>NC_053491.1:158234357-158563357 GCF_905171775.1 Rana temporaria
TCCCCCCTACAGTTGGAACACATCCCTAGGACACACTTAAACCCTTCAGCGCCCCCTCCTGATTAACCCCTTCACTGCCAGACACATTTACACAGTAATAAGTGCATATTTATAGCACCGATCGCTGTGTAAATGTGAATGGTTCCAAAATGGCACCAAAAGTGTCCGATGTGTCCGCCATAATGTCGCAGTCACGATAAAAATCACTGATCGCCTCCATTACTAGTAAAAAAAAAAAAAACAATTAACAAAAATGCCATAAAACGATCCCCTATTTTGTAGACGCTATAACTTTTGCGCAAACCAATCAATAAACACTTATTGCACTTTCTGTTACCAAAAATATGTACAAGAATACATATCGGCTTAAACTGAGGAAAAAAATATGTATATATATATATATATATATATATATATATATATATATATATATATATATATATATATATATATATAATGGGATATTATAGCAAAAAGTAAATATAGCTTATTTTTTTTCAAAAGTGTCGCTTTTTTTTTTTTTTTTTGTTTATAGCACAAAAAATAAAAACTGCAGAGGTGATCAATTGCCACCAAAAGAAAGCTATATTTGTGGGAAAAAGGGATGTCAATTTTGTTTGTGAGCCACGTCGTAGTACCACGCAATTGTCAGTTAAAGTGACACAGTGCCGAATCGCAAAAAGTGCCTTGGTCTTTGGCCGGCCAAATGGTCCAGTGCTGAAGTGGTTAAGCAACACTTTTATAAATAACTGTCTGCTGGACACCTGTTTAATAAATTGTTTACAATCACAATCAATGAAATTCTTGCTAATTGGGACTTTCTTTGGAGTGTGTTTATTTTTGAAAAATGGTCATTAATTAATTTGTTATGGAAAATACTTTTTTGTGTGTGCAAATTAATAAATCTTGGTTGCAATCAATGGCTGCATTTGTGGGAGTATTTTGTGTCACATAGAAAATGTTGATTCTCAAAAGGAAAGTAAAGGTTTTCTGACAAATCTGTTGAGGTGTACTTATTTATGCTGTGCACCGTAGATCTCCCAGAGGGGAATGATTTTTTTTTCTCAACAAAGTGGAGTTACTCTTTTTAACTTTTTAGTATCTGCTGACTGTAGTATAAGTAATAGTTTTTTTGTTCTCCTTTTATGCTAATTGCTAGTTTCTATATGCAAAATAGATTATTTTTTTTTTTATTGACTTCAGTGATCATTCTGGCAGCAGTCACCAGTGAGGAAGGCTGTTTTCCACATGATCGTTGAGGCTATAAAACAATATCACGGTGGCAGACTAACTGATAAGCAGTATAAAGTGAAGAAAACAAACTTTTTTGTTGACAATAATGAACAGAGCTAAATATACAGTATCTAAAGCCAAAGTTTTGTTCTTTCAAATTTTGGGTAGAGCAGGGAAGGGTTAGAACCCCTGTCAAGGTATTGCTGTCTGTGTTTTTGAGGTTCACTCTGACACTTTGCTCTGGTGACCATCACTGCGATGGAAAATCTAAATGTTTTAGTTGTTGCCAGAACATGAATAGGAGGGAAATCTTCCAATGAGGACATTTGTTCTTGTGACAACTTCGTAAAAGGGGATTAACAACTTTAGTACCAGTCTGTAATGCCCCTTCATCACCAGGTAATTTTTCGTTGCTGTGATACTTTGACAATTACTTCATGCATTAGTCATGCATCATTGTACTCAAATACATTTCATATAACTTTTTGAGACAGAGCTTTCTTTTGATGTTGCTATAGCAATTTACTAGAACAACAATTTTGATTAAAACTGTTCTCTTAAACTAAACTAAACTAGCTAGTGCCGTAGATATATTGGAATGTGGCCAGTTTAATAGAGACCAGCCCAACTTTTGATTCATATGTGGCCTTCCAAGTTCAACAGAAGTTAAACGGACATGCTGGAAATTTTTTGACGATTAGTTCTGTGGGCAGAGAGTCCTGCTGTCCTCATCTACCTCGCTTATGTTGGTGGAGAAATCTGTTAATTTTTTTAGAAATCTTGTTTTTATAAGCTTTATGTTTAAAAAGGTAACTAAAATGCAAAACCCCCCTTTTTTTTTTCTATTATATGGATTGAGCAAAAGGCCCCGTACACACCATAGAATCTATCCGCAGATAAATCCCATCAAATGGGTTTCAGCGGATAGATTCTATGGTGTGTACACTCCTGCGGATATTTATCCTCGGATAAATCTCCCCTGGGATGGATTTTCAGCAGATGAATATTTGCTGACATGCTCAACAAATCCATCTGCTGAAGTCCATCCCAAAGGATGGATCCGCTCGTCTGTACAGACTCACCGGATCCATCCGTCCAAAGGGATTCCCCGCACGCGTCGTAATGATTTGACGCATGCGTGGAATTCCTTATATGACAGCGTCGCGCCCGTCGCCGCGTCATAATAGCGGCGACGGCGCGACACGTCATCGCCAGAGGATTTCAGCGCGGATTTCAATGCGATGGTGTGTACACGCCATCACATAGAAATCTTCTGAAATCCTCGAGAGGATTTATCCGCGGATACGGTCCGCTGGACCGTATCTGCGGATAAATCCTCTCGTGTGTATGGGGCCAAAGAGTTGTCAACTGTGTTGGATAGATTTCCCCCAGAGTTCTGTTTCAAGTTCCCTCACTGAAAAACATAATTTTGCAGAATGTTTGCTTCTTGTACAGTTACAAATATTTAAAACATAAGTTAATAAGGTGAACTTACACAGGACCCCCCCCCCATCACTGACCTGGAGTGTTGTGGCGGTCTCCCGTCCTGAGACCTGCTGTAGCTGCCTCATGGATCCGGGGCTTGGAAATCCCCTCAGCTTTCACTATTCTTATTCCCCGTTGACAGGACGGACTACGCGGGTTCTGACTGGTCCGCGCCGCCCATGTGACGCCGCCTACAATTAGAATAATGGAAAAGAGTACCGCTCCAAGTCCTGCGACCTATGCTGTGCTCCCGCCCTGTAGTACTGACAGGTGCAGACTCTGCGCTGATCCGTGGAAAAAAGAAATGTTCCTGGACTGCCGCACTCTGATTGGCGATTTATTGAAACAAAATGAACAAAGGATAAAATCCAAAAGTTCATGCAACACTGCAACCAATGGTAGAAAGTGGACATAGGGGACAAAAAAAGCTAACATGTTTCACATCATGGACAGATGCTTAGTCATAGCAATTAGAATACTCTTAAACGTATCTCCTGACGGGGTAAGTTTTGGAGAATAAGCTGCAGGGTTTTCTAAACCCCCGGAGCCATGAGGTGGCTGGCTATAGCAGGGCTCAGAACCGAAGATCACCGCGCTCCAGGTCAGCGAATCTTTTTTGACTATTGTTGTAACATATTTACACTTGGTATTATTTTTGATAAACTTGTTCTCTTTGATTTGTCACAGTAGATGTTTCCCTCTGTCTTTCTTAGATCACACAATTCAACAGTGAATTTTTAGGCATCAGCAGTAATGGATTTTCAGCTCTAGTTTTTGAAGGCACAGCGGGAGCTCCAGCATTGCCAAGAACATCCAGCAAAACTTACAGCTTCACTGAAGAAGACCACAAAATTGTAGAATCTTTACGAATCTGGCAAATGGGGCAACAGACCTTTTCTAACTTAAGACTAAAGCTTTCAGACATAAAGCCTGAACAGTATTTTAATTTAATCTGCCATCTAGTTGGGAAAGCAGTGTTGGATAAAGCATGCTATCTTCTTAAGGTAAGGTGAAACATGCATTTTTGTTTGTATGTGTTTTTCCCATTATACATGTGTACAACACATTGGTGTTGATTTACTAAAACTGGTACACTCAGAATCTGGTGCAGCTATGCATGGGAGCATATCTGCTTCTAACTTCAGTTTGTTCAATTAAGCTTTGGCAATAAAATCTGAAAGCTGATTGGTTTCTATGCAGAGCTGCACCAGATTTAGCATTCTCTCGTTTTAGTAAATAACCCCCATTTTCTTTTAATTTCAGGGCCATACTACCCCATAGACAGTATAAACCAAGAGTAGTAGCTGACCGCTATTTGTGTGGATATCTTTATTTCTTGCACAGAAGTAAATAAAATGCTTACAAAAATGCTTTGGCAATAATTCTCTTTACAGGCCCATAGTTTTGAATAAAGTAAGACAGTTTCCCTATATGGAATCCAGTTCCTGACTTCAAACAACACTAACCACTGGGCATCGCACACTATGGGGTGTTATTCACTTTATTATGATTCCTCCTTTCCACATTATATGTATGGTTTCTCAGCAAGCAGTTTTAAATTTGGTGATTTTTTTCCCCCACCTATCTGGACTCATAAGGATGAGGTAACTGTATCACGCTTCCTATATGACATGTTTCTACCTGCCTGTTCCTCCGAGAACACAGACTGTACATAGCTGTATTCCTCTGGTCATCTTCTATAGAGACATAGCCACTGGAACTCGGTCAGTATCTGGGTTATAGCACTTTCTTCTTTGGGGGATCAGGAAGGTTTTTTTCCCCCCTGCTAGAGCAAATTGGATCATGCTTTGCTGTTTGTTTTTTTGCCTTCCTCTGGATCAACTGTAGGTATGGGATTGTATGTATAGTGCTTTTGTTCAGTCAAGCGAAAATCTACCTGACATGGTTTATCTCCAGTCCTGCCTTGGAACAGGGAAAGTCATACCTTCACAGGACTTGGAACGTATTTAAAGACCAATGCACATCTTACAGGCTGCAGCAGAGTTGGACTCCCTGACTGTTCAGGGACATGATCCCCACAGGAGTCAAAACTACCAATCAACATCTGGAACAGAGAGAAATCAGACTGTTTCTGCAGAATTGGACCCCACTTCTGCAAGGTCACCCAGTTAGAGTACAGTCAGACAATTCCTCTGCAGTGGCCTACATATATCAATAAGGCACCAGAAGCCCTAGCAGCCCTGAAGGAAACAAGTCTAATACTCTCATGGATCAGTCCTTAGACCTGGGAGATTTATCTCTGCACCAATCTCTGGGAAAGGTGGGGAAAACCAGTTGTAGACATCCTAGCCTTTAACAACAAGCTGATCAAGTTTGTAGCAAAGACCAGATTACTTGGGCTGAATTCCTATTGGTCTATGCATTCCCTCAGATGAGTATCCTCCCTTGTCTGCTGCCAGTGATTCCTATTGCACCCAAATGGCACAGAAGAACCTGGTACGCAGACATACTCAGGCTTCATACAAACAGACCAGACGTGCTGTCTCAAGAACCCCTGTTCCACCCTGCTTCTCTGTCCCTGGCTTTAACAGCATAGCTTTTGAAACCCAAGTGTTAAAGAATAGGGATATCGCTAATTCGGTTGTTTCTGCCTTACTCAGAGGAAGGAAATCCAACTCCTACAATATTAACCATTGCACATAGAAAGCTTACTTTTGCCTGGTGCAAGGAAAGGATTAACCATAGAGGATACTATAATTTTTTTTTTATTCCGCATTGGACCTACTATTCACTGCTGCATTGGACTCCATTGCACCATCTCCCCTATGGTGAGAACAAGCTGTCTTTGACCACTTGTGAAAACATATGGTCCAACTCATCTGGTAAGGAGGCATTTCTTATACTGGTGGAGGATATCCTCACATTTGCCGAAGATTTTTGCTATCTCACTGGGTGTAATCTTAATTCTTGATTCTTCAGTCAAGGAATTTTTTTGCGCTGCACTTTTATTATTTATCAATTAACCATAGAGGATAGACTAATCACTCATATTTTGGTCTTCCTTCGGTCTGGTCTTGACCAGTGTCTGACCCTGAGTAACCTCAAGGTACAGGTTTCTACCTTATCCATTCTTTTTCTGAAAACCCTTACCGTATAGTCGCTAATCGGAACTTTCTACAGGGAGTTGCTCATAAATTTTCCCAATTTGACCTTTTGTGTCACTTTGGGAGCCCAACCTGGAGCTCTCTTGCCTTTAAAGACACCCATTTGAACTGATTAGAGACATTCTGTTGACCTCAACTTTCAGGATTATCTTCTTGCCACCACATCTGTAATGCTGCGTACACACGACCGTCTTTCGCAATGTAAAAAAATAAATTTTGTTTTAATGGCATTAAAAACGATTGTGTGTGGGCTCCAGAGCATTTTTTGTGACGTTAAATGGCCATTAAAAATTTAGAACATGCTCTAAATTTTCGCGTCGTTTTTACCGTTATTTTTAACGTTGTAAAAAATGGTCGTGTGTGGGCTTTAACGATGTGAAAAAAACGTGCATGCTCAGAAGCAAGTTATGAGACGGGAGCGCTCGTTCTGGTAAAACTACCGTTTGTAATGGAGATGGCAAATTCATCAAGCTGTAACAGACTGAAAAGCTTGAAGCGTCTCTCACCAAAGTTTTACTAACACGAAATCAGCAAAAGCAGCCCCAAGGGTGGCGCCATCTGAATGGTACTTCCCCTTTATAGTGCCGTCGTACGTGTTGTACGTCACCGCGCTTTGCTAGAGCATTTTTTTTTTCACGATCATGTGTAGGCAAGGCTGGCTTAACAATAATCTGGTTGAAAAAAACACCGTTTTTTCTAGACCATTAAAAACGGTTGTGTGTACGCGGCATTAGGCGTGTTTCCTGAGTTGGCAGCTCTAGCTTGTAAAGAGCATTTTCTTGTTTTGCATAAGGATAAAATTGTTTCTTTATCGTACATCACGGGACACAGAGCGGCATTCATTACTATATGGGTTATATGGAGTACCTTCAGGTGTAGACACTGGCAATCTCAAACAGGAAATGCCCCTCCCTATATAACCCCCTCCCATAGGAGGAGTACCTCAGTTTTTACGCCAGTGTCTTAGGTGTTAGTCATGGTTTAGCTTGCCTCCGCATCCTTGGGATTAGGTGAGCTACCGGTTCTGTCCAAAAAAGCCTCAGCGCTAAAGTGGTCAGTAACCGGACCCCAAACCCTTGGGGTATAGCCCATAATGCTTTTCTTTTTAGAGAGCTGGACCCTGGGCCCAGAACTTAGAAACCTTTGGGTACCTAAAGTTTTCTGTTGCCAGGGTGCTATATGGGCCCAGGACAGTGGATCCTTCATAGGAACCCAGGGCCTGAAGGTCTAGACATCCCCACGGAGATGGGGGAAGATTGGGCCTCTTGCTTGGCAAAGTCCTGCGGCATGGAGCAGGTAAGTGAGGGGAAAACTTGCGGAACTTGGTTCTTAGCAGGTTTTTTTCTGGGGGGTCACAGGGGACATGCCTAAAGTTATGCACTGCATCTGGCAAACTAGTCACATATCATAAAGATAGGATGGCTCTCTATGTATTATTCCCCATAAGATGTGACCTCCCTTGTAGTGTTGGAAAAGCATTGAGTGGGGCCTGTGTTATATAAAAATATATGTGTGTGTCAGAGAGCTTTGCTTACCTGCAGGCCTCCAGGCGATGCTTCATTCAGTCTTCCTCCTCAGAGCCTGCAAGCAGGCAAAACGCTGGCCTCCTCATGGTTCCAGGCTGCAGGCTGCAGTTTGCTGGAACAGAGAGGTCCCTTCCTCCCAAAATCCCCCCCCCCCCTCCCCCTGTCGGGAGGGGCATTTCCTGTTTGAGGTTGCTGGGGGGGAAGGGCGGGTCAGTGGCTTAAAGGAAGGGGCGGCCCTTCCTTGTTTGTTCCATCAATACTTTGGAACTGAGGAGAAAGACCAGAGCGGCAGCACGGGGCGCCGAGGACACACAGTGGCCAGAAAGGATATTGCAGTCTTCAGAGGACTGTTTTGTCAAGCCTAGAAATAGGCTGTTTCTTTTCCATCTCATAGTTTTTCTTTGCAATACTACTCAGGGGGACAGAATGTTTTTTCTTTCCTGGATTTGAAACAAAAACGAAAAAAAAAAAAAAAAAAAAAAAGTCATCTAGGGGAGAGGAAGCATTTTTTTATCCCCCAAACAGGTGTTTGGACAATTAACTTTTATAGTTCCAAATACCAATAGGTAGCAGGTGTACCTCGGTATTGTACCATGGTATGCCGCTGTTTTCCCTACAGGGAGCCTTGGGGCCATCGGGATCTGGGGCTGGAGCTGACGCGGGTCAGTCCAACCCTAAGATGGTCACGGAGGAGGTATTACTCACCTCTTTAAAAGAGATGCAGAAAAGCATGGGAAAAATGATATCCGCAGCTATGCGGGGCAGTAAGCGGAATAGATCTCCGTCGCCCGAGCGCGGACCCTCAGAAGAGGAGGTCCTTTCCTCAGGGGAATTGGACGACCTCTCGGACACGGACCAAGTAGGTTCAGGGATCGAAGACCCGGATACAGAGGAGTCTGGGGCAGTCTCCCTGAGGGAGAGCTGGTGGATTCAAGGATTGTCGGACTTGGTCCATAGGACATTCAACTTGCCAGTACCAGATCTCCAGGTATCGACGGTTTCAGCTTTGGGCTCACTGAGGGCGCCTCAAAGCAATGCTGTGTTTCCGATCCATCCTCTATTAGAGGGAATTTTGTTCCAAGATTGGAACAAGCCAGATAAGATCTTCTTACCACCTAAAAGGTTCTCTGTCCTATATCCTATGGAAGAAAAATTTTCCAAAAGATGGGCTACTCCTGCAGTGGACGCAGCCATCTCATGTGTTAACAGATCGTTAACATGCCCTGTAGAAAACATACAGGTGTTCAAGGATCCAGTTGATAAGCGCTTGGAAGCACTACTTAAGAACTCCTTCACTACTGCAGGGGCAGTAGTACAGCCAGCTGTGGCTGCGATTGGGGTCGCTCAAGCATTATCGGATCAATTTAAGCAGATGCTTAAACTTATTCCGGCCCAGCAGGCAGAAAAATTTTCGGATGTCCCTAAGGCCATATGTTTTACGGTAGACGCAATCAAGGATTCTATCCAGCAAGCGTCACGTTTATCGTTATCCCTTATCCATATGAGAAGACTCTTATGGTTAAAAAGCTGGGAGGCTGAGCCCCCATGCAAGAAGCTCCTGGTAGGGTTCCCCTTCCATGGAGGACGACTCTTCGGAGAAGACCTAGATAAATACATTCAGACCATTTCAAACGGCAAGAGTACTCTCTTGCCAACTAAGAAGAAGGTTCAGGGACCTGCGTTTAAACGACAGTATTCCCCTGGGCAGGGGCCCTCTAATGCCAAGCAGTATCGACGGCCTCCTGCAAAAGCAAACTTCGGCTTCAACAGCAGATCACAAGGACAGGCTGTTAGAGGCAAAAGGCAGTGGTTTCGCAAACCAGCAAGACCAGCCCCCAAGCCAACCTTATGAAGGGGCGCCCCCACCCACGAAGGTGGGGGGAAGGCTGCGACTCTTTTCAGAGATTTGGGAAGCCAGCATTCCCGACGAGTGGGTACGGTCTTCCGTGGCCACAGGCTACAAATTAGATTTCCTAAGGTTTCCTCCTCCTCATTTCCAGAAGTCGAGGATTCCAAACGATCCGGAAAAGGGAGCCGCATTAAGATCGGCATTAGATCATCTACTTTCCCAGGAAGTAATAGTAGAGGTACCAGTCCTGGAACAGGGGCTGGGTTTCTACTCCAACCTATTCATCATCCCAAAATCCAATGGAGATGTCAGGCCAATTTTGGACCTAAAGATGGTAAATGCATATCTAAAGATCCGCTCATTTCGGATGGAATCCGTGCGGTCAGCAGCTGCCACACTCCAGAAGGACGACTTCATGGCGTCCATAGACATAAAGGATGCCTACCTTCATGTTCCAATTTATCAGCCACATCAAAGATATCTACGCTTCATGGTGGCTTCGCGTCACTTCCAATTCGTGGCGCTTCCCTTCGGGTTGGCTACGGCCCCCCGGGTGTTCACGAAGGTCCTAGCTCCAATCCTAGCCAAACTAAGGATCCAAGGGGTCACGATCCTAGCATACCTGGACGACCTCCTAGTCATAGATCACTCGTCTCCCGGCTTGGAGCGAGCAGTGGCCCTCACGGTCCAATACCTCGAGAGGTTCGGCTGGGTCCTAAATCGAGAAAAGTCAGCTTTCCAGCCCACAAAGCAGTTGGAATATCTCGGCATGAGATTAGACACAGAACAACAAGGAGTGTTCCTACCTCTGAGGAAGGTAAAAGCCATCAAGGAATTAATCCTACTGGTTCTAAGCAAGAAAGAACCGACTATTCGCCCATGTATGAGGTTACTAGGCAAGATGGTGGCCACATTCGAGGCGGTACCATACGCCCAGAGCCACACTCGCATCCTACAGGCAGCCATCCTGTCAGCATGGAGCAGAAGGCCACAGGCCTTGGATATCCCGTTGCCGCTCTCATCAAGAGTCCGACAAAGTCTGTGTTGGTGGTTAGACCCTCAGAATCTACTGAAGGGGAGGTCTTTCAGCCCAGTGGCTTGGAAGATAGTGACCACAGACGCCAGCCTGACGGGCTGGGGAGCAATTTTGGATGGTTGCACTCGCCAAGGTACTTGGGCAAAGCCAGAGAAGCAGTTGCCCATCAACATCTTGGAGCTCAGAGCTGCTCGACTAGCCCTCAGGGCTTGGACGTCAAAATTGCAGGGGTTCCCGGTGAGAATTCAATCAGACAATGCCACGGCCGTGGCACACATAAATCACCAAGGGGGAACCAGGAGTCAAGCCGCTCAGAGAGAGGTGAGCTTGATTCTTCTATGGGCAGAGGCTCATGTGCCCTGCATATCGGCAATATTCATTCCAGGAGTGGACAACTTTCAGGCGGACTTCTTAAGCCGCCAGACTCTATGGCCGGGGGAATGGTCTCTGCATCCACTAGTCTTTCAAGCACTCTGCCAAAGATGGGGAGTGCCGGACGTGGATATCATGGCATCGAGACTCAACAAGAAACTAGACAGGTTCATGTCCCGCTCAAGGGATCCGATGGCCTGCGGAACCGATGCGTTGGTTTGCCCTTGGCATCAGTTCAAACTTCTTTATGCGTTTCCCCCGCTCCAGTTACTACCCCGCCTGCTGCGCAGGATCCGGGTGGAGCACATACCAGTCATCCTGGTAGCTCCAGCATGGCCCAGAAGGGCATGGTACTCACTAATCTTAAGGATGGTAGTGGGAGACCCTTGGACTCTTCCTCTACGGCCAGACCTGCTATCGCAAGGTCCGATCCTCCACCCTGCCTTACGGCATCTAAATTTGACGGCCTGGAAGCTGAATCCCTGATTCTCAGGGGTAGAGGTCTGTCTCAGAAAGTAATCTCTACCCTAATCAGAGCCAGGAAACCGGTCTCTAGGGTGATTTATTACAGGGTCTGGAAGGCCTATGTAGGCTGGTGTGAGTCCAAGCGATGGCTTTCTCGCAAATTTACCATCGATAGAGTATTAAGTTTTCTCCAGCTAGGAGTGGATAAAGGATTGGCATTAAGCACAATCAAAGGACAGATTTCTGCTCTGTCAGTGTGGTTTCAGCGGCCGCTGGCCACCCACTCGCTGGTTAAGACCTTCCTTCAAGGGGTCTTACGTATTAGACCTCCAGTTAAATCCCCGCTTTGTCCGTGGGATTTAAATCTTGTTCTGTCAAGTTTACAGAAACAACCGTTTGAGCCGTTGGCTGATATTCCTTTGGTTCTACTGACAAGGAAGTTAGTATTTTTGGTTGCCATAGTTTCCGCAAGAAGAGTTTCGGAGCTGGCAGCCTTATCCTGTAAGGAACCATATCTTGTTTTTCATAAGGACAGGGTCGTTCTCCGCCCTCATCCTTCCTTCCTTCCGAAGGTCATATCCAGTTTTCATTTGAACCAGGATTTGGTATTACCATCCTTCTTCCCTAAACCTACTTCCAGAAAGGAAGGGTTGCTGCATACCTTGGATATTGTCAGGGCCATGAAGGCCTATCTTAAAGCTACAAAGAAGATCCGGAAGACAGATGTGCTGTTCATTCTACCGGATGGGCCCAAGAAGGGGCAGGCAGCTGCAAAGTCCACCATTTCTAGGTGGATTAAGCAATTAATCACTCAGGCCTACGGCTTGAAAGGGTTGCCTCCTCCAGTATCATTAAAGGCTCATTCTACTAGAGCCATGGGCGCCTCCTGGGCAGCACACCACCAGATCTCTATGGCTCAAGTTTGCAAGGCGGCAACCTGGTCTTCTGTCCACACGTTTACAAAATTCTACAAGTTGGACGTAAGAAGGAATACTGATACTGCCTTCGGGCAGGCAGTGCTGCAGGCTGCAGTTTGAGACCCTCGGATTCCGGGGGCTCCTCTTGTTCGAGTTAAATTTAAAAATTTTATTTTTCTCAACTAAGTTGGATTTATTATGATTTGAGTATATCTCTAAATTAAATCCTTTTGTCTTGGAGATGTTCTCCCTCCCCTCATTGTAAGCATTGCTTTGGGACATCCCATATAGTAATGAATGCCGCTCTGTGTCCCGTGATGTACGATAAAGAAAAAGAGATTTTTAATACAGCTTACCTGTAAAATCTTTTTCTTGGAGTACATCACGGGACACAGAGCTCCCACCCCTCTTTTTTGAGGACCATTTTGGGAGGCATACTGCTTGCTACAAAACTGAGGTACTCCTCCTATGGGAGGGGGTTATATAGGGAGGGGCATTTCCTGTTTGAGATTGCCAGTGTCTACACCTGAAGGTACTCCATATAACCCATATAGTAATGAATGCCGCTCTGTGTCCCGTGATGTACTCCAAGAAAAAGATTTTACAGGTAAGCTGTATTAAAAATCTCTTTTTTGAGATCAAACCCTTTTTTTTTTTTTACCTAAAGTGGTCATCTTCTACCTCAATGAGGACAGTGTCCTTCCTTCCCTCTATCCTGCCAAGACCATTGCCTTACATTGTTTGGATGTGGTTAGGGCTGTCAAAATCTACTTGCTAGCCATGACCTGCTTTTGCAAGATGAAGTTCGTTTTTATTCTACCTGGAGGTCCTCATAGAGGACACCCTGCTTCCTTCTGCACAATTTCTAGGTGGATCAGAAAACTCCCCTCCAGGGCCTATGCCCTTATGGAAAAGGTTGCTCCCTTTCCCATCAGTGCCTATTCCACAAGGACTGTTGGTGTCTCCTGAGCATCAAGATTCTGTAGCTCAGATTTGCAAGGCCACCATCTGATCCTGTGTTCACAGGCTTTCCAAGTTCTACCAAATGAGTATTTAAGCCTCAGTTGATGCTAGCTTTGGTCAAAAGTGCAACTCCACGCTGTTATTTGAGTATTTTTCCCAGGTGTTTTAAACTGTTGTTTCTTGTGGACCTGTTGGCAGTTCCATGTTTACCTGTTACATTATTTCCCAACCCTCATTTTTATTGATTGGGTACATCTAAGGCCTCGTACACACGACCGAACATGTCTGCTGAAACTGGTCCGTGGACCAGTTTCCGCGGACATGTTCGGTCGTGTGTAGGGCTGACCGGACCGGATTCCCGGCCTAGCGGACAGGTTTCCAGCGGACCAATGTTTCTTAGCATGCTAAGAAACATGTCCGCTGGAACCATGACCGTCGGACATGTTCGATGGTCAGTACGACTCATCGGACATGTCCGCTCGGCCGAAATCCCTCGCATGTGTCGAAGCATTGAACTTCCGGGGTCGCGTCATAGTCGCCGCCACGTCGCTGCAACGTCGCCGCCACGTCACCGCGTATCCTGTCCGTGGGGAATTTGGTCTGATGGTGTGTACAGCCATCAGACCAAATGATCCCAGCGGACATGTCCGATGAAAACGGTCCGCGGACCGTTTTCATCGGACATGTTGGGTCGTCTGTACGAGGCCTAATAGTCTCTAAATACCAGACCTGTACTATACATTTAAGACAATAGGATTTTTTATTTACCTGTAAATTTCTTATCTTTTAGTACAGTACAAGAAACAAGTCCCCCGTATTATAGGGTTGATTTACCAAAGGTAAATAGACTGTGAACTTTGTAAACGCAGGTGCTCCAGAGCTTAGTAAATTAGCAGAATCTCTGCCCACTACCATCATCCAGTCAGGAGCAAGGAAAATTCATTTTTTCCCCCTTCCTTGCACGTAATTGGGTATTCTTTGCAAAGTGAAGCTTTACCTCATTTACTAAGCTCTGGAGCAACTACACTTGCAGAGTGTAACTGCACGTTGCAAAGTGCACAGTCTATTTGCCTTTAGTAAATCAACCCCTTTTTGTCCTGATTGCTCCTTATTGCCTGCTAAAAAAAAAAAAAAACTGGAGTGATCAGTGTCCATTCACCCATAGGTAGCAACTTTGAATACCAGTCCTGTGTTCTGTATTGTACGCCAAGATAAGGATATTGCAAGATAGTAAAAACTCTGATTATTCTCCTCACTTTCTCTGTAGCCACTACAAATAATGTGGGTAAATATTGCCAACAAAGGCAAAGACAGCAATAATGTGTTTAGGTTCTACATTTCCCCAAAAGTGATGGCTGGATTTAAACTTTAAATTGATGGTGCGTGTTCAAGAAAACAACAAAGTCTGGTGCCAGAAGATGGGAATATATATGACAATGGGAGACACTCAAAGTCCTACATGAACCCAAAAAGCAGCTGTATGGGAGGACACATTAGGAGAGATGTGATAAAACTATATGCAAACGAAAAAAACTATGTAAAAAGCACTATTATGGGGTCAAGTCTTGTGCGGACAGAATAGAAAGGCAAAAAATCCATAAAGTGTCAATTTAATATTGCCATGAAATACTGTGTTAAAACATAACAGTCCTCCGTTGCATGGATGATAAAACAATCAACACTCAGCTTGCTTGACAATGTGATGGTAATACCTTGTGGAGGCGTGCAGCATGCCGAATGGCGAGAAGGTATGCTGCAGTGGATAGAAACCTTGTATGATAGGTCCTGTATGATATCCCCACACATGGAACGAGGGGGGGAATCCAATCCAAATGGAGTGTGGAGAGGAAGCCAAATCAAGTAGGTGACCACAGCCAAACATCTCTAACATTCCTCCATCCTGCTTCCCTCGGCTTGCTTTGCATTCTGAGCCTCAAGCTTTGCCTCGACATCGGTCTCTTTGAGCCTATCACCACTCCTAGCTCCAAGCCTCGTTTTGGTCTTGGCTTCCCGTTGTCTGACGTCACACCCGGGAAGCTCCACACTTCTCGTGTCAACATCGGAGCACGCTCTCATTGCCGGTCGGGTTCTTCTTCCTCCCAGTTTAAGCCGGCTGACTCACCGGGCATCCACCTACTTGATTTGAAGGTCCAGCGTCGGAGAGCCTGAAGTATAGCAGTAATTGTATGCATGCACCTTGTTGGACCTAGCCCATAGTAATCCAGCAAATTACAAAGAGGCTAAATTGTTGGAGTTCCGCTTTAATAATCCAGAAAAAAAATCCCACTAAACAGGCAATATGCAGATGACCAATGGACAGTGGTGTTCAGCCATGTAACTGTAAAAATGTAAGCTGGTGAATACAAGCTTCTTCAGTAGTGTTAACTTCAGAGGTTTTTCTTGCCTAGTATGCTACAACAGAGTCTGTCTTGTGCCGCAATATGTTATGCATACTATTTCTGTATATTTTAGGGCTTGTGATGTGAGATCTTAGCGCAGTGGGTGATCTTTGATACCATATGTGCTGCGATACAGATGAAAGCGGTGAAACAAAATGTCCTGAAAGACCGTCTGTTTTTTCATGCCATTACAGGTTTGGTTTAAATGTGACTATTACAGCAAACAAATTATTTTGAATAAGCTCTTTTACAACTTTGCAGTAAGCAGTAACAATGCAAAATGGATTTCTGTGGGAAAAAAATAACCATTTTGCAGCATTATATGATGCAAATTTGTGCTTTCAAATGCAATTTTGAATGGTGTTACTCTTTTAGGTAAAATAATCCAAAAATAGTATGATTTATGAGATAAAAATTGAGCAATTTCTGCCTATGATTTTTCTTCTAAACACACATGACTAAAAATGTGAATATCACTTCATGCAAGGAAAATGGAAGGGTTTTTTATCAACTAGCCATTTAATTTATCTTTTTCATTGTAAGTAGGAACATTTTATTTTTTCAAGTTTCATAAATAATCTCCACAATGAATTATAGTATAGCCTCAGTCTCAAGGGTTTTTTTTTTTTTTTGGGGGGGGGGGGGGGGGTTCCTTTTTAATTGCTTACTCTCTGAGGCTTCTTTGTGGAGATTTTCACATTCCTTTTATCTTGGAAACTATCGTCCCCAGTTTTGACTGCAACTTTCATGCAAGTCGATTTAGTTTCAACAACTTTATTTCACAGGTATGGGATGGCAGCAAATGTGCTTTGCCGGCATGGAAAGTTTGTGTTGAAGAAGAAGCTCTTGAAGGGGATGCCGATTTTCTAAGTCTTCATCAGCATCTTACTGTAGATGTGTTAGTTTATGATAACCACGTGGAAGCTGCAAAGTCCCTTAAGGTAACACCTTGATTTTGCAATACACTTGATTTACAAAAGGATCCTATTGTATATTTTAATAGCCTTGTCTATTTACACTTAGTTATACTTTAAGCAAAATACAGTCATGGCAAAAAATATTGACACCCCTGCATTTCTGACAGATAATGCACCACTTTGCCCAGAAAATTGTTGCAATTACAAAAGTTTAGGCATTCTCATGTTTTATTGTTTTTGTTTAAATTGGGATGAAACAAAAAGCCAAACCTTACACATTCCATGCAAAACTCCAAAAATGGACTGGACAAAATTATTGGCACCCTCAATTTAGTAATTGTTAGCAAACCCCTTGGAAAAAAAATTTGAAATCAATCGCTTCCTGTTACCATCAATGAGTTTATTACACCTCAACTCTACTGGAATTTTGGAATCTTTTGCCAACTGCCCCAGGTCTTTTAGATTGGAAGGGTTCCTTTTAGCAACTGCTGTTTTAAGATCTCTTCTCAGGCACTCTATGGAATTTGGATCTGGACTCACTGCTGGCCAGTTCAGTACTCTCCAGTGCTTTGGGTCATTGTCCTGCTGTAAGAACCATGACCCCTGACAGAGACCCAACTTTGACACTGGGCCCTACATTGCATCCCAGATTTCGTAATGCCATGTACACAGTCGAGACATCCAGTGCCTGAAGCAGAAAAGCAACCTCAAAACATCAGTGAACCTCCACCATGTTTGACTGTATAGTAGAATGGTGGGCTTTACTTAACCACTTAAGCCCCGGACCAATATGCTGCCTAAAGACCCAAGGTGTTTTTACAGTTTGGGACTGCGTCGCTTTAACAGACAATTGCGCGGTCGTGCGACGTGGCTCCCAAACAAAATTGGCGTCCTTTTTTCCCCACAAATAGAGCTTTCTTTTGGTGGTATTTGATCACCTCTGCGGTTTTTGTTTTTTGCGCTATAAACAAAAATAGAGCGACAATTTTGAAAAAAATGCAATATTTTTTAATTTTTGCTATAATAAATATCCCCCAAAAACATATATAACATTTTTTTTTTCCTCAGTTTAGGCCGGTACGTATTCTTCTACCTATTTTTGGTAAAAAAAATCGCAATAAGCATTTATCGATTGGTTTGCGCAAAATTTATAGCGTTTACAAAATAGGGGATAGTTTTATTGCATTTTTATTAATAATTTTTTTTTTACTACTAATGGCGGCGATCAGCGATTTTTTTCGTGACTGCGACATTATGGCGGACACTTCGGACAATTTTGACACATTTTTGGGACCATTGTCATTTTCACAGCAAAAAATGCATTTAAATTGCATTCTTTATTGTGAAAATGACAGTTGCAGTTTGGGAGTTAACCACAGGTGGCGCTGTAGGATTTAGTGTACACTTAGTGTGTGTTTACAACTGTAGGGGGGTGTGGCTGTAGGAATGACGTCATCGATCGAGTCTCCCCTATAAAGGGGATCACTCGATCGATGCAGCGCCATAGTGAAGCACGGGGAAGCCGTGTTTACATACGGCTCTCCCCGTTCTTCAGCTCCGGGGAGCAATCGCGACGGAGCGGCTAAACACAACTAGCCGCGCCGTCGTCGTCCCGGATCGCTCCCCGAGGGAACCCGACCGCCGCGTGTAGCGGGGGGGGTCCCGATCGGACCCCCGACCCACGTCTAGGCAGGCACGTACAGGTACGTTGATGTGCCTGTCCGTGCCATTCTGCCGACGTATATCTACATGCGGTGGTCGGGAAGTGGTTAAAAGCTGTACCAAAAGACTGTAATATTGTTTCATCTGTCCACAGCACATTCTTCCAAAATTATTTTGGCTTCCTCGGGTTAGTTATGCAAACTCTTTGAACAATTCTTCTCTTTCGTCCAGGGAGATTAGCTACAGTGCCATGGGCTGTAAACTTCTTGACAGTGTGGTGCACAGTGGACACAGGAACGTAAAGATCTCTGGATATGGACTTGTAACCTTGAGATTGTCCATGCTTTTCCACAATTTTTGTTCTCAAATCTTCAGTCAATTTTTTGCTGCCCTTTCTTTTCTCCATGCTCCTTGTGGCACAGAATTGAAAGGTTGAGTGCATTTTTCACCATTTTAACTGGTTGTCGTGTGATTTCTATGTTTTCAGCACCTGGTAATTGATACAGGTGAGTTTAATTACAGGAGCAGCAAAAACTTGTAATGCAATTATTTCTTACACTTTTGAGAAGGTGCCAATAATTTTGCCCAGTTCATTTTTGGAGTTTTGTGTGGAATATTTTAGATTTGGTTTTTTGTTTCTCAACTTTTGTGTCATCCCAATACAAAATAAATAAATATGAGAATGCCTAAACATTTGTAATTGCAACAATTTCCTTGGCAAATAGGTGCATTATCTGATAGAAATGCAGGGGTGCCAAATATTTTATGGCCATCACTGTATTTTGCTTTTTATATGTGGAATGTGCCTCTTTTATATACGGTCAGTATTTTTATGGCTGTCGGAAATCAAATTAACCATGTCCCATGTATGATGTGGAGATCATGTGTTAATGGGCTGCTATATATCATACCCTATACAAGTTCCTACTAGGGAAGGACAATATTCTGATGTGAGAGTTTTACTTTAATATATTCTATACATGTAATCTCCTCTGGACCAGAAACTACCTTTTTGATTGCGATTGATATACACCCATGTGGGGGAGGTGAAGAGCTCTATATATCCCTGTGGGCACATTTTCCTATATGTTTCATTTACCCCCTCTGGACCATAGGTGTTCAAATCATTGTCTTTCGTCCCCTAACTTGATTCCCCAGCTGGTTTGAGCGTATCATCCTCACAGTTGCACTGTATACAGCTTTTATAATGTGCTTTCATGTCCAATATGTCTATTTGTGGATAAAGAACATATACTAAGCCATACAAAGACCAAATATTTCCTTACAACAAGTTGCCTCAAAAGATCAAGGATATATATTCACACCATGAATAAACCCATCAATGAAATATGTTTTTCTCCACATTATGCTGGTGATCACAATCCTGTGTTATTTGATAGATGGCTTTCTTTCAACACAATCAATACATGCCAGATGGTTGGCCACCCGTTATAATTTAAATAATATGTGATTTAAATGAATGTTGATTTAACAGGCCCTTAGAATATAGAAATCTCATTGTGACATCAAAGAGCCTAACAATAGGAAAAGGTTAGCTGGCACAAGTTTTAATGTGTCTTGTGATATATGTGCATTTTTTAATTGTGCAATAAAGGTTGATTTTTGGGAGTACTCTCACGCTAATGTTCATCTCCTTCCTATCCTTTTACCCCTCCGTTGTGGGGTTGTCCTGATTTTAGGATATATAAGTAGGCGCCTGAACTTTTAGTATCCTTACTCACACACATGTCTAGGGGTAGAGCCTTATCCATTTTGGATTGGTGATTGGGAGTTGCTGGTTTTCCAGTATGCTTGGCCATCTTCTGTCGGATAGATCAACATACATACGGGTTTTCCACTTTATTCACAATTTCAACGTGAGCAAGCTCATTATGAGTTGAGCATATAGTTGTATAACACTTGTAAACAATTACCTACTCCCCCTATCTAGCAGGGTGAAGGAAAGAAAAATTGATGTTTAACTGCTTCCCGACCACTCGCTGCAGTTGTACTGCGGCAAGGTGTCAGGATACCGCAAATCATTGGCTTGTTTAAGTGATATAGTGGATGCGCACCTGCAGGTTCAGCGGACTCGATGTCCGCCGATGACTTGTGATCGCAGTGTACAGAGGCAGAACAGGTATCCGCTGTTTGGTTACAACGTTGCACGACCGCACAGTTGTCAGAGAAGCAGTGCCGTATCACAAAAAATCGCCTAGGCGGGAAGCCGTAAAAAAAAAAAAAAAAAGAGAAAAGTTTTAAAAGCTGATGGCAACAGTCCCAAAGAAAAAGATACAACAATTGTACCACAAACAATCACAAAAGCACAACTCCTGGACTATTGGAGTCCAGATATGTTGGCAAACTACAACATTTACTAAGGAGATTACAGGTAAACAAATATTGTTGATGACCGCGTGGTAGATGTGATCTTACTGGGAGCAACGGTTTGCTTCCGAGATGCCTAATGTCTGGACACATCACATTGCTTTTCTATGCTTCTATCTATCAGGCGTTTCTTAGCCAATCTTCTCCATATTATCTCTGGAAATTCAATGTGAACCTCATAACAGATACCACATGCATTGGGTGATGTACTCCCTTATATTCTGTTGACAACCAGACATTTTAACACAGGCTGAGAACTTCTTATTCTCTGAGAGCCGGTTCACACTGGGCCGGCACGACTTTGGGGGTGACTCGGCAAGGCGTCCTGAAGACGACTTCAGAGGCGACTTGCAAAATGACTTCTGTATAGAAGTCAATGCAAGTCGCTCCCAAAGTCGTACAAGAACCTTTTTCTAAGTCGGAGCGACTTGCGTCGCTCCTATTAGAACGGTTCTATTGAATAGAGTCGCCTGATGAGTCACCCCAGTGTGAACCGGCTCTTATGGTGACAAATAATCCAGTTTCTGCTCAAGTCCCTGCTGGCAATAATTCAAGGAGTTAACCTCACATGTTTACATGGATATGAATGCCACGTCTGCTACAGTTTGGACGATCAACAATTAGTGACACAATTCAGCGAAAAACGTTGCCAGCTCATAATGATGTGCACTACTATGCTCGCATTCCAGTGATTCATATACAGCTAATTTATGTTTACCATCTGCTTACCACGGATCATTAGCTGACATTCTCTGGAGAACAACCATTCTCTGGAGGATATCACTTTTTTTTTTTTAATATGCTATATCATGCCAATAAGTTTTCTGCACACACTCGGTCTCTCTCTCTCTCTCTCTCTCTCTCTCTCTCTCTCTCTCTCTCTCTCTCTCTCTCTCTCTCTCTCTCTCTCTGTTTACGCTTTAACTACTAGCCGACCACGCACCGTCATTATACGGCGGCAGGTCGGCTCTCCTGGGCGAGAGCCCGTAGCTATACGGTGGCTCTTTGAGCCGCCACTAGGGGGCGCGTGCGCGCACACAGCTCTCGGTCCTGTCAGCGGGGGAAATGCTGATCTTTTGTTCATACCATGTATCCTCTATCAGTGTTTCCCCTAGTGAGGTCACCCCCCCCCCCCACAGTAAGAACACACACACAGGGACATACTTAACCCCTTCCCCGCCCCCTAGTGTTAACCCCTTCACTGCCAGTGGCATTTTTATAGTAATCCAATGCATTTTTATAGCACTGATCGCTATAAAAATGCCAATGGTCCCAAAAATGTGTCAAAAGTGTCCGCCATAATGTCGCAGTACCAAAAAAAAATTGCTGATCGCCGCCATTACTAGTAAAAAAATATATAAATAAAAATGCCATAGAAATACCCCCTATTTTGTAAACGCTATAACTTTTGCGCAAACCAATCAATAAACGCTTATTGCGATTTTTTTTTTTTTTACGAAAAATATGTAGAAGAATGCGTATCGGCCTAAACTGAGGAAATTTTTTTTTTTTTTGTATATATTTTTGGGGGATATTTATTACAGCAAAAAGTAAAAAATATTCATTTTTTTCAAAATTGTCGCTCTATTTTTGTTTATAGCGCAAAAAATAAAAACCGCAGAGGTGATCAAATACCACCAAAAGAAAGCTCTATTTGTGGGAAAAAAAGGACGCCAATTTTGTTTGGGAGCCACGTCGCACGACCACGCAATTGTCAGTTAAAGCGGCGCAGTCCCGAATCGCAAAAAGTGCTCTGGTCTTTGGGCAGCAATATGGTCCTTGGGTTAAGTGGTTAATGTGCATTTATTTTTTTGCCCTCGTGCTTGTGAATAAGTACCCTTGCTTGTACTGAAAACGGGAAGCAGACAATTTTTCAGTCCATATAAATATGTATGTTTTACACATTTACATGCATGTTTACAATGCAATCCCTTGACTTATACACAGGCTATTATTAATGATCCTCAATCTTCCACAATTGAATGCACAGGGTCTTTGCTTTTTTTTCCTCCTTATGCCGTGTACACACGATCATTTTTCGGCATGTAGAAAAACCGAAGTTTTTCCAACTTCATTATTAAAACGACGTTGCCCACACTATCGTTTTTAAAAAATGCTCTAGCAAAGCGCGGTGACGTACAGCACGTACAACGGCACTTAAGGGGAAGTTCCATGCGGATGACGCCACCCTTGGGGCTGCTTTAGCTGATTCCGTGTTAGTAAAATACGATTTGCGCTTTTCTGTCTGTTACAGCGTGATGAATGTGCTTACTCCATTATGAACGGTAGTTTTACCAGAACGAGCGCTCCCGTCTCATAACTTGCATCTGAGCATGCGCAGGTTTTTTAACGTCGTTTTAGCCCACACACGATCATTTTTTACAACCCGAAAAACGACATTGTTTAAAACATCGTTAAAAAATGCAGCATGCTCGAAAAAAAATGTTGTCGTTTTTCAGAAGCCGAAAAATTATGTGAAGCCCACACACGATCATTTTAAATGACATTTTTTTTTAAAAACAAAATTTTTTTCATGCCGAAAAATGATCTTGTGTACGCGGCAAGATTTTTGTATCCAGTGCATCTTCTGTATTTTTGGTTTAGAGATGCCCAAAGCTTTTTTTTTTTTATAACTCTCTTAATTATGATTTCTTTGTGGTCTGTGTCTCCGTGAGGCGAACTCCTTCATTTTTACGTGTTTACAATGACAGGAATTGATGGTAAATCTTTCCATTGTAGACTAATAAAAGCTAATAAAAACAAAGATTGTATTCATTCTAAACCACATTGAGAATTTAAAGGTTGACTTGCGTCTCGGTGTAAGATCTACAGATTGTGCCCTCCTTCATTCCTTGTATATAAAAAAGATCAGGTAATGAGAAGCAGTTAATAGTGAATTTCTTGAAGAATATGTTCGCCTGGAGGTTTAGTCTTCATTCTCCAGTCTAGTGAGATAATGCTGCCCCTATGTGGCTTAACTTCCACTTAACATGAATTTACTGGTCTGCAGGAATTTTTCATTTTCATATTTACAAACAGAATAATTGAACATTGCCACATCTTGTCTGGTAGAAGTAATGATCTAAAGCCATTTTTATCACTGTGACATGTGCAGTTGTGCTCACAAGTTTACATACCCTGTCAGAATTTGGCAATTTTTCAGAGAATATGAATGAAAACGCAAAACATTTTCTTTCACTCGTGGTTGGTGTTTGGCTGAAGCCATTTATTATCAATCAACTGTTTTACTCTTTTTTTTTTTTTTATTCATAATGGCAACAGAAACTACCCAAATGAACCTGATCAAAAGTTTACATACCCTGGTGATTTTGGCTTGATAACATGTACACAAGTAGACACAAAGGGGTTTGAATGGCTATTAAAGATAGCCTTCCTCACCTGTGATCTGTTTGCTTGTAATTAGTGTGTGTGTGTATAAAATGAGTTTCTGGACTCCTGACAGACCCTTGCATATTTCATCCATTGCTGAACGGATGTTTCTGAATTTTGAGTCATGGGGAAAGCAAAAGAATTGTCAAAGGATCTGCGGGAAAAGGTAGTTGATTTGTATAAAACAGGAAGGGGATATAAAAAGATATCCAAAGAATTGAGAATGCCAATCGGCAGTGTTCGAACTCTAATCAAGAAATGGAAAATGAAACCAAACCACGGTCAGGTAGACCAACTAAAATTTCAGCCACAACTGCCATGAAAATTGTTTGGGATGCAAAGAAAAACCCACAAATAACTTCAGGTGAAATACAGGACTCTCTGAAAACATGTGGTGTGGCTGTTTCAAGATGCACAATAAGGAGGCACTTGAAAAAAGATGGGCTGCATGGTCGAGGCGCCAGGAGAGAGCCATTACTATGCAAATGCTGCAAAGTATCCCACTTTTATAATACACCAAACCGCACAGAGACAAGCCTCAAACCTTGCACAAAGACATTTGGGGTGATGAGACCAAAATTAAGCTTGTTGGCCACAACCTAAAATGCTACATTTGGAGAGGAGTCAGCAAGGCCTATGATGAAAGGTACACCATTTCTACTGTAAAACACAAAGGTGGATCGCTGACGTTTTGGGGATGTGTGAGCTACAAAGGCACAGGAAATTTTGGTCAAAATTGATGGCAAGATGAATACAGTATGTTCAAAAAATACTGGAGGAACATTTGCATCCAGCCAGAAAGCTGCGCATGCGACATACTTGGACATTCCAACATGACAATGATCCAAAACACAAGGCCAAGTTGACCTGTCATTGGCTACAGCAGAATAAATTAAGGGTTCTGGAGTGGCCACCTCAGTCTCCTGACCTCAATATCATGGAGCCACTCTGGGGAGATCTCAAACGTGCAGTTCATGCAAGACAGCCCAAGAATTTACAGGAACTGAAGGCTTTTTGCCAAGAGGGATGGGTAGCTTTACCATCTGAGAAGATAAAGAGCCTCATCCACAAATACCTCAAAACTTCAAACTGTCATTAACCACTTCCCGACCTCCTCATGTACATATACGTCAGCAGAATGGCACGGACAGGCACATCTACGTACCTGTACGTCCTCTGCTAGACGTGGGTGGGGGGTCCGATCGGGACCCCCCCCCGGTACATGCGGAGGTCGGGTCCGCTCGGGGAGCGATCCGGGACGTCGGCGCGGCTATTTGTTTTTAGCCGCTCCGTCGCGATCGCTCCCCGGAGCTGAAGAACGGGGAGAGCCGTGTGTAAACACGGCTTCCCCGTGCTTCACTGTGGCGGCGCATCGATCGGGTGATTCCCTTTATAGGGAAGACCCGATCGATGATGTCATTCCTACAGCCACACCCCCCTACACTAGTAAACACACACAAAGGGAACACTAAATGTTACAGCGCCCCCTGTGTTTAACTCCCAAACTACAACTGTCATTTTCACAATAAAGAATGCAATTTAAATGCATTTTTTGCTGTGAAAATGACAATGGTCCCAAAAATGTGTCAAAATTGTCCGAAGTGTCCGCCATAATGTCGCAGTCACGAAAAAAATCACTGATCGCCGCCATTAGTAGTAAAAAAAAATAAAAATGCAAAAAAACTATCCCCTATTTTGTAAACGCTATGGGCCAAATTCTCAAAGTCTGCCTAACTTAAATTTCAGCAGTTAAGTTACACTGACTTAAAATTTCTACCTAAGTGCCCGATCGTCAAAGCACTTAGGTAGAAATTTCAGGCCGTGTAACTTAAGTGCCGCCGTCGTAAGGCGGTCCTCCTCTCCTGGGGGCGTTTAAAATTTAAATGAGGCGCGCTCCCGCGCCGGCCGTACTGCGCATGCGTGTGACGTAATTTTCCCGACGTGCAGCGCGCGAACGTAATTAACGCCGGGCGGCTTTGAGAATTTCGACGGGACACTAAAGTTGCGACGGGTGAAAAAAAAAGACGCGCCGGGAAAACAAATAATTATAAAAAAAAATGACAGCGTCGCTCAGCATGCATTCCTGAGAGGGAGAACTCCATGCCAATTTTCAAAGAAAAAAACGGCATGGGTTCCCCCCCCAGGAGCATACCAGGCCCTTAGGTCTGGTATGGGTTGTAAGGAGACCCCCCCCACGCCGAAAAATTGACGTAGGGGGTCCCCCTACAATCCATACCAGACCCGTATCCAAAGCACGCTACCCGGCCGGTCAGGAATGGGAGTGGGGACGAGCGAGCGCCCCCCCCCTCCTGAGCCGTGCCAGGCTGCATGCCCTCAACATGGGGGGGTTGGGTGCTCTGGGGCAGGGCGGCGCACTGCGGGCCCCCCCACCCCAGAGCACCCTGTCCCCATGTCGATGAGGACAGGACCTCTTCCCGACAACCCTTGCCATTGGTTGTCGGGGTCTGCGGGCGGGGGCTTATCGGAATCTGGGAGTCCCCTTTAATAAGGGGGCCCCCAGATACCGGCCCCCCACCCTAAGTGAATGGATATGGGGTACATCGTACCCCTATCCATTCACCTGGAGGCAAAAAGTAAAAGTTAGTAAACACACAACACAAGGCTTTTTAAAATAATTTATTATTCTGCTCCCGATGCCCCCCCTGTCTTCTTTATTAGCTCAATTACCAGGGGGGGCTTCTTCTTCCACTCTCCGGGGGTCTTCTCCGCTCTCCGGGGGGGGGTTTCTTCTTCCGCTCTCCGGGGGGGGCTTCTCCGGACTCCGGGGGGCTTCTTCCATCTTCTCCCCTCTTCCGCTGTTGACTCGGCGAACCCCGGTTCTTCTGCAGATGTCCGGTGCCTTCTTCTTCAGCGCTGGCTGCCTGCTATGTTTGTGTGTTAGCTCAATTAGTAACAGGCAGCCGGCGCGGTCTTCTGTGACGTCAGGGTCTTCTGTTCTTCTCCCCTCTTCCGATGTTGACTCGTCGCCTGTTGTCGCTGTAATGATGGAAGCGCGCCTTGCATCCCATTTATATAGGCATCACCTTCCCATCATGCTCCGGTAGGTACCCACGTGGTGGGTGCCTACCCACGTGCACCCACCACGTGGGTACCTGCCGGAGCATGATGGGACGGTGATGCCTATATAAATGTGATGCAAGGCGCGCTTCCATCATTACAGCGACAACAGGCGACGAGTCAACATCGGAAGAGGGGAGAAGAACAGAAGACCCTGACGTCACAGAAGACCGCGCCGGCTGCCTGTTACTAATTGAGCTAACACACAAACATAGCAGGCAGCCAGCGCTGAAGAAGAAGGCACCGGACATCTGCAGAAGAACCGGGGTTCGCCGAGTCAACAGCGGAAGAGGGGAGAAGATGGAAGAAGCCCCCCGGAGTCCGGAGAAGCCCCCCCCAGAGAGCGGAAGAAGAAACCCCCCCCCGGAGAGCGGAGAAGACCCCCGGAGAGTGGAAGAAGAAGCCCCCCCTGGTAATTGAGCTAATAAAGAAGACAGGGGGGGCATCGGGAGCAGAATAATAAATTATTTTAAAAAGCCTTGTGTTGTGTGTTTACTAACTTTTACTTTTTGCCTCCAGGTGAATGGATAGGGGTACGATGTACCCCATATCCATTCACTTAGGGTGGGGGGCCGGTATCTGGGGGCCCCCTTATTAAAGGGGACTCCCAGATTCCGATAAGCCCCCGCCCGCAGACCCCGACAACCAATGGCAAGGGTTGTCGGGAAGAGGTCCTGTCCTCATCGACATGGGGACAGGGTGCTCTGGGGTGGGGGGGCCCGCAGTGCGCCCCCCTGCCCCAGAGCACCCAACCCCCCCATGTTGAGGGCATGCGGCCTGGCACGGCTCAGGAGGGGGGGGGACGCTCGCTCGTCCCCACTCCATTCCTGGCTGGCCGGGTAGCGTGCTTTGGATACGGGTCTGGTATGGATTGTAGGGGGACCCCCTACGTCGATTTTTCGGCGGAGGGGGGTCTCCTTACAACCCATACCAGACCTAAGGGCCTGGTATGCTCCTGGGGGGGAACCCATGCCGGTTTTGAATTTAAAAATTGCCGTGGAGTTCTCCCTCGGGAATGCATACCAAATGCCGTCGCTGGAATGGGCCTTTACAATGTGTGACTAACTTTCCACATTATAAAACCAGCCCTAGTTTTGCGCAGGCAAATTCGGAACTTACGCAGAAATCACAGTGCTGAAATGCTTTGAAAATCTGCTTAAGTCCTCATTTGCATACTCAAAGCTGCATTTCAATGAGAAATGCCCCCAGTGGCGGATGCGGTACTGCATCCTAAAATCTGACCGTGTAAGTGTCTTACACATGTCAGATTTTCTGCCTAACTTTGGAAAAAGCCTTTTGAAAATCGTTTCCAAAGTTAGGCACAGGGATACGCAGGCTGAACAGCAGTTAAGTCTGCGTATCTCTTTTGAGAATCAGGCCCTATAAATTTTGCGCAAACCAACCGATAAACGATTATTGCGATTTTTTTTTTTTTTACCAAAAATAGGTAGAAGAATACGTATCGGCCTAAACTGAGGGGAAAAAAAAATTATATATGTTTTTGGGGGATATTTATTATAGCAAAAAGTAAAAAATATTGCATTTTTTTCAAAATTGTCGCTCTATTTTTGTTTATAGCGCAAAAAATAAAAACCGCAGAGGTGATCAAATACCACCAAAAGTAAGCTCTATTTGTGGGGAAAAAAGGACGCCAATTTTGTTTGGGAGCCACGTCGCACAACCGCGCAATTGTCTGTTAAAGCGACGCAGTCCCGAACTGTAAAAACCCCTTGGGTCTTTAGGCAGCAATATGGTCCGGGGCTTAAGTGGTTAATGTTAAAAGGGGCAATACACGGTATTAAGAATGAGGGTATGGCGGCATATCTGCTGTACCCTTATGCACCTAGTGCTCGGGCATAACTTGCCTACTTGACTTATGTTCCTGACCATATGTGGTTTCTAACCACCTCTGTTGGGGGGGATCCAGGTACATTCAGGTTACATCGAATGTACTGTTTGAAGGCATAACAATTGTGTGTGATGTCAGATCTGTGCAAATGGGTTCAAGGAGCGGGGGAGACGGCCCACGGTTAATGCCTATCGGGATGATTGCACTTGGGGTTCCGGATGCGGGTCTGAGTTTCTTCCCTGTCACATTTTTTTATTTTTCCTTATGGCCTCCTTGTCGGTGATATCTTGGAATGTCCGGGGGCTTAATTCCAAAATTAAAAGGGCGCTGGTCTTTAAATTTCTCCAGCGTTACTCCCTGGACATTTGTATTCGGCAGGAGACGCACCTTGTGGGTGGCAGGGTCCTCAGCCTACGTAAGCCTTGGGTGGGGCACTATTATCATGCCACCCATTCCAGCAAGGCCAGGGGGTTCAGTATCCTTGTCCGCGAGTCCTTATCATTTACCTTGTTAGACCTGCATCTGGACCCGGAGGGTAATTATGATACTCCACGCCATGGTCACTAGTATGCTGTTAGTTCTGGTGGGCCTATATAACCCCCCTCCTGCTACTGTTGGGCTCCTCAACAAGATTGCTCAAGTGGTGGCGACCTATTCAGCCACTGCGGTACTCTTGGTGGGAGATTTCAATATGGTACCCTGCTCTAACCTAGATAGGATGTCCTCTGGTCTAGCGGTTGATTCCCCACTCTCCTAGTGGGCTGAAGTTTTTGGTCTCACAGATGTTTGGAGGTGGAGAAACCTGGGGGTTAAGGGATATACTTGTAGCTCAGCCAAACATACAGCCATGTCACGAATCGACCTTATACAGTCCTAATCAAAAGTTTAAGACCACTTGAAAAATTGCAAAAAATCATATTTTACATTGTTGGATCTTAACCTCCCTGGCGGTATGATTCTGTCTGGAATTGCGTACCAAAAGCGGTACAATTATTTTGCAAGGAAATTTGGCGTTGTATACTGTAGGCCTGTAATTTTTAGGAATAACTCACTTAAATCTGACCAAAGAGTCTTGTAGGCATCCCGGGTATGATTTTTTTTTAAAACAAAAATGATAAATTATAATATAATAAATAAATAATTATAAATAATAATAACAAATAATATAATTATAATAAAAATTATTCAATAATGTAATCAACTTAAAATCACTGAAATTTGCTCAGTTGCAGAATTGTCGCTGTCATTACTTTTATTTTTTTATGACGTATTTCCCCACAAATCGCTATCGCACAATTCTGCAAGTGATTATAATTTATTATCGCTGTTTTCTAGCTGATCTAAAACCATTTTTGACATAAAGGGACACTTTTGGACAATCTACAGTTTGCAGGCAGAAAGAACAGTTTTTATTATATAAAATGACATGTAGGGCACTGGGCAGACCACTAGGGACACAGGGGGGGGGGGTGTATTTTTTACATACAGTACTGTAATCTATAAGATTACAGTATACTGTATGTATAGTGTTTGTTTACTTTTTTTGAATTTGGCACCGTTCTCCGCCCCCGTGCGTCGTAACGTCGCAGGGAACGGAGATCGGCGGCACACGGGGACACTGAATCGAGCGAGGAGGACCCGCTCGCTCACACAGCGGGGATGCATCGCTGGATCCAGGGACAAGGTAAGTAACTTGCCTGTGGATTCAGCGAGCAGGTAAGCCGCTGCACACTCTGCACGTCCACCCCGAGCGTGACTCGGGGATACCGATCCTAACATTGGAAACCCACCCCGAGTCACGCTCGGGTTTACCGCTAAGGGGGTTAACAAGGTTCCAAGTAGAGCTTCAACATGCAACAAGAAGAAATGAGAGTGACATTTTTTGAGCATTCAATTTAATGAAACCAACGAATAAACTGAAACAGGCTGTTTTTCAGCTGATCAAAAGTTTAGGACCACACCTCCAAAAAAAAAATAAACCCCCCCCCCAAAACAGAAATCCAACTTTCAAACATGAACTCAGTAATGAGTAGCTCTGCCGTTATTGTTGATCACTTCAAAAATTAGTTTCAGCATGCTTGATGCAAGCGTTTCCATGAGGTGAGTGGGAACATCTCTCCAAGTGGTGAAGACAGCCGCACAAAGGCCATCTACTGTCTGGAACTGTTGTCCATTTTTTGTAAACTTCCCTTGCCATCTATCCCCAAAGGTTCTCAATCGGATTTCGATCAGGGAACACGCAGGATGGGCCAAAAGAGTGATGTTGTTCTCCTGGAAGAAGTCCCTTGTCCTGCGGGCATTGTGTACTGTAGCGTTGTCCTGTGTCATTACCACACAGACGAGGGCCCTCAGTCATGAGGAATGCTCTCTGCAACATCTGGACATAGCCAGCGGCCGTTTGACGCTCCTGCACTTCCTGAAGCTCCATTGTTCCACTGAAGGAAAAAGCACCCCAGACCATTATGGCGCACCCTCCACTGTGGCGCATAGAAAACATCTCAGGTGGGATCTGCTTGTCATGCCAGGAACGTTGCAAACCAACAGGACCATCAAGGTTAAATTTTTTTCTCATCGGAGAATAAAACTTTCTTCCACCTTTGAATGTCCCATGTTTGGTGCTCTCTTGCAAAGTCCAAACGAGCAGTTCTGTGGCGTTCAAGGAGACAAGGTTTTTTGTTTTTGAAGCCCTTCAGTCTCAGATTTCATCTGATGGTTATAGGGGTTGCAGTCAGCACCAGTAAGGGCCTTAATTTTGGTCGAGGATCGTCCAGTGTCTTGATGAGAGACCCTGCTTATGCAGTTCAGCAACCCGACCATGTTCAAAAAGGGAGAGTTTTTTTGTCTTTGCCATCACAATGTGTGACTATCTGACAGAAAATGACATTGAAGGACTGTATATGCGAGCAGCCCGATCTTGGCTAAAGTGCAGGAAATCTCTGTGCTTCCCAGGGGGATCTCGGATCATGCCCCCATTCTGCTCAGGCTACATACAGGAATGGCCCCGGGCGGCGGCCTTTTGCAACTCTCGAGGTACTGGGTGTCGGATGAGCGGGTGAAGCCTGAGATAGAATCCTCTATTGTGAAGTACTGGTCTCCCGGATTCTCGGGTATTAGAATTAACTGGGAAAAGTCGGTCCTCTTTCCTCTGAATCAGTCGCCCCCTCCTGCTAACTTACCGGCCCCTCTCCAATGGATAGATAGCTTTAAATATTTGGGTATCCAGGTCCGTAGGCACCTACCTGATTATCTTGAGGCTAATGTACACCCTGTTCTCCAGAAGTTTCTCCAAAAGTGCTCGGACTGGAAAACCCTGCCTCGTAAACCTGTAGGCAGGGTCACCCTAGTTAAAATGTCCTTCCTCCCCAAGTTTCTATATGTGTTTGGACATACGCCGGTGAGTATCCCCAAATCATTTTTTAACAAACTTGATCAAGTGGTGGGTTTGTTTGTCTGGCAGGCCTCGGTTCCGAGGGTGGGCAGGCCCATACTCCAGCTCCCCTTGTCGGCAGGTGGTTTAGCCCTTCCAAACTTCAGGAAGTATTACTGGGCGGCTGTCTTGGTGTCAGTGAGGTGGTGGTTTGCGCAAGATCACACTAACCCGTTGGTTAAGCTATACTGGGGTCCTATGCAGAATTAAGTAACCTAGTCTATCGAGGAGTTAGAGCCAATGCTCAGACTACCAAGTTAATGAGGACCACGGTGGTGGTGTGGGGACAGGTTTCAAGGCTTCTGGCTGAGCCCGCAACATTCTCTCCCCACGTCCCCCTATGGGGCAATCCATTTCTGCCCCATCTGAGAACTGTGCCGGATCCACAGCTGTGGGCACGCTATGAGATTAAAACTTTGAGACATCATGCCGGAGGGACGGTTGCTTTTTCTTGGTGTGTTGAAAAGTAAATTTGGGCTTCCCCCCCCCCCCCTGGATGTTCTTCAGGTTCCTCCAGCTCCGGAATGCGGTCCGAGCGCAGTTCCCCGATCCTATAAAAGTGGAACCCCACTCGGTAGAGGGTCTCCTCACCTTGTGCTTTATGGATAAAGTGCTCTCCTCTATATACTTTTTAGATTAACGTGTGCGGCGGGGTTTGGGGCGGCGCGAGCCTTCTCGGCCTGGCAACGTGATTTGCCGGCCCTTGCGCTGAAGGACTGGTCGGAGGGACTGCAACAGTGCATCCCCCTTATGATATCGACGAGGGATCGTTTCATCCAGCTAAAATTTATCCACAGGGTCTACTATACACCACAGAGGCTGACGGTGATCTACCGCACCTCCGAGGATAAATGCCCTAAATGTAACCTGGATGTGGGGGATTTCATACATATGGTCTGGCAGTGCCCGAGAATTCAGGAGTTTTGGCGGCTGGTATGGGCTTGATTAGTGGCGTGGCTGTTGGGCTTGGCCCCTTGGTTCTATTGCTGGGTATCACGGACAATCTTCCCACCTCACAAGAAGCTATTTATTTTTTTACACTGCATTTTATGCTCAAAAGGCAATCCTGCTCCAGTGGAAGGCTACTGAACCGCCTGGATTGTCTGCCTGGCGAAAGCTGGTGAATGACACCTTGCCTTTGTATAAGCTGACATACATGGGGTGCAATTGCCCTAAGAATTTTGAGAAAATTTGGGCAGCTTGGGTGGCGGCCAGGAGACGGTGTAGTGAGATTTGCTTTCTGTTTGCCCTCTTCCCCCCGGGGTGATCCTGGGCCCCCTCCTCTCCTTCCTCTGGGCCCCTCCCCTTGGTCTTTAGTTCAGGATATGGTGGTTCTTGGCTTCTGGGAGTATTTTTCATGTTTGTGAGCCTACTCTTGATGCACAAAGTAATGTATGTTTTTTTTTTCTTACATTTTATCATTTTATTGATTGATTGGAGTGGACTCCCTCCCTTCCCTTTCCCTTCTCCCCTCCCCCTTTAGAAGCAGTACTTGGATGTTTTTACTATGTATGCTTCTCTTTGTACCAATGTAATAGCTGTTTGATGCCTCGTTGCCCTGATCTGTATCATCTGAATTGTATAAGCATGTAATCATTTGATTATCTCAATAAATATTCCTTCTGTAAAAAATAAATAAATGAGGGTATGTAAACTTTTGATTAGGGTCATTTGAGTAGTTTCTGTTGCCATTATGATTTAAAAAGAGTAAACACAGTTAATTGATAATAACTGGCTTCAGCCAAACACTAACCATGAGTGTAAGAAAAGTTTCTGTGTTATCATTCATATTCTCTGAAAAATTGCCAAGAAATCATAAATTATATATCAGACAGGAGGCTCATATCTTATGCATTATCTTTCTTTATTAATGCCCATAGCAGAAATACAACTTTTTCAGTAAATTCAAGTAGAAAAACGTTTAACTGAAAGAAAAAGAAAAAACTACAACACCCAGCAGCCCTCAGGCTGGGTCTGCCAATCATGAGGCAGGACAGCCGGCATATAAGGGGCTGCCTCCTTAGACCCTTCCTCTTTCTTTCTGCTCATGGCAGAGCATACAAGATAAGTATTTCATATAACTTTATTCTTGGATTGTATATATATATTGTCCCTAATACCGAATGTGGTGTCAGGTAACTTTGTTGAATGATGTTTAATATATGGTGGAATATTGGGGGTTTTCCCTTGTATTCCCCCGATTTTCCGTTTTTACATCTGTCTCCCTGATACCGGATATCCCGATGTCAGGTAGTTTTGTTGGAAATGTTTGTCGTTTTATTTGGAATGTTGTGGAATATGGGGGGTTCCCCCTGTTATTCCCCGATTTTTACACTTTTATGTCTGTTTTCCCTGACACCGCACGGTGTCAGGTAGTTATGTTTGAGCCTTATTTGAAATATTTCACTTGGATTTCTTTCACTTTTAGTCATCCTGAAATCGTTCACTTTGATTCTTTTACTTTAGTCATCCTGACTTGGGCTTCCCCCTTTCCTGGCGCCGGAGCGCTGCGGCAACCTCCGTGCGGGGTCCGTGCTGTTCCCTCGCTCCCTGAGCGGGCGCCATCTCTGGGCAGCTGTCCCCCCCCCCCTCCTCCTTCCTCCCCACGCTCGCCTTCGCACGCTTGGCCGGTGGGCGGAGTCTCCGTCGCGGCCGCTCCTCTCCCCTCTCGCCGTCTATGCCTCTCTTGATCCGGGTGACACTTTGGCGTTCCCCCCTCCTATCTCTGAGCAGGACGGGAAAGAGCGGATCTCCTCGACCGCTCTGTCCCTCACATCCACGGCTCAGCAGGGACTCCAGAGGCCGTAGTCTCGCGAGACTTCGCCTCTGGAGTTAATCTCGTTAGGCTCTCCTCCCACCGCAAGCTGTCAGCGGTGTTGGAGGTAGGAACCTGCGATCGTTCCTTTTCATTAATTAATTAAATAATAAAATAAATAAATAAATTAAATGAATTTAAATAAATAAATTAAATAAATTAAATAAATAACTTAAATGAATTAAATAAATTAAATAAAATAAATAAATTAAATAAATGAATTAAATAAATTAAAATAAATAAATAAAATAAATTAAATAAATACATTAAATAAATAAATACATTAAATAAATTAAATAAATACATTAAATAAATTATATAAATAAATTAAATAAATTATATATATATATATATATATATATATATATATATATATATATATATATATATATATATATATAAATAAATTAAATAATCTAAATCTAATTAAATAAATAAATATTTACTCATTAATTCTTGTTTCTGGGGAATTTATTCCCTAGAATAGATACCTAATTTATCAGGAAAATAATTAATAAAAATATAGATAAACAAAATCTAAATAAATAAATATTTATATGAATGTACAAACAAATAAATAAATTTATAGCATGTTCCTGTACATGCCTTCCATATGTTACTGTGCTGTTTTACCGTGCTGTTCGCAGACAGCAGATTCTTCTCCTGTGGCTGACGATTGGACCTTACCCCTGCTAGCGCCCCTACCGGGGTGGACACGGTTCAAGAACTGATCGGTAGGTCCATCCAGGCTACCATGGCGTCGGTTCCAACCCGCCTGCGCCCCTATGTCCGGACCAGCCGGCAATGGTATACCGCCCCTAAATAGGGCAAGGTGTCCCAATGACACCGCCTCCGACTCCCCGGCAGGGGAAGTAAATAACATGTCCCAGGCAGTACCCTCCCAGGACTGCCGACCCACTGCCCTCCCAGACTCCAACCGACCCCCGAGCCTCGGGGAGATGCACATGCAGAGGCAGCAGTCCACTAGACGGACTAAGCCAGACTCATTCGTGGATTCTTCTAGAACAGTCCACGGAGTCCGAGGCGGCTAGCACCTTGAGTCTGAGGATGATGACGATGATTATGAGAGCAGTGGGCACATGGCGCTTCATGACGACGCCAACCCTGTGTCCCAGGGTGAAACATTAGTGGAGAGCCATTTTTCGATCAGGGGGCGATTACCCATCCACACTCCGGTGACTGGGCACCCCAATATATCGAATACTGGATCCGGAGATCGGTCGGTAGAGCTAACCGAAACATGTTGTGGGCGGAATGCCCGCCTTTCCATTACCAAATAAGGTTGTGCACACTCCCGAGGTGGACCCATACTCTTGAGGTATCTCGCCAAACACGGGAAGTATTCCTAGGGGAATAGAGAGGACCTTTTAAGACCACACAGGACAGGGTCTTAGATCTTTGGACCTAGCACCAAACCCTACGCCTTAGTGAGCAGGCTACTGCCTCTGTACAGCCGGTTGACCTAGCCCAACTTAGGGTCTGGGCCCAACGGGCAGTTTTGCCTCCTGGAATGCGCGTACACTTCGTGTTCGACAGAACGCCGCCGCTCAATCCTAAGGAAACTTGACCCCAACGGTCCCACCTAGCCGAATCAGAACACGGATCGGCCGCCGTAGACATGTTAGTCGGGATCACCAGACATGGACCTGGTCCCCCATCCCATTCGGGTTTTCTAACCTGTACACCGTCCTAATAGACAACGAGTTGCAAGACCTTGGACCAAACAAGCGTTCATTCTCCTGGTCAGGGAAAGTGGGACGGTTATCGTCCAGTGTTAACTTGTGAAATCTCACCAAATTACGGCACCCTGCGGAACAGGGGCGAGGTGGATCTTCTACTTGTACAACCTACTCTTAATGGCTCGTTATCCTTGCCTGACGAACAAACACGCCTCCTGGACGGGCAGATCGCTTCAGGATCTGGGACTCCTCATAAATCACACCAACCGAGCGATCCTTCGGCTGCCCATGACCAATTAGGCGCCATCTGCAAAGGAGCAGGTTTAGCTCAGGGCTAGGGTGCCTGCCCTGCATGCATTGATTCTGGGTTCAAGCCCAGGATAGTCTGCAATGTCACGGACCAGGGCTCAGCGTGGCCGCATCTCCACTGTTAGATCGTGTCAGTATCGTGCTGGGCAAGCAACGGGTGTCTTTACGCGGACTGGCTCGCTTAGTCGACCTGTTATCGGCGTCAATCCAGGCCATTTTCCAGCCCTCTTCTCTATCGAGCCCCCCAGAGACTCGAGGCTCTACACCTTCGCTAGGGGTTTTCGCTATGCAGACAAAGTCGCTTTGGACGCAGAAGCCATAGTGGAACTACGGTGGTGTTTACGTCATGCCGTCGAACGGAACGGCGAGTCCGTCGTCAATTCTACACCGGATTTCGTCATAGGGTCGGATGCCAGCCGCCTCGGCTGGGGTACTAGGTGCAGCCCCTCGTCCACAAGAGGGACGCGGTCCGCAGAGGAATCTCTGCTGCACATCATCACTAGAATCCCGGCGGCTTTCTTGCCACCAGGAGTCTACTGCCACACACATCAACCTGCTGTGTGTTCTTGCAGATAGACAACGTAACCACAGTCCAGTACGTTGATCGCTTTGGGGGCCCCAGATCCAGTCCTAGCGGTTCTGGCAAAAGACTTCGGGCCTTTCTGCCTGGAACGCAGCATCGTTCCGGTTGCGGAATATAGCCCAGGCTATTCCAATATGGTGGCAGATTGGAATTCTCGTTACCTGGGCGATTCCAACGATTGCCGACTGCACCGACCAGTGTTCCTGGCCCTCACTCACCTAAGGGATCCTTCTCTATGGACCCGTTCACCTCTCGCCTCATCCATCAGCTCCCGCACTTTTACAACCGGGAGCCGGATCCGGAGGCGCACACTGTGGACGCCCTCGGCCAACCTGGTCACTGGGGACACACTACGCGTTTCTCCCCGTTCCCGATGACCCTCTGGGTCCTCCTTCTCGTAGCAAACCTGAGAGCAGCAGTCGTGCGGCTCACTCCGCGGTGGCCGACACAACCATGGTTTTTTCCCCTCCTTCTGGAGATGACTGTGGATCTCCCCAGGTTGCTTCCTCACTCCCCTCATCTCTGGGTTTCTCGGTGTGATCAACGACAGGTTGATCCCGTTCAGGCGCCTGGGTCTGGAGTGGCCAACTGTTGGGCGGACTTTTGATTCCGGGAGGCCCTTTAGCTCCCTTAACGTCTATCGCTCTGCGATCTCAGCCTACCGCTCCCTTGTAGACTTGCCCGGTGGGTAAACATCCGTCGGTGTGCCGACTTGGTAGGCGTTAGGTTTGAAACGCCCATCTCGCCCAAGTATCAACACTCTTGGATGTGACCAAGGCCCTGACCATGTCCTCGGACTGGGGGGGACAATGGCACTCTCTTTGAGGTTACTGCCTTTCAACTTGCTGTCCTCTCGTATCTGATTCCGCCTAACGTGTGTCAGGCGTCCGGACGTTGGACGTTTCCAGGCGTCAGTTCTCGCCTCAGAATCAGGTTTTCCGGAGTTCTTAGGACAAAGACGGGACTTCAAGCGGTTTTCTACCCGCTCTTCTCCGCGCATCCACGCCTGTGGGTGTCCCGCTGCCTACAGACTTGCGAGTCCTTGTCGGCCCGTTGCGATCTTCGCAATTCTCTCTACTCCTCGTTTTCCTACGTTAAACCTCATTTTCTGGTTTCCTCGACTACGCTAGCCAGAGGGGTACGGTCGGTCATGGGAATGACAGGGTTTGACATAACCCTGGTTGGTGCCCACTCCTCCTGAGGGGCGGTGGCTATTAAGGTCGTCACCTCGGTAGGCTCCCTCTAGGACCTTCTGCTAGCGGCGGACTGGTTGTCCCGACCACCTTCCACCAATTCTGCTTTAGACCGGAGGAACACATATCTATGTCAGTTTTGTAGTTTATTTTGACTGTTATCTTTAATATATACATTGTTGTAGCTTTGAACTTGCATAAGATATGAGCCTCCTGTCTGATATATAATTCGAGATTTTCCTAGTTTGTGACGGAAAATATTAATTATATGAAGACAGGAGGCGAGTATCTTCCCTCCCAACCCAACCCTATCACGATGTTGTCTCTCTCGTTCTAGGTCATTGCATCACGCATCCTACCGGTCGGAGGCTGATACGCCCCTGGACTTCGTTTTCCTATATCACCGTCGGGATTGCGGTTCCCATTTCGATCCATGGGTTTTTGCGCACCACAGACCGGAAGTGGAGGTTCCTACTGCGTTCCGGATCCGGAGCATGGATGCCGTCGACTGAATCCTGTCCGGAAGTTCCAGTTTGCCAGGCTCCCGGTGTTTCGAACTGTTTTTTTTTCTATTCCAGGTTTCCTGCCGATTCGCCTCAAGAAAGAGGAAGGGTCTAAGGAGGCAGCCCCTTATATGCCGGCTGTCCTGCCTCATGATTGGCAGACCCAGCCTGAGGGCTGCTGGGTGTTGTAGTTTTTTCTTTTTCTTTCAGTTAAACGTTTTTCTACTTGAATTTACTGAAAAAGTTGTATTTCTGCTATGGGCATTAATAAAGAAAGATAATGCATAAGATACTCGCCTCCTGTCTTCATATAATTAATATTTTCCGTCACAAACTAGGAAAATCTCGAATTCTGCCTAGTTATGTAAACTTATGAGCACAACTGTAAATAAAGGTGACCTGTTCAGTGTTATTGTCCATTGTTACAGGTTAAGAAGTACAGTGATGTGGGCTCTTGCATTAGCAGTACGATTTTTAGATGCATGTTTTTATTGTTACACTTCACAGACAGTTGTATTGCTTATTTATGCTTTATGACATTTCTATTAGTATCTGCTTTTTTTTTTTTTTTTTGCTTTACCTTGAGCCCTGTACACATGGGCCAGAATCTCGTCGGGGGGGAAAAAACGTTGTTTTTCCTGATGAGATTCTTGGCAAGAATCTCTTGCCGCCCGAGTGTACAGACACTCCTTTCAAATAAACCACGGTTCTTTTGAAAGGCAAGAAAGCGGTGACGTCATCGCGTACGACGAGCATGCGCTTGTCACATTCGATGCCGCCAACTTGCTGCACCCTACCTATGCCTAGGAAGCTACCGCGCATGCGTTAAAGTCTTTTTGAGCATGCGCGGGTTTCCACAACGACAGGTAAGTATACACACTGTCGGATTTCTTGGCAGGAAAACACTGCCGAGAATCACGATGAGAAAATAGAGAACATGTTCTCTCTTTTTCTCGTCGCAATTTTAGGCAGTTTTCTCGTACACACGCATGGTATACTCGGCAAGAAAGCTCTGCCAGCAGTTTTCTTGCTGGTTCTTGCCGAGTAAACCGAGCGTGTATGAGGCTTTAGAGTCAATGTGCACTCCAGATTATTTTTGTTGGCATCATACATACCTAGGTGGATGCAGCACCAGTCCCCCCCGCCAGCTCTGACTGACTGAGAACCAAGCGATCAAACACTGCTGATTGCTTGGTTCTCAGAGCTCCCTGAGTAGAGAGCTGGTGACTATCAGTCACAGCTCTCTGCTCTGCCTCCCTAGGCTCACTGGAGCGTTGGGCTGTGGAGGTCATGGGAGCAGCTGGCTTAGGCTCTCAATGGCTCACTGAGAGGTTGAACCGGGTGTGGGACCAAGAATGTGGGCAGATTCTGACCATATGGATGTGATCTTTTCTGAGCCTGGCCCGGCTATGTGACGTCAGCCGACAGTGGGCTTCAGCCCGCTGTTTGCTGAAAACGGGTCACAAGCATGCAGAACGATGTGTGATCCACAGAAGTACAGCCAAACCAGCTTTGGCTGTACTTATCCTTTAAATGAATCTCATTCAGAACAAAGCAACATGTTTGGTTAACTACCCCCTTCTCCATAAGCATACAATATACTTACTTTTACTTTGCATCCTTGCTACTCAGCATCTGAAAATAAAGAAAATATTTAGTAGTTCCGGTTACAGATGTTACTCACCTCAACCTGGTCCAGTCAGCACTGTCACTAAACATCCTATAGCTATGTGTATGCTATAAATTAGGTGACTGTAGACTACACAGGGCTTTTTTTTTCACTCCCGGTGGCCTAATGCAGCGGTCATCAACCCTGCCCTACAGGGCCCACTAACAGGCCAGGTTTTATGTATTACCTTGGGGAGATGCAGACTAGAATACGGCAATCACTGAGCAGCAAATGATATCACCTGTGATGTATTTCAGTTATCTTGAAAACCTGGCCTGTTAGTGGGCCCTGTAGGGCAGGGTTGATGACCACTGGCCTAATGGGCCAGAAGGGAGAGCAATAAGAAAGTATATGCTGCTATGGTGGTCTCTAGTATTATAAGCCTGTTGCTTTGCTTTGAATAAGCGAAGTAGAGATTAGCTTTAATGCAGTCTAATTCTGGAGCTTTGTACACTTCATTGGTTTAATTTCTTTCACACTTGTGCATGTAAGTGAATATGGCATGTTTTGTGATCTCTTTTGATATCTATTTCGGATATTTTCTACAATTTATTTAATAAATGAAACCGGAAAATGAATTAATAAATCCAAGCTACTGTTTTATTTAACCAAAACTAGTATTCCATGACTTTGTAACCTTAGATTTAAGCACCAACAATGAAAAATAAAGATAATATGAATAATAATTTGATCACAAGAATGCTATAGACTAGTCAATGCCTTCACATTGACAATAGTCAGCCAGTGAGTTCCTGCTTGATCCCTATTGATCAGACCCCGTTTGTGGAAATAAAAGGGCTATTATTACTGCACCAAGGCACAGGGAAAGTTTTGCAGAAGTAATTTTAAAATGGTGCCTAGTATGGGCATAGGGGGTTTGCACTTCAAACTAAATATGTTAAAGGACAGTTAATCCTATGCCAACAAACAGAGAGGGTTCTTATGTCCTTTGCTCCCTGGTGTATATTAGGGACCAAGAGCTACAGTGCACCCAGAAAGTATTCACATTGCTTCACTTTTTCCACATTTTGTTACCTTCCAAAATTAATTAAATGCATTATTTGCCTCAAAATTCTACAAACAATACCCCATAATGACAATGAGAATGATAAGTTTGTTTCAAATCTCTTCAAATTTATAAAAAATTCACATGTACATAAAAATTCACAGCCTTTGCTCAATACTTTGTTAAAGCACCTTTGGCACCAATTTAAGACTCAAGTCTTTTTGAGTGATGCTGCAAGCTTGGCACACCTATTTTTAGGCAGTTTCTCCCATTCTTCTCTGCCGGGCCTCTCGAGCTCTATCGGTTTGGATGGGGAGCGTTGGTGCACAGCCATTTTCAGATCTTTCCAGAGATGTTTAATCAGGTTTAAGTCTGGGCTCTGGCTGGGTCACTCAAGGACCTTCACAGAGTTGTCCCGTAGCCACTCTTTTGTTATCTTGGCTGTGTGCTTAGGGCTGTTTCCCTGTTGGAAGATGAACCTTCGCCCCAGTCTGAGGTCCAGAGCACTCTGAAGCAGGTTTTCATCAAGGATGTCTCTGTACATTGCTGCATTCTTCTTTCCCTCGATCCTGACTAGTCTCCCATTTGCTGCCACCACCATGCCTCACTGTAGAGATAGTATTAGCCAGGTGATGAGCAGTGCCTGTTTTCCTCCAGACATGACGCTTGCCATTCTGGCCAAAGAGTTTAATCTTTATTTCATCAGACCAGAGAATTTAGTTTGTCATGGTCTGAGAGTCCTTCAAGTGCCTTTTGGCAAACTCCAGGCGGGCTGTCATGTGCCTTTTACTGGGGAGTGTCTTTTGTCTGGCCACTCTAACATGCAGGCCTGATTGGTGGAGTGCTGCAGAGATGGTTATTCTTCTAGAAGGTTCTCCTCTCTCCACAGAGAAACACTGGAGCTCTGTCAGAGTGACTATTAAGTTCTTGGTCACTGCCCTGACTAAGGCCCTTCTCCCCTGATCACTTAGTTTGGATGGATGGCCCGCTCTAGGAAGAGTCTTGGTAGTTCCCAACTTCTTCCATTTATGGATGATGGAGGCCACTGTGCTCATCGGGACCTTAAATGCTGCAAACATTTTTCCGTACCCTTCCCCAGATCTGTACCTCGATTCAATCCCTGTCTCGGAGGTCTACAGACAATTCCTTGGACTTCATGGCTGGGTTTGTGCTCTGACATGCACTGTTGATTGTGGGACCTTTGTAAAACCAGGTGTTTGCCTTCCAAATCATGTCCAATCAAACTGAATTTACCACAGGTGGACTCCAATCAAGTTGTAGAAACATCTCAAGGATGATCAGTGGAAACAGGGTGCACCTGAGCTCAATGTTGGCAAAGGCTGTGAAAACTCATGTACATGTGATTTTTTTTTTTCATAAATTTGCAAAGATTTCAAACAAACTTGGTTCACATTGTCATTATGGGGTATTATTTGTAGAATATTAAGGAACATAATGAATGTAATAGATTTTGGAATAAGGCTGTAACATAACAAAATGTGGAAAAAGTGAAGCACTGCGATTACTTTCCACATGCACTGTACAGTATCATTGCTCATGCAAATAGAGACTTAATCCAGATGCCATAGATGGATGTAAGAGGTAGGGAGATGAGGACCTTTCTTTGCTGCTACACATATGATTTGAAGCACTAATACATGTATCCTTCTAATTCTGTTGATTCTTCCCCCACCCCCAACAAATTGTGGTCAGTATAATGATTTAATTTTATTTTTTTACTTGCTGTTTTTCTCATGTAACACGCATTACATTTTTCTACTCACATGCAGGTTGGAAGTTACATTGTAATTCAAAATTTACATGCAAAGTTGCATAACACCTGTAATGAAAATCAAGCTGAAAATTCATATCTGGAATTTCACCTTCATGGAGGGACATTGTATGGAAGAGGCATAACCATTCTCCCTGAAAATGACATAGATGTACAAGAACTGCAAAAGTATGTCTATAAATACTACCTCATTTTATAGTGGCATATTCTCTCCCATTTAATCCAGAAAAAAGCTCTTCTGTTAAAGTGGTTGTGAATGCTTACATATACCCACCAAAGTGACTGGCCTCTGGTGATACAGAGATTAATTCAAAAATTCTACCCGTTTATCTGTAGCCCTCTTTCTTCTACATCAGTTCAAAGTCCAGAATTTACACAGCAGTTCTGAGCTTCCATAGGCAGGGGGTGGGAATCGGACATCACACACTGCACAGCTCAGAGAAGAGACATTGGTGTAATCTGAGACCTGATTGGAGGGAAGATAGACATTCCCTTCTACACAATCTCATAGTAAAGCATGCACAGCTGAGGCTATCGGTCACAGGCTGTGTGCTGGAGGACTCCTCCCTCGCCCCATTGATCTCTCGGGGTCGGCACAACCTGTCAGAAATAAATCATGCACATAGCAGAGCAACAGACAGAAATCGCACTCAGTGCTTTGAATTGAGACAAGTACACACTATAGAAGGATATGTTTTGTTCATATTTCATGTTCAAGGTTTACAACCACTTTGAAGATGCAATTTCTTTTGAGCTCAGCCTCTATAGAGAGAGAAAACTCTCTGAATGAAAACTACTGAATGAATTGGTTACATTTTTTTGTATATAATAAAATTATATTATCTTCATTGGCAGCTAAAGAATGATCTGCCTTCAGACTGCAAAATTTGGTGACCTTAAACCATTTTTATTTTACTGTGAATCACCAAATTTCCCTAATGTTCTATAGACAACAATAAAATGATCTCCTTGACCAAATCTGGCTCATGTTATCATCAACGAAGGACACAGGAATTTAGTAATTCTTTGAATTTGGAATATTCTGCTGCTTTAGCAGGTTTGGACACTGACAAACTGAGAGCCCTTACACACTGAGCCGTTTTCAGCGCCAGCGGTAAAGCAGTGCTATTTGGCCACTAGCATGGCGCTTTTAACTCCCGCTAGCGACTGAAGAAAGTTTTAAAGACTCCCATGTAGTGCCGAAGCACGTTGCAGGCGCTTCAGCAGCGGTGCCCATTCATTTCAGTGGGCAGGTGAAGGAGCGGTGTATACACTGCAACTTTACCGCCCCAAAGATGCTGCTTGCAGAACTTTTTCTAGCGTCCTGCCAGCGCAGTGTCTCAGCGTGAAAGCACTTAGACTTTCACACTTCAACTGCAGGGGTGGCATGTTGCAAGTGCTTCACAGGCACTATTTTTAGCCTTTTAGCGACTGAAAAATGCCTCGGTGTGAAAGGGGTTTAACAAACATTAATCTGCCCCCTGTATAACCTGCCTCCAGCCAGCTCTGCTGAGAAAAACGTATTTTCTAGCAACATGCTCCATACTCCGCAGAGGTTTTTTTTTCAACATGTTTGATATGCTGAAGTTCGAAAGATAAACAGCGCTAATAGAGTAGGTAAAATGACCAGCTCCAAGAACATGTAATATCCCGGTGAGCTCAGGTGTTGTGCAGAGAGTTCAAACCTAGAGTGCATGTGCCTAACATCTCTAGAGTGAGATATCCTGTATGTGGGAAGAAGAACACTCCTTCAAAGAGTGAAAGCTTGCCGCTATGAAGCAAAACAATAGTAATGCAAAAAACTCACACCAACTGGTTCTCCAGGTATTGCCAAGGCAGAGCACTTCTTAGCCAGTTGTCATGAAAGATAAAGCAAAACAAACAAATGATAGTGCAGTATGTCTAAATGACTCAGACTGGCAAAGTAGGTAGGTAACCATTAGTGAATGCCCGTACAATAATGACTGTTAAAATGAACGTAAGTAAAGAAAAGGTTTCACCGCTTCTCCAATCCTCCAGGGGCCGCGCGTGTGCTGTGTGATGTCAGCTGTAACGAGATCCGTATGGTGGTTAATGGAGCGCAGTGGAACGCAGGTCTGTATCCGGGTGTTGCGTCGCTGTAGCCACGCCCTGACGCGTTTCGTCACTTCCGACTTCGACAGAGGGCGTGGCTACACAGCGCAGTCACTCTCCCTTTGTACTCCGTCAGCAGAGGCTATTGGATGAGCTCTGACTGTCCTCCGGTGCTGATTGGTGCCAATACTGACCGGATGGACAGCGCGACTTCAGCCTCGCTGAGTGGAGTTTACTAAGGGGAAGGTGAAGCACCAGGAAATGAGCCACTGCTATATTTTAATATGGTCAAAGACCGGGGGCTGTGCATGAAACGCCTGGCCACAGTGGACAAAAGCGATCGTTTGTAAACGATCACTACAAGCGATGGTGAATGCGATTATCATATAATAAAAATGGTAGTAAAATAATTAAAGGAAAACAAGGATTACGATATTGTCCGATGCGTCACTAAGAAACGCCCACAATGCGTGTGATTGGTTGATATACTGCCCATACATAAAACAACCCTTTTTAATCCTTGTTTTCCTTTAATTATTTTACTATCATTTTTATTATATGATAATCGCATTCACCATCGCTTGTAGTGATCGTTTACAAACGATCGCTTTTGTCCACTGTGGCCAGGCGTTTCATGCACAGCCCCCGGTCTTTGACCATATTAAAATATATAGCAGTGGCTCATTTCCTGGTGCTTCACCTTCCCCTTAGTAAACTCCACTCAGCGAGGCTGAAGTCGCGCTGTCCATCCGGTCAGTATTGGCACCAATCAGCACCGGAGGACAGTCAGAGCTCATCCAATAGCCTCCGCTGACGGAGTACAAAGGGAGAGTGACTGCGCTGTGTAGCCACGCCCTCTGTCGAAGTCGGAAGTGACGAAACGCGTCAGGGCGTGGCTACAGCGACGCAACACCCGGATACAGACCTGCGTTCCACTGCGCTCCATTAACCACCATACGGATCTCGTTACAGCTGACATCACACAGCACACGCGCGGCCCCTGGAGGATTGGAGAAGCGGTGAAACATTTTCTTTACTTACGTTCATTTTAACAGTCATTATTGTACGGGCATTCACTAATGGTTACCTACCTACTTTGCCAGTCTGAGTCATTTAGACATACTGCACTATCATTTGTTTGTTTTGCTTTATCTTTCATGACAACTGGCTAAGAAGTGCTCTGCCTTGGCAATACCTGGGGAACCAGTTGGTGTGAGTTTTTTGCATTACTATTGTTTTGCTTCATAGCGGCAAGCTTTCACTCTTTGAAGGAGTGTTCTTCTTCCCACATACAGGGTATCTCACTCTAGAGATGTTAGGTGCACATGCACTCTAGGTTTGAACTCTCTGCACAACACCTGAGCTCACCGGGATATTACATGTTCTTGGAGCTGGTCATTTTACCTACTCTATTAGCGCTGTTTATCTTTCGAACTTCAGTTCATCGATTTTATAGATTCTTATTCTCATATCTTTTAAACGGGTTCTCCCGTTTAATTTAAATAGCAGCTTCTTTCACCTATACACCATTTTTTATCACTTGGTGTGTTGTTTTTATGCTTGGTATCTTTTATACACTTTCTAACAGTCACTTGGATAGGTACTCTAACGCCCCCTAGCGCCGGCTGTGCATTATTAGGCCTTCATATTGCACTCTCCTCTTTTATGTTTGATATGCTGTTTGAACAAATCTCTATACAGCAGTTATCCAGATTCTCAGCAATAGCGTTGGACAATTTTAGGGCTAGCCTGAAATGTAACCTTCATATACTGAGCTCTGCATTATGGCACTTTACAGACCTTAGTGCATTGTCTTAGCCGCAAGGCTCTATCTGGTGTGGCCTAAACTCTGCCGTTTTATGCGCTAAATTATTCTCCTGATGTGGTTAACAAAGCCTGTTATGTGATCTTTTGGCAATGCACTCTGCTTTATGGAACTTATTTATGGAACTTCTTTGCTTCATGTATTAAATCAGTAACCTCTATTTTTCGAGCTGTGGTACTCTCAGGACCTGGACTTGAACCTGGGACTTAAACCTCTGCCGTATCTGGCAATTACTCCTCTTGCTGAGTTACCTGAGATGCTGGACAGCGCCTTGTCTGATCCATTGGACAACCCTGCCTTGTGCTTTGACTATTGCTGAACTCTTTGTTCCTCCTATGAACTTCCTGATTTAAGCCTTGTCTCTGCACTTCCTGTTTGCCAGATTATTGTGCTCTCTTCAGCCAGTATCTCGCTCTCATCTTCCTTGCTGCCATCCACTCGTTATCGACCCTTGGCTTGTTCCTCAACTACGCTTCTGCCTGATCCCAACTTGCATTTACTCGTTTCTGACCTTTTGGCTTGTTTTACTGACTACACTTCTGTTTGATCCTTACCTGCTTATTGATTTCTTGACTCTGGCTTGCTCACCTCTTGGTGGGGCAAACCTGAGGTCTGTGACCTTGTATTAACACGCAGCAAATCCATCTCCACCATCAGGAGCTCTGGTGAACACTGGTTTGTCCTTGGACTCTGCACCTCAGGTGAGCCTGCTTAATTCGCCAGGGTGACTGCCTGTGTATCCTGCTTGTGGTAGTCCCGCTACTGCTATAGCAACTGGTTTTCGAGCCTGATCGTGCCAGGTGCAGTCTTTTGGCGTGGCCCAGTCTATCACAACTCATTTAAAGCAAAAGAAAAACTTCTTATCATAAAACAGCCAAGACATCTACCGTGTTGACCTCTGTTCAATCAGCAGTTGCCATGGTGCTGCACATGTGATCAGTTATGACACTAGCCATTCAATGGCATGACGGTTCGGTTGAGTGCACAGGCAACTGTGATGGTTATTTATTGCATGCCTTGATTGTAAAGGTTTCAGGAAATGGTTAAATCAATGGATTTCGTGCCACCTTAATGAGTGTGACCAGTCAGGCTGCAGTAAGAGTAGTTATACCACAGTCTTGAACTTTGGGCAACATTTTAAATGTCATGCCCTTTTTAGGTAACAGTCTTGCCTGAGGGAACTCGGAGCTGATATAATCCCACACTTATTTTCCACCCTTCAGCTGAGGAAGAAGCAACTTCCTATTGCTGCTACTGCTGCTTCTAAGCATATATTATTTCACTACCTGCCTACAGTGACACTTCTGGCTGCCTCTGACCCTCATGATTACCAATTGCATTTGTGAGTATGTGAGACCATCCTTCACTTTGGGACTACTTTGGGCCTTACCAATATGCTGGTCTTTCTCTCCTATTGTTTCTGGTGCCAATTCACTTTAATCCCCAGGAGGAATCTAGGCTTGTAACTTGGATCCAGGGACTCCTATTTCTGTACAGTTGTCCTTTATTGTTACCTTCTATAGCTCTGCTGTCAGACGCAAAGACCTGTACTTTTGTTTTCCAGGCATCTTATGTCCACTTCTGAATTTTGTCAGTTTGTGTACAATTAATGGGTAGTATGCTTGTCGAAGCTCTAAATGTTATCTGAAAAAGTCTACCTCTAAGCTTTTATCTCTTAGAGCGCCTGAGGGTCCTTTAATGACACTGTGTATTTGAACAGATATGTCCTTGTTCCTAGTCTGATTGATGCAGCACACTCTGACTCTTGTAAGGGATCTAAGAGATCAACCTATTATACCAGGTATAGGGTTTTTAGAGCTTGAGCTGCTGCAAAGACCTTCCCCATGCGCTTATTACTTGAAACATTGGGAAAAACCTATTCAATAATGGCTTCCTCCAGATGAGGCGATTACATTTTCTCCCTTTGCTAGAGTATGTATTGACAATTAGTACCTTCCTTCTGTGAACCCTGCAGTTCTCCACTCCACGCGAAGCAATAGAATACCACACAGGTTGATGGCATCTTTACATTTTGGAGATTTCATTGATACAGTTGGACTCCCTATTTAGATCTCCGTTTGACTTAACTGAAACCATGTCAGAATGGATCATATCCTTTAAAAGAGAGCCCTAAAACACAAGGCAGATTCCCTGTATTCTGGAACAAGTGGATTAAATGTGTTGGGCACTACTTTACTTGTGATGCCCTCTTGGGCTCCATGTACAAAAGCTCCTGAACGATTGAACTTGAGAGATGGTAACCCACTATTAAAATGTCAGTTTTGCCACGTTGACATGCTGCGTTTAGCATTTATTTTTTTTTTTTAAATCGGCAAAACCGGAAAACGCCTATAAACTAAACGAGCGTTACCGTGTTTAGTCGCGCTTGACGTCTGAAACGTGGAAATCTTCGGCGTCTGAACCCATTTTTTTGGCTTTCAAAGAAACCCTGGTTAACGCAACTGCCTAAAAACAGCAATAAACGAGACTGTGTACATTGTCACATAGGATAACATTGAGTTCAGGGGCAGTTGAAAAAAAGCGTCCAACTGCCTCTGAACGTACGTTTACCAGCATCCCGTGTACATGGGGCCTTAGAAGCATCCAAGTTTGTTGCATGGCAGTGATGTTGGCCGTACCGCATATTGGCTTTGTGCTTGGGATGTTAAGGATACATTTAAAGAATGTCTTATTCACTTACCCTTTGAGGGAGAGTGTCACACACTTGACAGTGACATTCCTGATCCTGCTGGTCCTTGTCTTGCACCTACTTTAATGCAGGGGATCTTTAAATGGGGTCGAAGAACCCCAGCTTTCATTCACTACAGCTGTATTCCCTTGTAGACAATAAGTCGGCTTCCCACTCAAACTACACATGTCAAAGCATTAACCTTCTGTTTGAAGGCACACCCTCATTGTTTTTTTTAAAGGTACATTTTTATTTTGAAATTTTTGTACATGCAAAACAGACAATAAAACAAACACACATCCTAGGCGAACATCGCCCGGTACATCATTTTACAAAACTTTGGTAGCTGGTACACATTGAGCATTTCCATAAAAACGCACAGAGAAAGGTGGGAGAAAAACAACAGAATCGTTCATTTACTCACTTAGTTCTATTCAACGGGCAGAGGTATCAGTCATCAGTCAAAGTTCAAGGAGCAGGAGGTATGGTGCTCTCGGAATCAACCCAAGAGCCCCAGACCTTCAAGAATTTTTTTGGACACCCTCTGGCCTCATATGTCATCTTATACAGCGGTATGGCACGATTGATGGTGGTGAGCCAAAAGGTAATGGTAGGTAAGGATGGAGACTTCCAGTGGAAGGTTATAGACTTCTTAGCATAGAACAGTACTATCCGCAGGAAGGTTTGCATATTCTTAGATATAGTCTCGTCATCAATGTGGCCCAGTAAACACCTCAGAGGATTACATATATTGGGTATCTCAGTCAGCGAGCTAATGAAGGCCGTGACCTCCGACCAGAACTTCCTAATCGGAGCACACTCCCACATCATATGAAAGAACGTGCCATCGGCCGCGCCGCATCGGGAGCATAGCGCTGAGGGGATTCTGCTGAGTTTGAACAGTAAGCATGGTGTGAAGTAGGATCTGTATAACAGTTTGGTCTGTATTACCTTGTCACGGGACGAAATGACAGAGGGGACCTGGAGGGGCAATACCTCCTGCCAGATCTCCTCCGTCAGCTCAGGGATGTCAGCTCTCCAGCTAGCAGCCGCTTTGCTCAGCCTTTGAGTCGTAGTGTGCAGGAGAGACCCATAATATGTGGAGACTAACTTGGTGTGCGAGGGGTCAGTTAGTAGTCGCTCCAGCCGAGAAAGCTGGATGACTATGTTACGAAGGCCAAACTGCGTTGCTGCAGTGTGGCGTATCTGTAGGTAAAGGAAGTAAGCCGTGCGTGGCAGATTATAGTCTCTACGAAATTCCTCAAAAGTACGAAACACATTGCCTGAGAACAGATGTAAAATAGTTTTTACCCCCCTTTTCGACCAGTATCCCCCATCCGATCTACGGAAAAATTCCGGAAGGTTCGGATTCCCCCACAGTGGAGTGTTCGGTGAGTATGTATTACTGCTGGAGGGGACTTGCAATTTAGTGAGTTTAATAATCCGTAGAGTCATAGCTATAATACTCGTTCCCTCCCGCCCCCCAAGGGACATACGATGAATCAAATTTTGCAGGGATTCATAGGAGGTGAGGATGGCTGCCTCCAATGCAGTGGCTGCATTGTTGGCTTCGGGGTAAAACCACCAGTGTACGTGGGCCAATTGAGAGGCAATATAATACATTTGAAGGCAGGGGAGGGCCAATCCGCCCTCCAGTACTGGTAACTGAAGGGTGTCCTTGGCAATCCTGACCGCCCCCCCCCTCCCCACAAAAAGGAAGTGAGGATGGAATCTATCTCTTTGAATTTATTTTTAGTGACATACACTGGCGAATTACCCAAAACATACAGAAATCGTGGCAAGAAAATCATCTTAAAAATATTAATTCTACCCAGCAATGTTAATGGAAGATTAGCCCAGGTTTTGAAAGTAGTTTTCATGCGCCCTATGAGGGGGTCTAAATTAGTCTTGACATAGTAGGCCATGGGATGTTGTATTATGACTCCCAGGTACCGGAAGGAGCTGACTATCTGTAGTGGACAAGATGGTGGTAGCCGGACCGACGTCGCCTGGTCCATCATAAACAGAATGGACTTGTCCCAATTAACCTGGAATCCAGAAAAGTGGCCAAACCTCCCAATGAGATCCAGCAGGGCCGGGAGGGACGACTGGGGGTCCGACAAGTATATTAACATGTCATCAGCGTAGAGAGATACCTTCTCCTCTAGACCCCCGATCGTCAGCCCCGCGACTGCCCCACAGGACCTCACCAACGCCGCCAGAGGCTCTATTGCCAGCGCAAAGAGCAGCGGCGACAGAGGGCACCCCTGTCTGGTGCCTCTCTTTATTGGAAAGGGATCAGATATGGCTGCGTTCACTCTTAGTCTAGCAGTGGGCTTCGAGTACAGTAGTTGCACCCACCTGATAAAGGTATTGCCGAATCCAAACTTCGCCAAGACCTCCAGCAGGTAAGGCCATTCGACCGAGTCAAATGCCTTATGTGCATCTAAGGACAGAACGGCCCTAGAGCCCATCTCTTCATGGGTTGCCTGCAGATTAGTGAATAATCTACGTAGGTTGATGGTGGTCGATCGCCCCGGGATGAACCCAGTTTGGTCTGCACCAATAATGGTAGTAATGACCGTGTTCAGTCGCCGGGCAAGTACCTTTGCTAGAATTTTTACATCCGAATTAATGAGTGAGATCGGCCTGTAAGATTCACAGAGGAGGTGATCCTTGTGTGGCTTAGGAATAAGGACAATCAGTGCCTCTGACATAGAAGGCGGCAGCTGCCCCGTCCTGATAGCAAAATCATACACCCTGCCCAGATGAGGCACAAGCAGATCCCTGTACTGCATATACCACTCAATGGGGAAACCATCCAATCCCGGTGTTTTGTTTCTGGCAAAGGATTGGATAGCCTCCCCAATTTCCTCAGCCGTCAGAGGAGCGTCAAGGAGTGTCGCCTGTTGGGCCTGAAGCCTAGGCAGTGAGATTTCAGAAAGATAGTCATCCAATTCCACAATTGTGTAATGTGCTCTAGTAGCATAAAGGGAAGAATAAAATGTGACAAAGGCCTCCATGATCTCCTTATTCTGTTCTACTACAATTCCCCCGGAATCCTTAATCCTAGGTATACTACAAGGCTGGTAGTCCGGTCTGGAGAGATACGCCAGGAGGCGACTATTTTTATCCCCAAACTCAAAGATCCGCTGATTCTGATACAGCAGCTTCTTCTGAGTACGCTCCAAAAGCACCAGGTCCAGTTCCCTGGCCCCATGCTTCCAAGCGGCGTGTGTCTCAGGAGAGGGGGTCGCTGAATAAGCGGCCTCTGCCTCTCTGAGAGACCTCTCTGCATCTGTCAGTCTCGATAGCGAGGCCTTGCGCGTCTGACCAATGGCCGCAGCAAAAGAGCCACGTGTGGTGGCCTTAAAGGCGTCCCACACCATCGGAACTGAGGCGCTCTGCCTGTTAGTCACCCACACACCCTCATTGTTACCAGGGGGTTATTGTTTTCTTATCCTATGAGCATTTCTACCTCTCAGTTTGAGTACTCAGGCTTTAAGCTTCAGCTTCTTCAACCAGGCATCTGCTTCAGTTGCTTTTCCTTTTCTTCTTTCTTCTGGGTACCTCAATGTACGTAATTCTGGATTATTTAAGATCCCACACCCTAAAACATTGGGTTTCTTATGTTGACTGGAGCCTTCTTTGGGTAAACTACCCCATTTTCCTCTCCCACTACTTTTTTCGGTGGAGTCATTTAGGATAATTGCACTTTGTGGCGTTTAAATCTCCTCAGGCCCATCTTTCATTAGGGACTTATTAACGTACAAGGTTGAGAAACATTCGTTTTTGCTGTTTCTCCTCTGTCCTAGTGCTCACTTTCTTCCTAGTTTCCCTATTGTGGAATGCCTAATAGATCCTTGCCAAGAAAGCAGTTCCCAGTCTAACATGTGTCGTCCCTTTTTGGCTCTTTGGGTAAAGCTAATAATATCCCATTAACCCTTGTAGGATTTCATTGGTCATAACAATTCCATATTTACTTCCCTCTTTTTCATCTAGCCTTGCTCCAAAGCTGTTTACTACTGAAGTTCTTATAGTAAGGTTCCATATTCAATGGATCTCCGTGGCTGCGGCTCTATATATTTATATTAAATGAGGCTTTTTTTTCTTACATAAAGTAAGGAAGCATTCAAACCTTTTAAAATTATTGTACACTCGTTTAGTGGACAAAAGTTAATGCATCCTCTTCAAACAACATGTTATTGTTGCATGTAACACATTTCTGCAAATTAATAATTTTCCAGTCTTGTAAAAATATATATTTTTGGTATGGTTTCCAGAATTTCATTTCCTACGTAGGCCATGATTCAGTTCTTAATAAAAGGTCCAAATCCTGTGTGTGTGTGTGTGTGTGTGTGCGTTTTTTATTTTTGTGATAGTACCAACCTGTGTCAAAAGTAACCTAACAAGAGTACATTTTGTGTTTTCAGAGTCCTAACTACTGTAAACCTAAATGAAGAACCTATATGTTCAGAGGATTTGACTTCACATAATCGTTTAAGTAAGAATTACATTTTTTTTTTTTTAGGTTTTAAATTTTTGTCATACAATTCTGTCTATTTGTTAGATATGATTTTGCACTTCATCACAGCTTTTCATTTCAAGGTAAAATAAAATGGGTATAATTTTGCGGTATTGTCTAGTGTTGTGTATTCCAAACAATGCTTTTAAACCTTTCTTTAATTAAAAATATCCCTATCTAAAGAATATGAATATTTGGAATTATAGCAGAGCTAAGAAGCACTGTTTGTAATACACAACAGCTAATATGATTCCCTTTATCTAATGGCAGCTATAGAGTGGAAGAATTGTCAGATATGGGATTGGGAAATATAATTTCTATTATAGACACACTCAAAGTGGAGGCAGCACATAATCATTTAGCAGTGCTATAAGGCAAAGTGTATTTATTAAAATAAAAATAAATGAAATTTTCTGGTATTTATAACTAGATCTTTTTGAACTTCTAATAAATATAACCCAAGATTTTAGTTACTGCACATACTACATGCATACATATAAAGGATATGCCAGTGTAGATATGTTGATGGGAGTGCAGAGGTAATATTATGTAACGGAAAACAAAAACCACTGCAGTGAATTTTTTCTATAGTATCCAATGTTCTCTTTTACTTTTTAGGTTTTCTGTTAAACAGTTTAAAATAAAAATGACACTTGCTTTGCGTATGCTGGCCATTAATTCAATGTTCATTTGGCCGCTACAGCTTAGTCTCCAAATAATATTGTGGTTTTGCATGCATGTCTTATGAATAGTTACAAGCAGTCAACCAGCGATATGTGGCAGCCGATCTTTAGGACTGGTTATGTTATGCTTCTACTTTCCATACAGCTGCATGCTTTTGTGAACCCAGTGTTTCAGTGAACTGCATATCGGTGAAAATGGACACTAGCAATTGCCTTACTCTGACACTTTGCACCCTGCCCAGGGCTTGTGAGTTTATTGCATATTGGTGATGTCACCTGTGCTCCTCACAACCTGAGACTGAGGTAATTGTTACCTTTTTGAAATTTTTCTTATTGTAGCTCATTTTATTTGGGCATTGAGCGGCTAGCAGAAAAGTAACTTTTGTAAAAAAAAAAAAAAAAAAAAGGTTCCCTTTATGGACAATGGACAGGAATTCTGAAGCACAGAACTCGAGGAGCTTCAGGCTCACTTTATCTTTTATTTTTATATATATATATATATATATATATGTGTGTATGTATATGTATATGTATATATATATATGTATAATTATATATATATATATATATATATAATATTATCTTTACAACTAAGGCCTGCCATAGACAATTAAAATCTTTGCCATTTCAGCACAATTGCTCAATAGGAGGCATTCTATAGGAAATAAATTTGCACTGTCTTTGGGCTGCCTTAGTGCTCAATTTAATTTTCTCTGTGAAAAGGAAGCAGTCTAAAGCAGGCCATATATGGTGCAAATTTCTTTCCCGCAACCACAGGTTGCGGGAAAGAAATTTGCACGATTCCCCTATCAATACTGATAGTGCAGACGTGAATCCCTTCTACCAATCAGTTGTCTGCACCCGGCACAGGGGTGTGCAGGGGAAGCCATCCCCACCTGGAGAAGACCGTGATAATCACAAGTGAATCCGGCAGGCTGATTGTATCCAAATTGATTGTACATTCAACCTGCCCATACATGATTTGAACCATCTGTGGCTGGTGTTCTAACGAGCTGGTTCCTACCATCGATATGGTTCCGAGCCGACGGAAAACTCAGAGCGGGAACAGCTGTTCGTTAACTGTAGACGCGCTCGCTCCCAATGGCTGATTATACACTATAGTACACGCTGCTCTACACAGCAAGGGTCAGCAAGGGGCGGATGTGATATTGACCAGTGTTTTTTTGATTGGTTATCCACGCTGCGGATAACCAACCAAAAAAGCACTGCTCAATATCACATCCGCCCCTTGCTGTGTAGAGCGGTGTGTACTATAGAGCACCGTGTATAAACGGGCATCAGGAGTGAGCGTGTCTAAGCTGACAATCAGCTGTTGAGCCTCAGAGATTTCCATGGCCTCCTACTGCGACTGCGCAGTCGAGGCAGGAACCATATCGATGGAGGAACCAGCTCGACAAGACACCGGCCTTGGACTGGGCACATATTTTATAAAATTTAACTAATCTTGCAATCCGTGGGAAGATCTGCATGAGTCTGATCCTCTTTAAAGAAAGTAGATAATCATCTCCTCAAACAAGTATATCTCAGTGTCACTATTTTTCCACTGCAAAAATAAATTGGTTCTTTTCCCTACGTGTAATACTATAAATGTAAATCTGATAAATGTCAGATTAAATTTTTTCCTGTACAACATTTACATGTTTTTTTACCACCTGTATACATTTTTTATCTTTGAGTGTATGCATTGTTGTGCTCTGTGGTCACAAATGAATTCAGAACTGCTAGGTGAGATGCAGTCATACATTATGTTAAGATATTTTATTTTTTTCCCCTGCTCTTTTATCTTGTATACAGGCCAGAAGTCGCCACCCTTTAATGCTCTGGAGAGATGCCAGCAGCTTTCTGTGACAGGTATAAAACCATTAATGGATTTAAAGATCACAGTGAGAAAAGCCTACAACACAGCAGGTTATGTAGTTATCTGAAATGAGCTGTTCAAAGCTCTCTTGTGGTAAGGCTCATATAAAAGTAGATTTCAGATTAAGCAAAGTAATAAAATTGGCAAGAAAGAAAATAAAGCTGATTCGTCATAGATATATTTTCAATTGAGTAAGTTTACACCATAGAAATAGATGTATCCACAGTTTTTGCCTAGGCAGTCTATTTAAATGATTTTAGAAAGGCTCAAAGAGCCTGCTTTTTTTGTTACCTAAACTTTTCTGTCTTAACTAAGTTTTGCTCCTTGGAACAAAGCCTTCCCCACATTCTATTGCCCTTTTAACAAGTGGGTCTCAGTGGCGAAGTAGGGCACTGGTTAGTCAATGCAGTGGTAAGTGGGAAGGACTTTTCACTAGGGTCCACAGGGTGAGGCTGGAAGTAGTGTGGTGCCTGGTTTTAGGCAGGGTATTACTTTTAAAAAGTTTAATACTCCTGACATTCAGTATGAGGTTGACCACACAGCCTTAATGCAATGAGCAACTGCCCATTATTGATAGGTGTCTGCATTCTCAAAATATTTAGATAAGGGAGAGTTAAAATCTGTCAGGTTTTTTTGTTTGTTTCTTGGCATCTGTGTCCCATTTGAGGGGATTTCCTTCACTTCTTACATAGTTGCATAGGTAGTTTGGTTGAAAAAGGACATAAATTCAACCAATAACATGGAAAAAAAGTATCCTAAGGCCCTATGTACACGAGACGCTGCTAAACATATGTTCAGAGGCAGTTGGCCGCTTTTTTCTGCCCCTGAACTCATTCAGTGTTATCCTATGTACACAGTCTCGTTTATTGCCGTTTTTAGGCAGTTGCGTTTAACAGCGTTTCTTTGAAAGCAAAAAAAATGGGTTCAGACGCAAAAGATTTTCACGTTTCAGACGCTAAACACGGTAACCTGCGTTTAGCAGCGTTCCGTTTATAGGCGTTTTTTGCCCATTAAAAAAAGGCTTCTAAATGCAAACGCGGCATGTAAATGTGTTGAAACTGACGTTTTAAATGCGGATTACTATCTGCCAAGTTTAATAATGTACATGGAAAAAATAAATAAATAGCCACAACAGGAAGTGAGAACAAATTACTCCAAAGTGAGGGAAATCTGTGGTAGTCACTACCGTGATCCAGGACTAATATTCTTGTCTAGAAGTTTCCCCTCTATTCCTGTTCTGGTGACCACTAAGAATTTAGAATTTTCTTTCACTTTCAGCGATATGGTCACCTGGTCAAACAGGGAGTGTGAATTCCCCTAACAGGGACACAAACAGCAATAGGAACCCGATAGGGTGTCACAAATCCCTGTGCTGGCTCTGGTGCCTGCGATCGCGGGTAGTGCGTATGCCCCCTGGTGGCTGTTAAATGGGACAACGTACCCATACAGGGTTTTCTTTGTTATGCTGGAAGACCCAGCCACGACCCATTTTCAATGATCTTACTGAGGGAAGGAGGTTGTTTGCCAAGATCTCGTGATACATGGCCCTATCCATCTTCCCCTCAATACGGTCGTCCTGTCCCCTTTGCAGAAAAGCATCCCAAAGAATGATTTTTCCACCTCCGTTCTTCACGGTTGGGATGGTGTTCTTCCTCCAAACATGGTGAGTGGAGTTTAGACCAAAAAGCTCTATTTTTGTCTCATTGGACCACGTGACCTTCTCCCATTCCTCCTCCGGATCATCCAGATGGTCGTTGGCAAACTTCAGACAGGCCTGGACATGCACTGCAGGATTTTAATCCATGACGACGTAGTGTGTTGCTAATAATTTTCTTTGAGACTGTGGTCCCAGCTCTCGTTAGATCATTGACCAGGTCCTGACGTGTAGTTCTGGGCTGATCCCTCACCTTCCTCATGATCATTGATGCCCCGCGAGGTAATATCTTGCATGGAGCCTCAGACCGAGGGAGATTGACCGTCATCTTGAACTTCTTCCATTTTCTAATAATTGCGCCAACAGTGGTTGCCTTCTCACCAAGCTGCTTGCCTATTGTCCTGTAGCCCATTCCAGCCTTGTGCAGGTCTACAATTTTATCCCTTCTGTCCTTACACAGCTCTCTGGTCTTGGCCATTGTGGAGAGGTTGGATTCTGTTTGAGTGTGTGGACAGGTGTCTTTTATACAGGTAACGAGTTCAAACAGGTGCAGTTAATACAATTAATGAGTGGAGAACAGGAGGGCTTCTTAACCAATTTCATACTGGGCCAATTCTGGCACTTCTCTCCTACATGTAAAAATCCATCATTTTATATGTTTTTTTTTTTAGCAGACACCCTAGGGAATAAAATGGTGGTCATTGCTTTTTATCTCGCACGGTATTTGCACAATAATTTTGGGGAAAAAAAGTTTCATGAATTAAAAAATAACAAAACAGTAAAGTTAGCCCAATTTTTTTGTATAATGTGAAAGATGATGTTATGCTAAGTAAATAGATACCCAACATGTCACGCTTTAAAATTGCACACACTCATGGAATTGTGCCAAACTTCGGTACTTAAAAATTTCCACAGGCAACATTTTTATTTTTTACATGTTACCAGTTAAGAGTTACAGAGGAGGTCTAGTGCTAGAATTATTGCTTGTGCTCTAATGCATGCGGCGATACCTCCCATGTGTGGTTTCAACAGTGTTTACATATGTGGGTGGGACGCGTGTGTGTTCGCTTCTGAGCGCAAGCTACCGGGGACAGGGGTATTTTAATTTATTTTATTTTTTTTACACTTTTTTTTTTTTTTTTGTAAACAATGTAAACATCCATTGTAATAGGAATCTATTGTGACAAGTCCTCTTTATGGAGGGATGCAGGGTCAATAAGACCCCACATCTCTCCTCCAGGATGGAAAGCATGAGATCGAGGAAAAAAAATCACAAATCTCATGCTGACAGCCGCGATCGCAGATTTGTTTACATCCACGGCCCGGACCTGATATCATAATGTTGTGCCCGGGACTCCGACGGTCATAGAGATGACTGGTGATCATCTGGTTACTGAAAATCTCTATGGTTGTCATCTGGCGGTGGCCGATTCTTCCTCCGGGTCTCTAATGGCACAGGAGAGCCCAGAGAAGCACGGGAGGGGGGGACTACTTTCCATGCATTTTTGATGCAGAAAATACACTGGACTGCATATGGTGAGAACTGGCCCTCATTCAGTAAAATTCAATCACTTTTAGAATTAAAAGTAAACAGCATTTTTTTATTACTTTTGACCGACAACCCCTACGTCATTAAATGTATATTTATTATTATCTAAAGGATTTTTACCTATAGGTAAGCCTATAATAAGGCCCTAGGTACTATAAATATATCCTAAATTTGCACTTGATATTTACTTGTGGGCCGGTGATGTCACCAGTGCATGCGTTCTAAAGGAACGCCGTAACCATGCCGTTCCTTCAGAGCCCTGTGCCATGAACAGCGGCTCCATGTCATTGCAGCTCATCCAATCAAAGGACCAACGCTCGCCAACCCGGAAAGAAGACTGGGTGAAGATAGAAGCCCTGTTGGTGACGGCGCACCTCTGGAGGGTTTTGTTTTAAGGCAAGTTTCACATAATGTGCATGTATGTGATGCATACTATCACATTATGACATTGCCTTGCAGCAGGACATTTTTTTTTTCTTCACTGCGTTTACTACCGCTTTAACATCTCCAGACCCTGAGCTGCGTTTAAGCGTTTAAGAAAATAGTTTGACGCTAATTAGGTTCAGAAATATGCATATCCAGTGCCAAGAGATTTTACTGGCTGCATACTTGCTCCAGGTAAATATCTTAGGAAGCTGTAAAGAAGGGATGATGACACGGAAGCATTCCCTTTTGAAAGGAGGTCTTTAATTGTGGCTTTTAGATTTTTACATTACCAGGTTTGCTTTACACATCATTAGTCAGTTGATGGTAATCTGGTCACATTAAACCAAAAGAAAATTGCTATTACTTATCTTTGTTTTATATAATTTGGCTTATGCCTAACCACTTGAGTCCTGAGTGGTTTTAAAACCGCATATGGACAGCAGATATTCTTTCCAGTGCGGTTTTAAAACAGTCTTCTGCCGATGACAGCTGGCATCCAGCACCAAGTCAAGGAGCTAAAACAATCAGCTCCTGGGCTTCTGATGATGGAACATTGTGTTTCATAGGAACTCTTGTAGCAAAACATTGTCGACACAAATCTTTTGGATTGTGTTTACATTTGAAGTGAAGTGACATCATGGTACTTCCTCCTTTTACAAAGTTGAAGCAGCCTGTACTTGCCTGACTGTATAGAAGCAGATAATTCTGACTATTTGCAGCTAGCAAAAGATTGCTTCTAGAAGTGATCTGTTGCTGTACAGCTGCGTGGGGGTGTCTATATCAAGTCTCCACTGACCAGATATACAACCCCCCCCCCATGAAAATAATTATAACATAAAAAAAAATGATATATATATAAAAAAAAAATATATATATATATATATATATATATATATATATATATATATATATATATATATATATATATATATATATATATATATATATATATATATATATATATATATATATATATATATATATATATATATATATATATATATATATATATATATATATATATATATATATATATATATAAACACATACACATACAGTGGGTATAGAAAAGAATCGCCCCCTTTTAAAATAGTCACATTCTTGAAATGAAGACAGACATAGATTGTTTTATCCAGCTGTATTTACTAGTGCAACTTCTAACATCAAAGTGAAAGATATAACACCAACATGTCAGAAAAAGATAAAATAATTCAACAAAAGGAATCATTGAGTTGGAAAAAGGATCATCTTTCCCTAACCCCCATATGTCAGTAATTTGTTGGACTACCCTTTACTTTAATTACAGCCTTTAGTCTGTTGGGATATGTCTCTACTAACATTACACATCTAGACTTTGCAATAATTTTAAACTCTTCCTTGCAGAACTGCTCAAGTTTAGTTACATTTTATGGTAACAGTTTGTGGACTGTCTTCAAGTAATTTCACAGATTTTCAATGGGGTCGAAGTCTGGGCTCTGACTAAGCCATGCAAGGACATTTACCCTTTTTCCTTCAACTGTGTGGTCATTTTTGCTGTGTGCAAATCATTTTTTTTTGGGGGGGGGGGGGGATCCTTTCTCCAAATCGGTGATTTTGTTTTAGAATTTTATACATTTTTCCCCCCTATGTTGATGTTTTATCTTTCACTTGGATGTTTTAAGTAGAAGTAAATACAACGGGATAAAGCAGAAACCCTGTCTGTCTTCATTTCAGGCTGCTAAGCAACAAAATGTGATTATTTTAACCACTTAAGGACCGCCTCCTGCACATATATGTCGGCAGAATGGCACGGCTGGGCACATCCACGTACAGGTACGTCCTGTACTAGTACCCAGCCGTGGGTCGCGCGCTCCCCGGTCCGAAGCTCACACCCCCCTACAGTTGTAAACACACTTCAGGTCGCACATAACCCCCATCAGCGCCCCCTGTGGTTAACTCCCAAACTGAAACTGTAATTTTCACAATAAACAATGCATTTTAAATGCATTTTTTGCTGTGAAAATGACAATGGTCCCAAAAATGTGTCAAAATTGTCCGAAGTGTCTGCCATAATGTCGCAGTCACGAAAAAAATCGCTGATTGCCGCCATTAGTAGTAAAAAAAAAAATTATAAAAATGCAATGAAACGCTATGTTGTAAACACTATAAATTTTGCGCAAACCAACCGATAAACGCTTATTACGATTTTTTTTTTTTTTTTTTTACCAAAAATAGGTAGAATAATACGTATCGGCCTAAACTGAGGAAAACAAATGTTTTATATATTTTTGGGGGGTATTTATTAGGGTTGTCCCGATACCGATACCAGTATCGGTATCGGGACCGATACCGAGTATTTGCGGGAGTACTTGTACTCCCGCAAATGCCCCCGATGCCTGAATAGAATACTTGCCCCCCGCCTCCGCCGCATACCGCAAAGCCGCCGCTGCCTCGTTAATCAGCGCGCGGGGAACATTACAGGCAGCTTTCGTTGGAATAGCTGTATTCCCTGCCGTGCCGTGTATAGACACTCTCCCTTGCTCGGGATTGGACAGATCCGTCCAATCCCGAGCAAGGGGGAGTGTCTATACACGGCGCAGCAAGGAATGGACAGCTATTCAAACGAAAGTTGCCTGTAATGTTCCCCGCACGCTGCGGCAGCGGCGGCGGCATCATCTACTAGGTATGGGGAACATGGCTGCAATATATGGGGGGACATGGCTGCAATATGTGGGGGGACATGGCTGGATATATGTGGGGGGACATGGCTGGATATATGTGGGGGGACATGGCTGCAATATATGGGGGGACATGGCTGGATATATGTGGGGGGACATGGCTGGATATATGTGGGGGGACATGGCTGGATATATGTGGGGGGACATGGCTGGATATATGTGGGGGGACATGGCTGGATATATGTGGGGGGATATGGCTGGATATATGTGGGGGGACATGGCTGGATATATGTGGGGGGACATGGCTGCAATATGTGGGGGGACATGGCTGGATATATGTGGGGGGACATGGCTGCAATATGTGGGGGGACATGGCTGCAATATATGGGGGGACATGGCTGCAATATATGGGGGACATGGTTGGATATATGTGGGGGGACATGGCTGGATATATGTGGGGGGACATGGCTGGATATATGTGGGGGGACATGGCTGGATATATGTGGGGGGACATGGCTGCAATATATGGGGGGACATGGCTGGATATATGTGGGGGGACACTGCTGGATATATGTGGGGGGACATGGCTGCATTTGGGGACACATTTTAAAAAAAAGTATCGGTATTCGGTATCGGCGAGTACATGAAAAAAAGTATCGGTACTTGTACTCGGTCCTAAAAAAGTGGTATCGGGACAACCCTAATATTTATTATAGCAAATAGTAAAAAATATTGATTTTTTTTTCAAAATTGACGCTCTATTTTTGTTTATAGCGCAAAAAATAAAAGTGTGTGTGTGTGTGTATATATATATATATATATATATATATAAATATCGTAGTTTAATTATGTATATTATTGTTAATCTCTATATATTTTTTGGGGGTTACATATCTGGGGCTGCACTGATTATGTCAAAGTTGCTTTTGCCGGAATGCTCTGGGGCTCAAGGGTTTTTATAAGGGAAAAGTCCCAGGGGCCCAAGTGGTTAAAGATTAGGGTCGGCCTATTTTTGCTGCCAAATAAAGTTTTTTTTTTTTTTTTTTTTTTTCCTTTTCTGGCTACTGAGATTTAGTGATTGCTAGTATTCGACTGCAGAATGTCAACACAACAGAGTCTTTTTTTTTTTCTTTTTTACTCTGACTTATGTCATTACAGGATACATTTGATATTGTTTTTTTTTGCAGTACTTCCAACTCGTCAGGAATGGCTTACCACTCCTCTCAGCACAGTTGTTAAAATGAAACCTCCTCAGAAATATCGTGTCAGAGTGAGACTGAGAATTTTTCAACCTCAGCACCTCTATCAGTCTGTTAAGCTTCACTGCACTAAATGCAGTTCATTGTAAGTATATTTCATACATTCTGACCTACATACAAAATATCTTCAAAGATTGGGATGCAAATGTTAGAGGTATTACCTCTTTGAAACAAATCATAAATAAATCTATTCACGCTATAATTTTGTATCCATGGTGATTCACTCTGTCTTTTTCTTCTTGTGTGAAGGTTTATGATTTTGCTTCTTGGCTGCATTTTTCAACAAATAACACATTTCTGTATCTACATCACTTCATATGAACTATGAACAAAGGCTTTTGGTTGCTACTGAATGCAAAAGGAACAAAGTAAATCTTATAGCTACAAATATATGAATAAATGATTTTGACATTAGCCTATGAAAATAAATGAGCCAATGATGGCACAATAGCTACACAATTTCCTGCAATTTCTTTTGCTCTCTGTTTTTACCTGTATTGCCAGCTAGAAAAAGACTGATCAGTTTAAATTGAATACATATACAAGCAGTGAGGGGAGTGAGTGTGGAGATTCTTGAATTATCAAGTTAATAGTTGCCAGCTGATATTAAAATCTCATTAAAATCTCATTAAAATAACCTTTCTATGAAAATCGAGATAACCAAACTGGGAAGTAATCAGATTATCGCCATATACAAAAGCAACAAAGCATTTATTATGTAATTGCAAACATCAACAGACATTTAAAATCACATTGATCCTGCATGGCTGACATATACAGTACATGTACTGTATATCTAGGGGACCTGGGTCCAAATGCAGCCTGCTTGCTTGTATGTCTACCTTACAGTTCCTATTTTTTTTTTCTTTTCGGTAGATTGAGTTTTGTGCAACCACATTGGCCATGCATGGATTGAAACCTCCCTGTTGGAAAATTTCAGCTCCATCAGCGCTGCAGACTATAGACTGCAGTGGTGATAAGAGTATTTTGATAGTGGGGAAGTCTCCCTGTTGTCAGAACACATAGACATAGATTCTCCCATAGACCTTGAATGTATTGGATAGAGGAGATCAGGTAATTTATTACATTTTTTTCATTTAACTAGCTGATCAACCATCCGGTTGCGGCCCTCCATCTTAATGGCGGGGTGTCAGATGCCTTTCCGTTGTTCAGAGGCACCAGACAGGGGTGCCCGCTCTCACTGGGACTATTTGCATTGGTTATGGAACCTCTTGCGATAGCACTGTGTTCCTCCCCCAAGATACAGGGTATTGGATAGAAGAAGATCCTGGACTGCCGCACTCCTTAAAACTATGTCTTTATTGTACAAATAAAATTCAAAAAACAACCAAAGCGATGCAGTCAAAATGAAGTGAACAACAGGAAAAAGGTGGCTGACATGTTTCACATCATGTGATGCTCGTTACTGTGAGTACCCTGACTGAAACTACGCCCCTTTACGCAGGCAACCTAGTATTGTTTATTAAGGTTACTAGATCGTCTCTAAAGGCAGCGCTGTTATTATTAGGCACAATGTCTCTGGCCTTACAGTTTTTTGGACCAAGTCCAAAATACTCCCCTTACGGTCCCATCCAGTACCCGGATCCCGATAATCCCCTACAATGGGTGACGCAGATTAAATATCTGGGGCTTTTGATCACAAATTTGGTGACTGATTTCATTAATCTTAACATCTCACCTTTACTTGGTATTCTAACTAAAAAGTTCCACGCCTAGAAAAACCTTCCCCTGTCCCTCATTAGGAAGATAAACCTGATCAAGATGAAAATTCTGCCCTTGTTACTGTATGTCCTCAGAAATTCTCCAGCGTGGATCCCAAAGTCTCTTTTCAAATCAATAGATAGTATGCTCTCCTCCTTTTTGTGGCGGGGGGAACTCCCAACTGAAACTGACCATACTTCAGCAGCCATGGGGGGGGGGGGGGTATTGCGGTACCTAGCTTCTATAATAAATTCTAGCTGGCCAACTGACAGTAGCCCACCGCTGGTTGACTTCTCCCCCAGATGATGCTTTGGTGTCCCTGAAAGCGGCCTGTGTGAACACACTTGGTCTACAGGGGTCTGAAGTCTCCATATTCCCTCTATGTGATTAGGGCATGAAATATAACTCAGGGATTGCGGCCGTCTGGTGTGCACAGGTTCTCCCCCAATTTACCATTGTGGAGAAATCCCAATTTGGTACACTTCTATGACTAACCAGACCCTGTTGTCTGGACTAAATATGGGGTCAGAACTTTACAGCATATTGTACTAAATGGCATCCTCCTATCATTCAACCTGCTGGTCAAGCAAAAAAAAACTCATCTATGGCCAGCCTTAGCTTTGATGTGTGAATACTGGGATACAGCTGTGAATAAACTGATATATACATATGATGTGATTACTCCATTTTGCTTTGCACCTGTCTCTATGTACTATCTGCTAATAAAATCTGCTGTTTAGTTTTTAAGAAATGTATGTTATGATCTGGGATATGACATATGACTATGTTCCCTTGCTGTATTTGGTGATGGATACCTTCGGGAACTGCCACATAATTACACGTGGAAATCTAAAACGTACAGTTGATGGAAATCAGGAGAAGGGTTCATACTGGTTTACCTTGTGCAAGATTGCTTCTGGGAATTAATGTTGAATGATACAGTGCCTTGAAAAATTATTCTTACCCCTTGAAATTCTCCACATTCTGTCATGTTACAACCAAAAACATAAATGTATTTTATTGGGATTTTATTTGATAGACCAACACAAAGTGGCACATAATTGTGAAATGGAAGGAAAACAATAAATTGTTTTATATATCGTAAGGGATCAGAGGGGTGAACAGCCGGCTCAGACAGTCCAGTAAAACAAAAGTGGCTTCATTAAGCAAAACTTCAAAACAGAATAAACGACAGGCTTGTCTTGCAATACAGGTGTAAATATGGAAAAAGTCAGTCTCTGCACCCACAGGCTGGTGTGCACAGTACACAGCTCTAACCAGAGCAACAGTCTTTATATCATTTAGTTCACCCAGCAGGCCACAATCCAGCAATGGATCCTCTGACACAGCATGCTGCTGTCTCTCTCTCTCTTCAAACACACAACTCCTCACTGAGGCTATCAGCCCAGCTGGCAATAAGCAGGTCTGAAGGGGAAGTACCTGCCCTCTTTAGTTAACCCCTTCTGAACCCTTCCCCAGCCTGACGCTCTACAATATTTGTAAAAAAAAGTTTGAAAAGTGTGGCTTGCATTTATATCCAGCCCCCCTACGCTGTAGAACCACCTTTCGCTGCAATTACAGGCGCAAGTCTTTTTGGGTATGGCTCTACCAGATTTGCACATCTACAGAGGGAAATTTTTGCAAAATAGCGAAATCTGTCAGATTGGATGGAGAGCGTCTGTGAACAGCAATTTTCAAGTCTTGCCACAGATTCTCAATTTGCTTAAAGCGGGAGTTCACCCAATGATGTGTTTTTTTTCTCTTTACCCCTTAGATGGATGCTCGTTTTGTCTAGGGGAATCGGCTAGTTGTTTTAAAATATGAGCTGTACTTACCCGTTTTCGAGATGCATCTTCTCCGTCGCTTCCGGGTATGGGTCTTCGGGAGCGGACGTTCCTTCTTGATTGACAGTCTTCCGAGAGGCTTCCGACGGTCGCATCCATCGCGTCACTAGTAGCCGAAAGAAGCCGAACGTCGTTGCGGCTCTATACTGCGCCTGCGCACCGACGTTCGGCTTCTTTCGGAAAATCGTGACGCGATGGATGCGACCGTCGGAAGCCTCTCGGAAGACTGTCAATCAAAATAGGAACGCCCAGTCCCGCAGCCCATACCCGGAAGCGGCGGAGAAGATGCATCTGGTAAACGGTAAGTAATGCTCATATTTTCTTGTCAAAAGATCTTTATTGTGTAGTTGACATTTGTACAAGCATGTTATCAAACAAAATCGACCTTAGGCGAAAAGAAAGTCCTGCTTTTACAAGTGAATTAACTAATAAAGAGTGGTGTCTTTACTTAGCTCATTACATTTCTCTAGCATCAATGGCTTAACTATTAACTAAACAGGGATCAAGAGGGAACAAACAGTACAGTTTATAGTCCAAAAACGTTCTGGTTATTGTTAGCAATTGTTGCTAGTCTTTGTGGTTCGGTTCTATGCGTCTCATGGAACTTCCATCTTGACCAAAGCCTCAGGTCGATCAAAGAGGTATGGCTTATTATTTAGGTACTTAGTGCTATGAGAAAGACTACACAATAAGGTGAAACACATTCGAAAGTAATATAAGTAACAGAAAACAAATAAGTAAATAAAATAAAAGGGAGAAGGAGAACTGAAAGGGGGAGGAAGGAGAGGGAAGGGTGGGGTCAGGGAGTCTGCAGGACTAGATCGGGGACATTTCAGTAAAGCAGAAGTTTCTGACAGGATACCTGTGTAATGGCTGGGCTACCATGGCATCAAAACATCACCATTAAACGTTTTTTTCGTGACATATTCCAACCAGGGCTTCCATGTATCCTCAAACCTGGCGATCGTGTCCATCTCTATCGCAGTTATCTTGGCGTATATCATAGCTGTGTTCATTCTGTTGATAGTTTCGTTTAGATTCACATTTGGGGACTTCCAAGCTTTCGCAATGGTTTGTTTTGCTGCTGTTAAAAGCTGCCTTGTCAAAGTGAATCGAGCATGTGAAATACCGTCTGGCTTAAAATTGAGCAGGGCAATTTTGGGGTCCATGGGGATTGTTTTATTCGTGAGGACTTTGATTAATTTGAAAATTTCCAGCCAAAACTCGTGCACTTTTGGACACGACCACCAGGTATGGAAGTAAGTTCCTTTGTCTGAGCATTCTCTAAAGCATAAATCAGAATATGTCTGCGAGAATTTTGCCACCCTGGTCGGGACTAAGTACCATCTGGAGAGTACTTTGTAGTTTGTTTCTGCTGCTATTATATTAGTGGATACCGTTTTGGTATTGTTCCATATTTGATCCCATTCCGTTTGTGCCAGTTCAATGCCTAAATCATCTTCCCATTTACTCATGTAAGACAACTTCCCTGACCTCGGGTGCGTGAGTAGCTGGGAGTATAAGATAGAAATTACTTTTCTGGCATGAGGATTACCGTTACAAATAGTTTCAAAGGCGGACAATTGGTTTGACACTATTGTCGTATCGGCTGAGGGTTGAAAGAAGTTTTTTATCTGGAGGTATCGAAAAATTTCCTTCGGGGGTATGCCATGAGTTTTGTTTAAGGTTGGGAAAGGGGTCACTACTGTTGAATCGAAGAATTGATATTTTCGTATGCAGCCTCGATCCGTCCATTCCTTAAAGGAGTTAGGATAGACCCAGGCTGGGTAAAAAGCAGGGTTTTTAATAAAAGACAGCAGGGGGGCTGAAGGAGACATCAAGCGGTGTTTATTTTTAATTTTGTCCCACAGGGAGAGTGAATGTTTCATGATGGGATTAGTTATGTGCTTTCTTTGTTTAGGGGTGATCCACAATAGGTTCGAAATTGAAATTGGGTCGCATTCCATCGCCTCGATAGACACCCATAATGGTGCCTCTTGCTTAGCATGGTATTTGACTATTGTGGCCATTTGTGCTGCTCGGTAATAATTTACGAAGCTAGGATATCCTAGCCCTCCTGCTGACTTTGGCCGATGTAATATTTGTGGTTTGATCCTTGGCCTGGAGGTACCCCATATGAAGGATGAAACTCTCCTTTGTATTATCCTGAAGTAGTGGGCCGGTATGGATATAGGGAGCACTCTATAAAGGTATAGGAGCTTGGGTAGTAAGGTCATTTTCACAGCCGCGATTCTTCCAAACCAGGAAAGAGGGAGTAGGGCCCAGGATTTTAATAAAGTCGTCAAATGTTTCAGGAGGACTGGATAGTTATGCGCATAGAGATCTGAAATGTCTGCAGTCAAATGTATTCCCAGGTATGAAATGCTTCTAGTTGGCCACTCAAAAGGGAGGCCCACTTTTGCTGCCAACAGTTCCGTACTAGAAAGAGAAATGTTCAATGCCGAGCATTTCCTGGGGTTTATTGCCAAGCCTGATATGGACGCAAATTGGTGTAAGATTGGGAGTAAGTTTGGACCCGTTACTTGTGGAGAGGAGAGGAACAACAGTATATCGTCAGCATAGAGGCAAAGTTTGTGAGTAACGCCGCCCAACTCGATACCGAGTACTTTAGGATCCACTCTAATCTTTTGGGCTAAGGGTTCTATCAGGAGGGCGAATAATAATGGGGAAAGTGGGCAGCCTTGTCTGGTTCCCCTCTGTATATTAAAGGTTTCAGATTTGTAGCCCGCATATTTCACGTACGCTCTAGGGTTCTGGTATAATTGCAGGACCCAATTTGTAAAGTTGGGGCCAAAGCCCCATTTCTTCAGCGTAAATTCCATATATGACCATGAGACTGAGTCGAAGGCCTGCCTGACGTCTAGGGAAAGAAAGCAGGCTGGAATTTTCCTCTTTTTAGCTATATTTGCCAGTAAGCATGCCCTTCTGATATTGTCCCCTGCCTGCCTATTGGGCATGAAGCCCACTTGGTCACGGTGTATCAGGGTTCCTATGATTTTGTTCAATCTATTGGCTAAGATCTTACCTAGTAATTTTACGTCTGTGTTTATCATGGATATAGGGCGGTAATTGTCGCAGCAGGTGGAATCGGAGTGCGGTTTGGGAATCATGCAGATAGTGGCCGTGAGAGACTCTTGTCTAAAGGACCTCCGATTTAGTAGATCATTAAAGGCTTCCACCATCATGGGAGAAAGTAGGTCTTTGTATGATCTATAATAACGGGCAGTGAACCCGTCCGGACCCGGTCTTTTATTTAATTTTAGTTCAGCGACAGCCTGTAGGACGTCTTCTTGCGTGATCGGTTCATCCATTAGAGCACTTTGAGACGTGTTTAGTTGTGGCAAATGTAAATCAGAAAAGAAGTCTTCCGTGTCCTGTTTGCTAAATGTGTTAGTTTCTGCGTACAGTTTTTTAAGGTGAGAGCTGAATTTTTGTACTATTTTGACTGGGTTACTAGAGATTATACCGTTTGCCGTTTTAAGTTGGATAGGCTTATATGCTTTGTTAATGGAGTTGAGCGACTTCGCAAGAAGAGTTCCTGATTTATTTGCGTTTTTGTAAAAAAAGTGCTTGGTCCGGAGTATCGCCCTGTCCGCCGAGTCCGAGAGGAATAGGTCATATTCCATACGAGCTTTATCTAGTCGGGCTTTTGCTTTAGGTGAGTGATCGAATTGGAAGGCCTCAAAGGCCAAATCGTGTTCTTTTTCTAATTTATAGGAAAGTTGCTTTCGTTCTCTTTTAAAAGTCCCAGCGTGCTTCTGTATTTTCCCTCTTAGCACTGGCTTGTGGGCTTCCCAAAGAGTTAACGGGGAGACGTCAGGGGTCTTATTTAATGTTATATATTCACTTAACTCTTGCTCAACTATAGTCCTGTACATGGGGTGTTTGAGAATTTTGTCTGGTAGATACCATGTTGGGTCCTGTTTTTTGGGGATTATGGAGGCTAATGTAGTGAGAACCGCGTTATGATCCGACCATGGAATAGGCACGATGTCGGAATCCAACACCTCCGGCAGCATGCCTATCGTCAGGAGTATGTGGTCTATGCGGCTGGACGACTTATGGGGGCTCGAATAGTACGTGTACTTGCGTTTAGTGGGGTTCGTTTCCCTCCAGGAGTCCACTAAATTATATTTAGCCAGCAAGGTGGATAGGGTTCTTTTGACTTGTTTCGCGGGGGAGAATGGTGTTTTATCCAAAAAAGGGAGAAGGACATGATTAGTGTCCCCACAAATAATAAGGGATCCGAATTTATGCGAGTTTATCACTTGCAGCAGATGCGACATGAATGGCAAGGGATTTAAATTTGGGGCATAATACGATACAATTGTTACCGCCTTATCCAAGATGTGGCCAGTCAGGATGTTGTAACGACCTTCAGGGTCTATGATTTCAGACTTAATTGTGAATGGCGTTGATCTATGAAAGGCTATGAGGGTGCCCCTTTTTTTGGAACTAGCTGATGCGGTAAAGACCTGTGGATAGGAGGCATGAAAGAATTTAGGGGTCGTACTGGGAGTGAAGTGCGTCTCCTGTAAACATATGATATGTGCTTTCTTAGCTTGGAAGTGTCTAAACGCCTTAACCCGTTTCTGTGGTATGTTGAGGCCCTGTACATTTAAGGTTAATACATTCAAAGGAGCCATGATAGCCAAACCATCTCAATGTTCTTACCTTGGTGTCCTGTACATCGATCTCCCGATCTAATCCATGCAGACTGAGGATAAGGGGGGGGGAGGGGGGGAGACCTAAAAACGAAAATTTCCAAAGAAAAAGACAGCACATTAAAATAAAATAAACATATGTGCATCAATACGTAGAACAAACTTGTAAGTCTGGTCCGTGAACGGGGGGGAGGTGCCCGGTCAGGGAGAATTGGGCCCACGTCAGACCCTCGCAAATAACTGCGGGGGTCAGAGGGGAGCCGTGTGTGGCGCATGTGGGTTCCGATCGAGGGAGACCCGCGTCCTAAAAATTTCCGGTAAGCATCCCTAATGGAAACCGTGAGTGCAACGTTATAGGAGATTCCGTGGAAAAGTAGGGGCTACTAGTCTATCTATGGAGGGTAATTTGCAAGTCAAGGTGATAAGGTGATAAAGGGGAGCATCAAGAAGTGTCTGTGTTTGAATAAAGGGTACTGGAGGAATCCTACATCAGAAACATTATGGTTGGGGCGATGGACTGATGCTATCGAACAGATGGCCTATTGTGAAGAATGGCCTAAGTGCCGGCATTCCCATTTACTGTTGGTATGCAAAGTGTTGTGGAAAAAGGATGATGGAGAATTGCTTTAGGTACATCTAGGGTACCAGGGTGGCTTGGCCACCCAGTAGGTGGGGTAGTGTGCCAATCACGCGGCAAAGGGATTAGGAGTTGCTGAGTGAATATGAGGCAAGATATATAGCCCCTGAGCCTGGAAAGTCTGGGGAGATTGATAATAAAGAGAAAAGGGAAAGCACTAACTCAATTAAAAATGATAATAAGGAGCTTCTGCTCTAATAAATTTGCTAACTTAGAAACTCATGAACTTCTACTTAAACTTGTAAACTCATTGAGTCATACAACCAAGGTTTGGGTGAAAGACTAGAAGTCTAAAGGTAGGTAAGACTGACTTGCTTGCAGAGCTCAGTCCATCGTGTCTTCTTGCTCCTGTGCTTGTTCCACAAATCTGCCTCTCTTATGTAATTGCTGGATGCCATTGTTGTGGTTCTGAAGCGGTGAGTTGTCCCGTGGCGAAGTGGAAGCTGATCTTCTGCGGGCTGCAGTTGCCGACGGAGGTCTGTCAATTATTTTGAAGTCCAGCAGGGCCTGTTGAAGCTGAGCTGGTGTTCTACACACAATTTTTGTGCCTTGACAGGTGAATCGCAGGGAGAAAGGGAAGCCCCATTGATATTTGATTTGGCGTTGCTGCAATTCGTATAGGAGGGGTCTCATTTCTCTCCTTTTGTTGATTGTCATTTGCGAAATGTCCGCAAAGATTTGATATTCATTCCCCTGAAAAGTTAGCTTGCTCTTCTCTCTGGTGGTCTGCAGAATCAGCTCCTTTGTTCGATAGAAATGAAATTTAGCTATGATGTCCCTAGGGGGACCATCAGCCTTCCTGGACGTTAGTGCTCGGTGAACTCTGTCCATTTCCAGCCTGTCAGCTGGTATCCCAGGTAATATTTCCTGACACAGTGCCAACATTGTACCATTTAGGTCAATGATAGATTCCGGTAGTCCCCTGAACCTCAAATTTGATCTCCTGGCTCTGTTTTCGAATTCCTCCAATCTATTTTGCAATATCAAGTTTTCCTCTTTTAAGGTGTCAATTTCAGATACACAGTCCTGAGTGTAAGCTTCTAAATCATCCATTTTAGTCTCAAGTACTTCTGTGCGGCCCCCAAGCTCCCTAATTTCTTTAGTCAGGCTATTTGTTATCTGATCTGAAGTGGTCTGGAGCGCCTTGTGCAGCATCTTTTCAAATTGCCTCAGGAGACTTGTGGGTACCGCTGTGCTGTGACATATTGCTGTGGGGTTTGTCACATTGTCATCCTCCTCACTATCTGAGACAGTAGTATTGAGAGAAGCCATTTGTTTTGCGCTTTTAATGCTGGCCTTTTTCTGCTTCACTGAGGTAAATCCCTCAGAGGGGGCTGGTGCCTTTCTCTCTGAGGTGATTTTGAGATGCTGAGGAGACTGGGGATGCTGCGCGCTGCTGCTGTGAAGAAATTTCCCCTTTCCTCTCGTTCCTTTCAGCACCATAGCGTATAAAAATGTTCTCTCACCCTTCCTGAAGCTTTGCCCAGTATTCTGGGTGATTATGCCCACGGTGTTCCTCCGTTATTTGCGGGTCAATCTCTGTCACAGAGCGGAGCTCTAGCTCAGCATTGCCTACCCGCTAGGCTCCGCCCACCAGCCGTAATGCTCATATTTTAAAACAACTAGCCGATTCCCCTAGACAAAACGAGCATCCATCTAGGGGGAAAAAGTTTTATGTACGGGTGAACCCCCGCTTTAAGGTCTGGACTTTGACTGGGTCATTCTAACACATGAATATGCTCGTTGTCCTGCTGGAAGGAACCTCCGCCCCAGTCAAGTCTTTTGCAGATTTCAACAGGTTTTCTTTCTAAGATTGGCCTGTATTTGACTCCATTCATCTTCCTATCAACTATGACCAGCTTTCCTGTCCCTGCTGAAGAAAAGCATCCACACAACATGATGCTGCCACCACCATGTTTCATGGTGGGGATGGTGTGTTCAGTATGATGTGCAGTGTTAGTTTTACCGCCACACATAGCGTTTTGCTTTTAGGCCAAAAAGTTCAAGTTTGGTCTCTTATGACCAGAGCACCTTCTTTCACATGTTTGCTGTGCCCCCCTGAATGGCTTCTCACAAACTAAACTGGACTTCTTATGGCTTTCTTTCAACAATGGCTTTCCTCTTGCCACTCTTCTATAAAGAACAGATTTGTAGATTCTCCCACCTGAGCTGTGGATCTCTGCAACTCCTCTAGAGTTACCATGGGCATCTTGGCTACTTCTCTGATTGACACTCTCTTTGCCCGGCCTGTTAGTTTAGGTGGACGTTCCATGACTTGGTAGGTTTGCAGTTTTGCCATACTCTTTCCATTTTCAGATGGTGGATTGAATAGTGCTCTGTGAGATGATCAAAGCTTGTAATATTTTATTATAACCTAACCCTGCTTTAAACTTCTCCACAACTTTATCCCTGACCTGTCTGTTTTTTGGACTTTATGATGCTGGTTGTTCACTAAGTTTCTCTGACAAACCTATGAGGGCTTCACAGAACAGATGTATTCATACTGAGATTAAATTACACACAGGTGGACTAGATTTACTAATTGGGTGACTTCTGAAGGCAATTGGTTCCACTAACGTTTAGTTAGGAGTATCAGTGTAAAGGGAGCTGAACACAAATGCATGCCACACTTTTCAGATATTTATTTGTTAAAAAAAAATTGAAAATCATTTATAATTTTCCTTCCACTTCACAATTATGTACCACTTTGTGTTGGTCTATCACATAAAATCCCAATAAAATACAGTTTTTGGTTGTAACATGACAAAATGTGGAAAATGTTAAGGGATATGAATACTTTTTCAAGGCACTGTAAGCTTTGCCTTTATTACCAAAGAAATGTAAGGTGGACATACAAGTGAGCAGTTCCATTTTGGATCTAAGTCCACTAGATGTACAGTGAAGGAAGAAAATATTTGCTCCACTGCTGATTTTGTACGTTTTGCCCACTGACAAACGATCAGTCTATAATTTTAATAGTAGGTTTATTTTAGCAGTAAGAAACAACAACAAAAATATTCAAAAAACGCATTTCAAAAAAGTTATAAATTGATTTGCATTTTAATGAGTGAAATAAGTATTTGCTCCCCTATCAATTGGCAAGATTTCTAGCTCCCAAGTGTCTTCTATACAGGTAACAAGCTGAGATTAGGAGCACTCTCTTAGCCCTCGTTCACAACGGCCAGATTTGACATGCGATTTGATGTGCCAAACGGAGCCTACGCCGACATTGCTAACCGATTCCCAAAAATAGTTCCTGCACTACTTTTGGCAACTTATGGGACAATTTTAATAGACATCTGTGCATAAACCGAGCACAGATGTCTCTCAAATCACCTCCGAAGTCGGACTGAAATGCCGGTTTGAAATTGTGTGAGTTCAGCTGAACTCACACAAATTTAAATCCGCATTCAGTGTGAACCTAGGCTTAAAGGGAGTGCTCCTAATTTCAGCTTGTTACCTGTATAAAATACATCTGTCCACAGAAGCAATCAATCTATCAGATTTCAATTCTGACACCATTGGCCAAGACTAAAGAGCTGTCCAAGGATGTCAAGGACAAGATTGTAGACCTACAAAAGGCTTGAATGGGCTACAAGACCAACGCCAAGCAGCTTGGTGAGAGGGTGACAATAGTTGGTGTGATTATTCGCAAATGGAAGAAACCCAAAGTAACTGTCAATCTTCCTCAGTCTGGGCTCCATGCAAGATCTCACCTCGTGGCATTTGAATGATCATGTGAACAGCCCAGAACTACACAGGAGAATTTTGTGAATGATCTCAAGGCAGTTTGGACCACAGTCACCAAGAAAACAATTGGTAACACACTACGCCGTGAGGGACTTAAATCCTGAAGCGCCCCCTGCTCAAGAAAGCACATGTACAGACCTGTCTGAAGTTTGCTAATGAACATCTGAATGATTCACAGGAGAACTGTAGTGTTGTGGACAGATGAGACTAAATCAAGCTCTTTGGCATCAACACAACTCACCGTGTTTGAAGGAATGCTGCCTATGTCCCCAAGAACACCATCCCCCATTGTCAAACATAGAGGTGGAAACATTATGCCTTTGGGGTGTTTTTCTGCTAAGAGGACAGGACAAGTTCACTGCATCAAAAGGACAATGGACGGGGCCATGTACCATCAAATCTTGGGTCAGAACCTCCTTCCCTCAGCCAGGGCTTTGAAAATTGGTCATGGATGGGTATTTGAGCATGACAATGACCCACAATACACAGCCAGGGCAACAAAGAAGAAGCACATTAAGGTCCTGGAATGGCTTAGCCCAGTGATGGCGAAACTTGGCATCCCAGATGTTTTGGAACTACATTTCCCATGGTACTCATGCACTCTGCAGTGTAGCTGAGCATCATGGGAAATGTAGTTCCTAAACATCTGGGGTACCAAGGTTCACCATCACTGACCTAGCCAGTTTCCAGACCTTAATCCCATAGAAAATATGTGGCTTGGAAAGGATCTGCAAAGTCAGACGAAATCCCTCCTGAGATGTGTGCAAACCTGGCTACAACTACAACTACAAGAAACGTCTGACCTCTGATTGCCAACAAGGGTTTTGCCACCAAGTACTAAGTCATGTTTTGTGAAGGAGTCAAATACTTATTTCATTCATTAAAGTGCAAATCAATTTTATAACGTTTTTGAGCTGCATTTTTCTAAATATTTTTGTTTGTTATTCTGTCTCTCACTGTTAAAATAAACCTACCATTAAAATGATAGACTGGTCATTTCTTTGTCAGTGGGCAGATGTACAAATTCAGCAGGGGGTCAAATACTTTTTCTCTCACTGTATATGCATACTGTATGTCGGCTATCCCGGATCATGTTGATGTTTGCAGTGACATAATGAATATTTTGTTACTTTTGTATATGGTCGTAATCTGATTACTACCCAGTTTGGTTATCTCTATTTTCAAAGTGGGGTTATTAAAATTAGATATCCCTGATTTAAAGCGGTAGTAAACCCGCTGCCGTTTTTTTTTGTTTAACACCGGAAAAGCAAAAAGCCATACTAGCTCATTATGAAATACTTACCTTGAAACGAGGTGTGAGGAACTTACCTGGTCCACGCCGAGGGAGATGTCATCTTGCCTCGGCGTGTCTTCCGGGTATCGCCGCTCTAGCGCTGTGATTGGTTGGAGCGGCGATGTCGTCACTCCCACGCATGCACGCAGGAAACTTCTCCCCGGCAAGGTCCGACGGCTGCCGGGCGTTTAGCCGAGGATCTCCAATGTGCATGCGCCGCTGCAGTCAGCGGCGCATTGCGAGGGGAATATCTCCTAAACCTTACAGGTTTAGGAGATATTCTTTATACCTACAGGTAAGCCTGATTATAGGCTTACCTGTAGGTTGAAGTGGTAGTACAGAGTTTACTACCACTTTAATTAAATATGTTTACTCCTACAGAGGATCACATTAGACTGGAAGTATTTGTGTGCTGGCCTTTGCCCTGAAGTTGCATGATTTCAAAGTAGCATTACAGTGCTACTTCAGGTGTGACTTGGAAGACATCTGTGTGACTTTATGTACAGATGTCTATGGAAGTCCTCGCACCTTAGCTTGCAAAAAGTAGCGCAGGAACCTACTTTCAAAATTGTTGTGACTATTCATCAATTTTGAGCTACTGAAACAGACAAAATAAAGATAGTGGGTTGACACTGCACATTTATATTTTGATTAAAGCCGGCCAAAGACGGTTCGAATATCAGCTAGTTCAACAGGACCTGCCAAGATTCGAACCATGTATGGGCTGGCAGATACTTCTAAATTTGATTGATCGACTTTGGTACAACCAGCATATTGGATTTATAGCCGCTAGCAGACATCACTGTGTGTTCTCCTGGCAGGGATGGCTACCCCTTCGGACACATCTGTTCACAGATCGGGCTAAAAAGCCAATCGCAGTGGCTCTTTACCACATGATCAACTGTGTCCAATAACAGCTAATCATGATGTAAAAACATTTGCTGGCTATCGGCATTCCTTTCCTTGCGTTGTGACAGTGTGAGGAGAGAGCCGATGCACTGATCATCAGTGTTTTAATTATTAGTGCAGCCCCAGCAGTGCCTATCAGTGCCGCCTATCGTGCCTTTTTAATGCTGCTTATTAGGGCTGCCTCATCAGTGCCCATTAGTGCAGCCTATCAGTGCTGCAAGTAATAAATTAAATTGGTATATGAAAAAGAACCCTTTAACCCAGTAGGCAAACAAACTACATGGCATATTGTTATTAATACTATTAATATCTCAGGAGAGTAATACTTTTACCAGTTTGTGAACCTGCAGAAATTGCAGCTTGACATGCTACAGTACCGGTTCTAAAAAGTACATATTTATACACAGAACAACAAAGAGAAAACAGTAAGCTTAGAAGTGCTATATAAGCTGTTTTAAAATGTTTAGATATGCAGATAATGATGAGGGCCTAGGGGTAGTACTGGAAGAACACTTGCTAAACCTGGATGGCTGCTGTCCATTATGTGTACAGCAGTGCATTATGTGTACAGCAGTGGAGGGTGGTGGCCTGCATTGTTGTTGTTATGACACATGGCAATGTTTTTTTTTTTTTTTTTTACTTTATTGAAATGTCAGTGGAGATGCACTGACATAAGGTGTGATGTGAAAAGCATCATGTCTACCTTTTTAGGAAACCCGTTCTATCCCACCTGAAACTGATGTGGTGTGAACAGGGTATATAACAATTGTTTTCTAGGTGCCCTTGCATTCAGCCTACAATGATCTGTGCAAGTTGGGGCAGTTCATCATACATATAGGTAGATTCACAAAGAGTTAGGCCGGCTTATCTACAGATAAGCCGACCTAACTCTGAATCTAAGCCGGCCTATGTTTAAGTGTATTCTCAAACAGAGATACACTTAAACATACCTAAGATAGGCTGGCTTGCACCATTCTATCTTAGGCTGCAATGTTTCTTTTGCCCGCTAGATGGCGCTGCCATTGCGGCCGGACTAGATTATGTAAATGAGGGGCTACGCCGATTCCCGACGATTTACGAGCGTATTTATGGCCGCCGTTCCCGCCGCGAGGTTCGAATTTTTTACGTCGTTTGCGCAAGTCGTCCGCGAATCGGGATTTACGTTGTTTACGTACGCGTCAAAATCAATAGGCCCGTACGGCCTACTTAGCCGCAATGCGCACTGGGAAATGTAGTCGCCCGGCGCATGCGCAGTGTAAAAAACGTCAAACGTGAGGTCAAGCCTCATTTCAATAATACACGCCCCCTCCCAGTCATTTGAATTAGGCGCGCTTACACCCACTCGTTTTAGGCTACGCCGCCTAAAAATTGAAGGTAAGTGGTTTGAGAATCACTTTTAACCTAAATAATCTAAGGCGGTGTAGCCTAAAAAGAGTAGGCTAGGCCGTCCTAATTTTAGGCCAATCTCTCTGAATCTACCTAACAGTGTGAACGAACCTCTAAAGTAGTGCATGGCTTAGAGAGAAATCTTGTCACAATTCACACTTTAGTGTGAGCTAATGAGCCTTTTTGGCATAACATTGGTCTATAAGCCTAAAATAGACAAGCTTCCTTGTCGGATGTAATCATTTGAGTTAAGTGTAAAATAATAAATCTAGATAGACACACATTAAAATAATGAAAGGAAAATGATTGCTGCACACCTGTGGGTCGTAATTTCTTACAACCAGACCATTATGTGGAAGTTTGACTATGAATTATGAATGATAATTACTTTTTAACACGAGAGAACGGACTGAATTTGGACCTTGGTTTTCTAAATGACTTTATGACCATTCTCAACTTTGTGATGCTTCCTCCCCCTTACCATTTTTTCTGACCAACTTTTTTATTTTTATGACTTTTGTGCAAGTTATGTATTTTTTTTTTTTTTTTTCAGATTTTTGTCTTGCAGATTTGTTTTAAAGGAGAAATACGGGAATCAATTTTATTTTCAGAATTATACTTACCTAGGTGGATGCAGCATTGATCCCCCGCTGACTCTTAGACTGAGAACCGAGCGATCAAACACAGACGATCGCTTGGTTCTCTCTGCTCACCCCCTGCGCTTACTGGAGTGCCGGGCTGTGGAGGGGGCTGAGAGGCTGAGCCGGGTGCTACTCCAGGCATGTGGTCAGATCCTGACTATTCTGTTGCGATCTTTCCTGAGCCTGGACTAGCTCAGTGATGTCAGCCGACAGCGGGCTTCAGCTCGCTGTCTGCTGAAAACAGGTCACAGTAAAAACAAAACAGTAAATAGGAGGGGTTCAAGAACAGAACCTTGGGAGACTCCAACAGAGAAAGCAAGAGGAGAGGAGGAGGTAGAATTTTAGGTAAGGCTAATGCCCCCTACACACAATCGGTTTTCCAGTCGGAAAAAGTCCGATGAGAGCTTTTGGTCGGGAATCCCTACAGTGTGTATGCTCTATCTGACTTTTTTCAACGGAAAAACTGCCGGAAAAAAGAGAGAGAGCAGGTTCTCTATTTTCCCATCGGGGAAAAAATCAGATCGGAATTTCCAATCGTGTGTACAAATTCTGATGCGCTAAATTCCGACGCATGCTCAGAAGCATAGAACTTAATTTTCTTGGCTCATCGTAGTCTTTTATGTCACTGCGTTCTTAGCAGTCACTGAATTTGTGTGACCGTGTGTATGCAAGGCAGGCTTGAGCGAAATTCCATTGGAAAAAACATCCAAGTTTTTTCCGACTGGAATTTTGCTTGTGTGTGTATAGGGCATTAAAGTGGAGGTTCCATCAAAAAAACTATTTTGCTTTAAACTGTAGCTTACGACTAAAAAAGAAAACATTATTTTTTGCTCACCTGGAAATGCCTGTTGCTATGCGGTCCAACGAAATCTGCCTTTGAAACCACCTAGGATTCTGACATCCTCTCCCTCTAATGCTCCTGGGAAATGTGTGTCATCATTTCCCAGGATGCAGTGCGCTGTCCAATTATCACTTCCCATCCAAGACTTCCAGGAAGTAAGTGCCTGTAGGCTTCACAATGCCCACAAGCAAAATGACGGTGTAGATATAGTTTTATAAACTATCTTTTTTGAATATCTATGCGGATCGGCGGCGGATTGTAAAATAGTAAGTGACCAGATTTATATTATAAAAAAGCAGGATGAAAGGACATGCATTTAAAAAATGCTAATTGTGGTTGGAACTCCGCTTTAAGGTGCCGTTGGATAAGTAGGTAGAGAACCAGTGAAGAGTCCAGTCACGGAGACTAAAGGCTGTTTTTTTTTTTTTGAGGAGGGGGTGGTCAACCGTATCAAAGGCAGCAGAGAGGTTCAGGAGTAGTACAGAATATTGGCCCTTAGTTTTGGCCCTTAGTAGATCATTTGTTAGTTTTAGGGGAGCAGTAATACATTATAGTTGAGAACTTTTCTGCCTGTTTTGACAAACATGCAGTGACCTTTTAAGAAGATGTGTCTTTTCTTCCGGTATTTTCAGTAAAAGAAAATACCAAATTATGTATGCATAAAATTTGTGGCCACCCATGCATATAAGATAACTGTGATACCAGTGATATGCACAGAACAATAATACCCTAAGGTCAATTTGAATTCCTAATTTGCTCATCCTTGTTTAATTCCTAGTGTAGCTGATCTCCTCTAGCCTGCTTTAGCCACTTTTTTTTTTGTCTACATACTCTTTCCAGCATCTGTTTCAGATCGCTATTTTGGACTGGTTTCCTGATAGTGGTGATGATGATACATTTGTCTGCACAATGTGTGTCACTTGTGATCTCCATCAGGGGCCCTTATTGCAGGATCACCAGGTTTTGTTTTAATGGAAGTAATAAAAACACCCTTTGGAATTACACGAACATGTTAGTATATCAGATTTTACAGCTTGGGTTTAGATCTGCTTTAGGACACCAACATCGGTGAAAATGTGATTAGATTTAAGCCGTGTATACACACGATCGGTTTGTCCGACGAAAACAGACCGATGGACTGTTTTCATCGGACAAACCGATCCGATCGTGTGTGGGCCCCATCGGTCTTTTTTTCATTGACGAAAAAAAAAATAGAAAATGTTTTAAACTTTTCCTATGGATAAAAAAACGGTAGAAAAATCCGATCGTCTGTGTGGAACTCCATCGGAGAAAAATCCACCCATGGTCAGAATCAAGTCGATGCATGCTTGGAAGCATTGAACTTCATTTTTTTCGGCTCGTCGTAGTGTTGTGCGTCACCGCGTTTTGGCACGGTCGGATTTTTGACTGATGGTGTGTAGGCAAGACTGATGAAAGTCAGCTTCATCGGATATCCAACGAAAAATCGGATTAGATTCCATCAGATATCCGATCGTGTGTACAGGACATTTTTCTCTGACCGAACAGTCTGTTTAAAGACCCTTATCTTTTTTTCCTACCTTGGCTTTCTGAAACCATTGCTCAATTTGCCATTGCACCTTGATTTCTTATAACGTCCTATCTACATACAATAACCGTAGTATATTATTCTTCTGAATATGTTTTCTCTATTAGGCAAGCTGTCCCAGATGAAGAAAGGCTTGACAATATTTTGCAAGGAAATTACACCAACTGCCCCGACACAGATGCTCAAAATGCATATTGGTATCAGTCTGTTAAATGGAAGAGAAATCAAGAGAACAGAACGGTGACTATTCATTTCATGAAAAAACATGACATGCTACAAATTCCACAGGAATCCCTAATCATGGTAGAAGGTAAGATTGAGTTGCAGTTCATAATATGCACCACTGGATGGCACCCTGACTTCATTTATAAAGTGTTTATCTTCAGATGCTTAGGAACAGAAACTATTGTGATGCAGGTTAATAGAAGTAAGTGAATAAATGTACTATAGCAGGTTTGTTAAAGCTCTGTTTTCACACTAGTGCAATACGTACATTTAATTATATGCTGGTCTTCTATTCAAAAGGACCTTCCTATTGGAATAGATAGCTGTCTTGGCAATAATCAGTCCATATAGAGCAGAAACTTATCAATTTAGGAATCAAACTGAATAAATGGTGAGGTGTAAACATTTAGAACAGAACCACATTTGTATTGCTAGCCAGAACAAGTGCAGTTGTGCTTAAATCAGAAATGTCATGCCTCGTACACACAAGCGTTTTTTTTTCCGACGGGAAAACTGCTATGAGAACTTTTCGTCTGGAATTTATTTTTTGACCAATTGAAGTCCTGAGAGACGAAACTGGTCTGGGAATGGTTACACAGCGTTCCATTAAGTTCGGACTACCAACCACCGAGTGTGCAGTGCCTTGAAGTGAAGAGGAGAACGAACGGAGCAGGGGGGTGAGACTTATGATTAACTTTGTGTCTGCTGAGACCATGATACATCAAGGTTTTTCCGCAAGCCTTTCCGCAAGTTTGTCTCTGGTTTTGGAGTTTACTGTTGAAGTGACTCTGTTTGTTTTAATAGATGTGAGTGCAACGTGTGAAGGCCTCTTGTGCTGTTTTTAATAAATTAGTTTTGATATACTTCACTATTGGAGCCATTTCATTTTTACATGTGGAGCAACATTGAGTTATTGGAATACTGGTGGAGTCACCTAATGCCTTTGGAAACTTTGCTGTGTTGCCAAGCATGTGAGTGCGAGGCATGTCCTATTGGTAAGCGCAATTCCTTAGGGTGTGGAGTCACTTATGGTGTGGTGGAAGGTCTTAAGCAATATTGTTCAAGAAGACTAAGTGGACACTTGAAAGTTTTAATCACTTGAAATCTAATCACTTATGGACTTGGCTTGTTACTACTTATTTTTGACCACTGGATGAACGTTTTGAACATTTAATTATATTTATTCAATTATTTTAGTTTTATATATACCGTATTTATCGGCGTATACCGCGCACTTTTTACCCCTTAAATTAAGGGGAAAATCGTGGGTGCGCGATATACGCCGATACCCGCTTCACGCGCTGAGTTTGAACTGCGCCACCGACATATACCGAGCGCAGTACACTCGGGTACATTCTGCCAGGCTCGGCTTCGCTCGCGGTCACGCTCTAGCCTTTATGCATGAGTGGCCAAGCGTGCCCGAGTGTACTGCGCTCGGTATATGTCGGGCGGCACAGTTCAAACTGTGTCTGAGAGACGGCGCGGGAGGACACCACCGAGGCCGCCGATGGACGCCGGGCAAGACACCGATGAGGGGCATTCAAACTGTAAGTATTTTTTTTTTCTGAAATTTCCTTTCCAGGTTGAGGGTGCGCGCTATACGCGGGAGCGCACAATACCCGATAAATACGGTATGTGTATATGTGTGTGTGTGTCTGTGTATATATGTGTATAAATATAATACATACATACGCACACTTTTTTTTATATGTATGATACACTCCTTCACAGGGGGATTCATCTATATATTTATTTTTGTTCATTCACTGAACTTAGCGCCACTATTTTGTTCACTCAGAATTATTTCATATCAGAAAACCGTGCATGCTCAGAATCAAGTATGAGATGGGAGCGCTCTTTCTGGTAAAACTAGTGTTCGTAAAGGAGATGGCACATTCGTCACGCTGTAAAAGACTGAAAAGCGCAAACCGTTTCTCACCAAACTTTTACTAACACGAGGATCAGCAAAAGCAGCCCAAAGGGTGGTGCCGTTGGAATGGAACTTCCCCTTTACAGTGCCGTTGTACGTCACCGCGCTTTGGACGGGTGGACTTTTGTCTGAGCGTGTGTATGCAAGGCAGCCTGAGAGGAAATCTGTCGGGGAAAACCGTTGTTTTTTTTATCTGACGGGAAAACCGGTCGTGGGTACTAGGCATCACTCTTTTTTTTTTATTTGTTTTGTATGTACGATGATACAACCAGATTCCTGGCAGATACTCACATTTGGGGTTTGTATGTCTGATTCTTAAGTCAGTGCTGTGCAACTTCCCTTCTCTCTATTTGATGTATCGCAAATCAGATTGCGTTTTCCAGGGCATGTCTGACTAGGGGCTTTGAGAACGTTTTTTGACGATATAATGCATCAGGCTTTTTCTGTGTGCAAGAAAAAGCAAGGAACCTACACTAAGTGGGGTTGGGAGTACCACTCCTGCATTATAAGCTGGGAAAACAAAAAGGTTCCCAGACCAGCAACAAAAGGGGTGGACAATGGCACCACAGCTACTGTACACCTGTATTAAAAGCAGAAGCAGGTAGGTGTGGCTTCATGTATCCCTCAAAGCTTTATATCCAATTTTGATCAAAGTGTATCTCTAAAGTAGTAGAATGCTGTATTAGTCTAGGTTTGCTATCGGCAGTATGAAGTCGGAGAAGGTGTTATTACTTTGAACATTTTTCGATCTAAAACAGATGTTATAGGAGATCAGGTGTGGTCTGTCCCACCTTTATTCCTAGCTCTTTGTGCTTGTGCCAGCCGACTGCATAGTAAAGAGGACATGCTGCTCGGTATCGACACTGAACAACTTTGCTTTTGTTTCTGTCCTTGCGTACGTGTATGGCTTCTGTAGTCATTGCAATCCCTTCCAAAAATCTTGCCACTGCCTTTTCACAGGAGCTACTTTGAGTATTCTGTGATCACTATTGTGCATGTTCTTTCATTGGATTCGTTTGAACTTTTTGGGTCTGTCAAAATCTGTTATGCTTTATAGCATTTTGAAATAAATGAAGAAGATTCTGAGGTTACTGTGACTTTCTTGTGCTCCTGATATACACTGGATGTCAATTTGTAAACTACTTTGAAGTCAACCCGACTTAAGGCGGTTGTAAACCCGCATTAATTTTTTATTTTTTCTCCTGTAAGGCAAAAGTCATAATGAGCTAATATACACGGCATATTAGCTCATTATGAAATACTTACCTCGGAACGAGGTGTGTTGCACTTACCTCGTCCACGCCGAGCGAGATTTCATCTTGCCTCGGCGTGTCTTCCGGGTATCGCCACTCCAGCGCTGTGATTGGCGATGACGTCACTCCCGCGCGCGATTTAAAACTCGGCAAGGTCCGGCGGCTGCCGGTCCTTTCGCCGTAGATCTCCCCTGCGCATGCGCCGCGGCGCATTGCGAGGGGAATATCTCCTAAACTGTGCAGGTTTAGGAGATATTTTCCTTACCTACAGGTAAGCCTTGTTATAGGCTTACCTGTAGGTAAAAGTCAAAAAAGTGGGTTTACAACCACTTTAACAAAAATGTGGCTACTAGAACTGCCAAATCAGACTTGGAACGATCACACAGCTGTTAGAATCACAAGTTATAATCTGCCTTTTTGTTCTTTTTAGCAATGCTTAGTAAAGCCACAGTATCGGCATGGAAGCCAGGAAGCTAGCCGCTTCAAAAAGTTTATTTGTGCTCTTTTTCTGACACTTTTTTAATCTGTAGTTATAGCAGTCTGGGGGTATAGCAGAGGAAGGAGAGATGTCCGCTCCAGGTGAGACCTTGGCAATAATTCACCCCACAGAGATCCCAGGTGCAGGTAATGCAATCAGCAAGGCAGGAATAACAAGGATGTATTTCTGGACAGCCGCACCCTTGAACAATAGTTGCCTTTATTTAAAATAGCTACAGCACTACAAGTCACAGCAATCGAACCTCGGACCACTGACGCGTTTCACACTATATCTATGACTAAACACTAGGGGGCAGATCCTCAAAGAAATTACGCCGACGTATCTCTTGATACGCCGCGTAATTTCAAATTTTGCACGTCGTATCTTTGTTTTGGTATCCACAAAACAAGATGCGACGGTATCTGTGTAAGATCCGACAGGCGTACGTCTTCGTACGCCGTCGGGTCTTGGATGCAATTTTTCGGCTTCCGCTAGGTGGCGTTCCCGCCGTAATCCGCGTCGAGTATGCAAATTAGCTATTTCCGACGATCCACGAACGTACGACCGGCCGTTGCATTTTTTTTTACGTCGTTTCCGTTTGACTTTTTCCGCCGTATAGTTAAATCTGCTATATGGTGGCGTACTCAATGTTAAGTATGGCCGTCGTTCCCACGTCTAATTTTGAAAATTTTATTTTGTTTGCGTAAGTCGTCCGTGAATGGGGCTGGACGCCATTTACGTTCACGTTGAAAACAATGACGTCCTTGCGACGTCATTTGGAGAAATGCACCCTGGGAGTTTTTTTACGGACGGCGCATGCGCAGTTCGTTCGGCGCGGGGACGCGCTTCATTTAAATGAAACACGCCCCCTACCCGCCCAATTTGAATTCCGCGCCCTTACGCCGCGAGAGATACACTACGCCGCCGTAACTTACGGCGCAAATTCGTTGAGGATTCAAACCAAAGCCAGGTAAGTTACAGCGGCATAGCGTATCTGACATCTGCGCTGGGCGCAGCGTATGTATGTGGATCTGCCCCTAGATATAGTGTGAAACGAGTCAGATGTCCGAGGTTCGATTGCTGTGACTTGTGCTGTTCCTATTTTTTATATAAAGGCAACTATTGTTCAAGAGTGTGGCTGTCCAGAAATACATCCTTGTTATTCCTGCCTGGGTTGTATAGCAGCTCTGCAGCATGAACAAATTTGAAATTTTGCATATTATTGGTGGCAAGAAAATGCAGGCCCAGTTAACGCAACCCTGTAACTACAGTATAAAAAAAAGCGCACACACACACTCTATTTAAGAGGTTTACTACAGGACACAGTAGTGGCAGGTGGGAGGAACCACAGCAGGGGACCAGGCATTCAAGACCCCCAGAAGTTTCAGATATTAGTGGCACTTCAAGAGGCAAATATTTTATTTACTATAATGATATCCTGAGGCACCAACAGCAGGGATTTTCCTGATTTGATTGACAGCAGCAGGAGCCAATAGTTCCTATCCCTATGAATCTGCCCTGTGACGAGGGAGAGGAAAGAGAGAAGCTGCTCCTGTGTACAGCGTGGAACGAGATGGGCCTCAGAAGTATGGGAAGGGACTGGGGGGACTCTGGACATAGAAGGCTTTTTACCGTAATGCAGAAAATGCATTAATGGAAAAACTTTAAGGCTCCATGCACACTGGACTTAAAAAAACGTTGATTCTACAGGCGTTTGACGTTTTTTTCTCCTGCCTCTAGAAGCACTTCTATTGTGCTCTATGTGTCTTTGCACATTATTGAGTGCTACAGGCGTTTTCTGTCAGGGACGTTCAGAGGCAGGAAATAAAAACTTCTCTATCGCGTTTCCTGGGGGGAGTTTAGGAGCTGTAAAAATGTCAGTCTCTCCTAAACTCCTCTTATCTCTTCTGAACTTCAAGTGCCAAAATTTTTTTAGGTGTGTTGTGGGAGTAAAAACTTTTTCAGAGGGGAGGGAAGTGCAAAAAACGCCTATAAACTAAACTCTCATAGACTCGCCTAAACTTTGTACAATATGCTTTCATTTTGCGTCTTTTATGCCACGTTTTTCAAGCTGAAAACGTTGACGTTTTTTCTGCTCCTAGTGTGCATGGAGCCTAATGCCTTGTTGTGTACACACGTTTCACGACGAGAAAACTGACATTTTTTATATTGGTCGTAAAAACCGGTCGTGTGTATGCTTCCTAGCAGTTTTCTCAATGAAATTTGTTTTAATTTTCTGGAGGTAGTTTTTTTTCAAAGGATTTTATGTTGTACAGTCATTTAGAATGCAATGGTCTCCATGGTTCAACGCTCTGCATTGTAAAGCAATGTTTAAAAAAATATATTACAAAGCAAGAAGTATGACTTCAATAATGGCAGAATAGCAAATATTAATTAAATGCTAAAACCCAAATTATCCTTGTCCCTAGGAATACACGTAAAATAGATGAGTGCACATTTGCATTGTAACACACATTGTGTAAAGCAGTCTATTCACTTTAATGTTTACAAACTTTTAATTTGGCGATATCAAAAAACAGAATATATCACTATACAAAAGATATTTTGATGAAGCACTACATAGTATTCATAGAGTTAGAGTAGTGTTATAAAGCATATCATACATCCTATACTTTTAAGACTAAAGTTAGTCAGGCGTCTGTGAAGTGTCTTAGAATCAAATTACAAAAAGAAAAGGCAAGCTTTTTTACATTTCCACAAATATTCCATCCAAATACAAATATTGATTTGATGACTATACATCCCATTTAGCAGATAACAGGGCTTTAGAGTCATGACTAGTAAGAAAGATTTTTTTCATAGTCGATATTAGAGGTGGAATGTTGGTGTAAATATGGCTAAAGTACCATATGAGGTATCATCCGCAATAGGTAGAAAAACAATACAAAAAACATAATAAAGGGGACTTTAAGTATACCTCCAATAGCAACACATACGCTCAATATTAGATACAAATCTAACCAAATTACTTTTATTTAAAATTTACAATAAAAGCTGGCCCAAAACGAGCATAAAAACATATCTAGAATATTTTTCTCACTGCAGATCATGCATATAGGACCATACAACACCGAACTTACATCAATATGAAATGAGAACCACAGTCTACATGTTTCGCAGATAATATCCACTTCCTTAGGACTCTTCTGGTCCCTGGCTGGAGCTCCTGGCCCTTCCCTCCTGTTGAGTTACCCCTAGCAAGCCGCTTGCTAGGGTGGCACGCGAGCCAAGCCACAGCTTTGTGTATCCATTCAGTCATGGAGCCGCGATTCAGCCTGGCCCCTCTTTCTCCTCATTGGAGAGGAGGGAGAGTCCCAGACGCCTGAGGCACTAGTGGACATGGCTGGATTGAGAGGGGGCTCAGGTAAGTATTAGGGTGGCTGCTACACTCAGAAGGCTTTTTATTTTAATACATAGAATTAAGAGCATTAAGATAAAGCATTAAGATAAAAAAAACCTTCTGCCTCTACAGCCATTTGAAGGAACTGGTACAGTTATGTACATTACATAACATGTCATCCCGTTCCTGCATTGAGAACTGCACCCTACAGTCCCCCCATGTATGCATTTGTGGCAGTTTACCCAGAAACAAGATGATAACCACAAAGTTATATAAAATAGAGTTTAAACCTTACCCCCTAGAACAGGAATCTCCAAACTACGGCCCTCCAGCTAGCTGTTGTAGAACTACACGTCCCATGAAGCATTGTAAAACTCTGACATTCACAGACATGACTATGCATGATGGGAATTGTAGTTCCTGAACAACTGGAGGGCCATAGATGGGAGACCCCTGCCCTAGATGAATAATGACATATTTATTCATACACTGTGTAGTAGGGGAAGGGGACGGTGATTGTGAAAATATTAAGGTATAGAAGTGTTTCATTTGTAAATAACAAAGGTTTTCCTACCATGGGATAGTCCTAAGTTGTTGAAGGTGGGCAAAAGTAATTAGTAAGTAGAGTTATCCTGAAATACTGAAAGAGTTGTTAAGTTATTGGCCCTCCACCCAAGAAGGCTCCCGGGTATAGGCAGTCTATTCATTTTTATTGGTTTGTTAACGTGCATAAAAGTCAATATGCACTATTTTTCTAATGTCGCACACCCATTGCATAGATGATTTGCATCAGGTTGTGGTGTACGGTCTACATGTGTTGGGGTGCCATTCAAAATGAATGCCTTCACAATGAACAGCATCTGTTTTTTGTGCATGATGGTAATGTAGTAAAATGTGCCACAATGCATCAGTGTCAACAAGTCCTGAATATTCGTATTATCTACCTGTTCTATAGTTTTGAAATACTGCCTTTTTCTTTATTTTTAGGTGGGACTTTCAAGGAGTTCTGCAAACTGTCAAGAAAGTTTAACAGTATAATCCCAGTAACATGTAACCAGGCCAATTTGGAATTGGATCTTTCAGCTCCATTTCTTGTCCAAGGCAACATATGGCATTATGGGTATGGTGACTTTAAATATACTGAAACATAATGAATCCTAATATTTCTCATTTTATTGTGTGCAGTGTGTTGTGCTCGGTCTTAAGCCTGGTACACGCGATCGGATTTTCCGCAGGCAACGCATAGGACTTTTGTCCGACGAACGTTGGCCATGAACTTGTCTTGCATACAAACGGCAAAGAATTGTCGGCCAACAAACATGAAACCTATGTGGTTTTTCAGCTCTTTTGCGGCACCCTTTGGGCAGCTTCTGCTAATGTGTTATGGTTAGCACTGCTTTTGAGCATGCGTGTTTGTACATTGGATTTTTTTCTGAAGGACTTCTGTCCACACGATCGGATAATCCGGCGGCACACATTTGTCGGAAAATTTTAAAGCATGCTATCCCACATTTGTTGTCGGATAATCCAACAACAATTTTCCGATGGAGCATACAAAAATCTTACAGGCCTCACAGACTCCAGTGATGTCGATCCAGCCCTGACTGGGCCTAATAGTCCAGAAATATGCTTAGCCATTATGATCACAGCTTTGGATTTTACTTTGCTGTGCGTAATGATATATATTTTTTTGCCCTAAGGCCCCATACACACGAGAGAATTTATCCGCGGATACGGTCCAGCGGACCGTTTCCACGGATAAATCCTCTCAAAGATTTCCGCAGATTTCTATGCGATGGAGTGTACTCACCATCGCATTGAAATCCGCGCGGAAATCCTCTGGCGATGACGTGTCGCGCCGTCGCCGCGATTATGACGCGGCGACGGCCGCGACGCTGTCATGTAAGGAATTCCACGCATGCGTCAAATCATTACGACGCGTGCGGGGAATCCCTTTGGACGGATGGATCCAGTGAGTCTGTACAGACGAGCGGATCCATCCGTTGGGATGGATTCCAGCAGATGGATTTGTTCAGCATGTCAGCGAATATCCGATCTGCTGGAATCCATCCCAGGGGAGATATATCCGCGGATAAAGATCCGCTGGCGTGTACACACCATAGGATCTATCCGCTCAAACCCATTTGATGGGATTTATCTGCGGATAGATTCTATGGTGTGTATGGGGCCTTAGGGTTTAATTAAGAGAGTTTTTCAGGATTTTTCTCACATGTTTATATCTATTTCTTTCTTTCTTGTGCTCCAATTTGCATGTACCACATGGAAGGAGTTGTCAGCACAAGCCAGACGTCACAGGCACAGTGCTATACTAATTTGACAATCTTTAGCCAGCAGCTCAATTAACTCTGCTTTACTTTTTTAGGTGCAGAAATTGTTCAAGCCTGAAGTCTATAGAAGCACTTAGCTCTTTAACCCTTGAAGGATCTTGGAATGCTACTGAAATAGCTAAAGGTAGAGTATGGGAAAGCAATCAAAGATGTTTTAATGATTGCATATTAACAAAACAATCATTTGATGGGCTGTGCATTTATTCTTATTTATCATATTTTTTCATTGATAAAAAGTTATTTGTAACCACCATGCTGGTCATTTACATTAGGTTCTAAAATGTGTATCATTTAGGTTTCCCTATTTTAATGCTGGGTTTATAAACTTGACTAGTCATAACCAGAGTAATCTAGTTTGTGTTATTTGCATCTATGTAACATCCAGTACAATATATGGCCCAAATATTTCAGCAAAGAGGGCTATAATGCTAATAGCATATATTAATATGTATATTCAGTGTGTGTGTGTGATATTATTTTTTTTCTCTCACTATATGCTATTGTATTAAAAATACCGTATTTTCCGGCGTATGAGACGACTTTTTAACCCATGAAATTCTTCTTAAAAGTTGCGGGTCGTCTTAAACGCCGGTAACCTAACATGCAGACTGTCAGTCAGACCGCGCCCGTCCATTTTTCAAAAGCTGTACCTCCTTCTTCTGCTGTTCCGTGATAGGCGGAACACTCAGATTCGCAGCAGAGCCTCTGTTTAGTGTTCCCCCTGTCATAGATGCCCTCTTGTCCTCGGTCTCGGACAAGAGGGCACCTGTGATAGGCGGAACACTGAACACAGTGTCTGCTGGGAAGCTGAGTGTTCCGCCTATCACGGAACAGCAGAAGGAGGAGGCGCGGCTTTTGAAAAATGGACGGCCACGGTCTGACAGATTCTGCACAGACATGTGGCACAGTCTGGCATGTAATGGTGGCACAGTGAGGCATGTAATGGTGGCACAGTGAGGCATGTAATGGTGGCACAGTGAGCTGAGGCGAGGCACGAGTAGGAAGGGGGTCGTTTTTTATGGTGAGTATATCCCAAAACCAACATTTTAGCTGGAAAATTAGGGGGTCCTCTTATACGCCCAGTTGTCTTATACGCCGGCAAATACGGTACGGATCGCGGGCGTGTGCCCGCGACCCACGGCTGGGCACTTAAAGAGGACGTACAGGTATGTGCTTGTGCCCAGCCGTGCCATTCTGCCGACGTATATCTGCAGGAGGCGGTCCTTAAGTGGTTAAAGACGTTTTAAATACTAATTGTTTAAAAGGGTCAAATAAAAGTTGGCTTCCGATGGCAGTAGTGAAAAAAAATTGAAGGAGCGGGATGAAATTTTTTTTCTCAAACAAATTAATTTCTAGCAGTGAATGTGGTTTTCTTTTAGGAAAGTCCATTCATTCCAAAATCAAATGGTAAAAGCCAATTTAATGTACTAATGGGAATTTTCATATGAATGTTCAGATCCAAAGGGGCCTTAGAGGTTGGAGGATGGAACTACAGCATGTGTCTGGGGACACAGAGAGCAAATGCACCTGTAAGTGTGTTTTTATATTAAATTTCTGTACAAGAACTAAGATTCCAGGAGTAGTTAAGTATAAAAAGTCCTCATTTACACTGTTATACTTTTGTATTTTTTTTAAATGCAGTTGATTCAATTAATAATGGACACATTAAAATGCTAATCCACCTGTCATTTTCAGAATTGAAAATTGAAGAATACCCAGAATACATAACCTCAGTATTTGCTCTTATTCTGAGGTAAAGTGTTAGTTCATATTTACTATCCTCACTGTACTTGCCTCCCACAATCCTGAGCTGTCAGGGTTCTCACAAGCCGCTCCACTGGTCTGGGAAATTTGGACCAGATGGCGCTCTCCAATCAGAATCTGGTCTGTCCAGGCAGCACTGGATGGAGAGGGGCCAAAACAGTAGGAATTTTAAATACCTGGACCAGAGGGGAGGATTGCAGGAGCTAAGTACAGCGGGGACCTGTGGGGGTGGGGTTACAGACTTTCTGTAAAGGTGAACTAATATTTTAACACCCAGCATAGAGCAAAAGAAAAGCTTATAAGAATAGTTCTTGCTCTGTGCTGCAATTTGCAGTGTCAGGGAGTGCAGAGATTGGTTTAACTGCTCCAGAGTTTAATGCCATAATTGCTCTCTTAGACCACTGTGCTAAGACCTTGTCCCAGCCTTGACAACCAGATCTCTGCAATAAGCTGCACTTCATGGCTTCCTTCTCTGCAGTGCATTTCAATATGCTTTCTGGGAAAAAAATCCTATGGGATGTAAGCAGAACCCTGACAATTAAGGTGTTGCTAAACCGAAAAAAGTAAAAGTGATGCAATAGATCCCGGGACTTTCTATAATAGGTTGATGGAGCTATCCACGGGCTGCTAATGGGGTGGTAGTGTTGTCACTCTACCTCTCGCGTATATGGTCTACTGTGCACTGTGCATTCACATGGTATGCATGCAGGGTCCTGTAGACACTACCCCAATCACAGGCAGCCCTGAAGAGTTTGATAAAAAGAGGAGCCTTGGGAATCGGCAACATGTTGTGGATTCTTCCAACCCGCAGCCCCTTGCTCTGTAGACCTGGGGGCAATATAAAACACTTTTTATTGGCAACTATTGCGTGTCTTCCCTCTTCGAGGAGGGACAGAGAATGATTACTCTCCCCGGGGTCACATTTAGCAATAGGGACCTGCAAGTGGGTAAAACCTTGCATCGCCCCACACACAAAACTTTGAAAATAAAGATGAGCAGTAGTGTTTTTCACTAAACGAAATTTACTTATACGTGTTAAAATATGAGACAACCATCCACTAAAACATTATTTTCTCTGTTTTGTTGATTTAGCATTGGGTATTAAACCATTAACATATGTCTTTGTTATGAACCTTACACTGGAAGATGAAACTGGGTCACTTAATGCTTATTTGTGGAGGCGTGCTGCAGTAAGTATAATGATTTATGATTTGTAAGTATACAGTAAATGCGCTGTTAAATAGGCAATGGAGTGATGTTGATGCTTTAGGATGTGTTTGTATTAATATTTTCAAGGGTTGAAGGGTTCCTGCACAAGCATTTTTTGTAGGTGGCTGTTTCTTACTGAATTTTAAAAAAAAAAGCTGTGCGTGTATAGTCCAAAGTATGTTTGTTTTTTTTTTTTGTTTTTTTTGGGCTAGTGCAAGTAAGGATTCAAACTTTGGTCAGGTTGTTTTTTTTTTTTTGTCTTTTATTTTTTTTTATACATACACTTCGACTTGCAGCTTGCAGATGGTATGGTTATTTTTTGTGATCTGTCCCAATGTTACAATAATATAAAAATATTTGCTCAATCTATGGCTGATTCCAATAACAGAAAAAATATATACTGGTCAAAACTATAAGCCGTTTTAACTGTTGTGATATTACAGTAGATTTGATCAAATAATTGATTGCTGTGGCCTAACAACAAATAATTGGTTGCTATGGCCAGTGGTTCTCTTTTTTTTTTTTTGCGGTTTTCATAATGCCAATCTCTTTTAGGCTAATTCTTTCACTGTATCTTGCCCATTCACTTTAGAACGATGGGTAGCATGGATATAGTATGGAATTCACGCAGAAATAAAAGTGATATATATATATATATATATATATATATATATAATCTCCACATACAATAGAAATGGGGACATTATAGTTGGAGTAACTTTTCCTGATTGTACAGGTCTCAGAATCATTGGTATTCATTGCAACTGTGTTACATAGTTAGGTTGAAAAAAAAAAACACAAGTCCACAAATGGGCTGGAGTCGTGATGTCACCAAATTCCCCGCCCACCTCTACACTCTCCTACGCTCCTTTTCTTGAGTTTTGAGTAACATCCAGTCAAAACTCAGGAAATGCACCACATGACTTCAGCATGCCCAATCATGCTGAGGTGTGGAGCAGCCAGTCCTGGGAGAGCTGGGGAAGAAAGGGGGAGGGATGTGAAGCTGGAATTGTAACACTCTTTCTCTCTCATGCCGTTCATGAGATAAAGAAATCGGATGTCAGTCTCAGCAGTGGGGGATGTAGCGACACAAACTTACATTTGTGTTGTATTTATAATCTTACTAAAAAAAGACAAAAAGATTGCTCAGAGCTGGATAAACTTTGTGGCAAGACTGGGCACAGATGACTTGACATCCTCTACGGTACAAGATAGAAGTCTATAAAAAAAAAATCAGGTTTACATCCACTTTAAGTTTTCAACTTCTCCATCATGATCATGGCAGTCGCATCTGCTTTCTGCTGTCCCAAAATCTTTTGAGCCAGGGGATCTTTATCCCTGTACCACCAGCAGAATGCGTTCAAGGGTTATGCTCAAACTTCTTTAAGGTTCCAAAACTAAATTGAGAAGGTTGACTCATTCTGGATCTAAAAAAAACTCTAAATTTGTTCCTATGTGTTGGAGAATGGCAGGTCAATCATTGCATACCTTCTTCTGGTGGGTTTTCTGGTCTAGATTGACAATCAGGCTACCGAATCTGCACATTGCCATCTGGCTATGCTCCACATCAAGGAACGCCAGAAATCGTGCTTCTCTAAGGGGAGCAGAATTGATCATCCCTTGGACAGAAATTTCAAGTTCCAGGCCTGCCTGCAGTCCACATCACATGTGTGGAAATTGGAAGGGGGATTTTCTCAGCCACCAGTATCTGGATCCTAGAGAATTGACTCTCAATCCAGAAGTCTTTCAAAGTCTTTCAAATAGGTGGTGAACACCAGATGTGAATATCCTATCACCCATTCACCAGGTCCAGGGACTCTCGGGCCTTTGCAGTGGATACTCTGGTGACACTGGATCAGTTCAACATGATCTACCCCTTTCCATCCCTCCAGGTTCTCCCTCATCTACTCTGCCAAATTGGGAACAATGTAAAAACCTTTCAAGGCCTTTGGGGGGCTTATTTTGCATGGTGCAGGACAAGGAAATTGCATCCTGAAAGACAACAATGAAAGGCTCGATGCTGACATCTGTGCTCCTTCTTGCCATTTTTTACCAAGGAAGTATGTTCCTATTGATGCGGGACATGCCAATATGAAGCTGAAGGGTCTGACCACTGTCTCCAGTGCTAGGTCTTTCAGAGCACCTGTGGCTGCAACAACCTTCTAGTTGTATCTGCTCTTTAAAGGGGATGTAAAGGTACAATTTTCTCCTAAATAGCTTCCTTTACCTTAGTGCAGTCCTCCTTTACTTACCTCATCCTTCCATTTTGCTTTTTAACCACTTACCCCCCGGAACATATTGCTGCCTAAAGACCAGAGTACTTTTTGCGATTCGGGACTGCGTCGCTTTAACAGACAATTGCGCGGTCGTGCGACGTGGCTCCCAAACAAAATTGGCGTCCTTTTTTTCCCACAAATAGAGCTTTCTTTTGGTGGTATTTGATCACCTCTGCGTTTTTTATTTTTTGCGCTATAAACAAAAATAGAGCGACAATTTTGAAAAAAATGAATATTTTTTACTTTTTGCTGTAATAAATATCCCCCAAAAATATATAAAAAAACATTTTTTTTCCTCAGTTTAGGCCGATACGTATTCTTCTACATATTTTTCGTAAAAAAAATCGCAATAAGCGTTTATTGATTGGTTTGCGCAAAAGTTATAGCGTTTACAAAATAGGGGGTATTTTTATGGCATTTTTATTAATATTTTTTTTACTAGTAATGGCGGCGATCAGCGATTTTTTTTTTCGGTATTGCGACATTATGGCGGACACTTCGGACATGTTTGACACATTTTTGGGACCATTGGCATTTTTATAGCGATCAGTGCTATAAAAATGCATTAGATTACTATAAAAATGCCACTGGCAGTGAAGGGGTTAACACTAGGGGGCGGGGAAGGGGTTAAGTATGCCTGGGTGTGTTCTTACTGTGGGGGGGGGGGTGGCCTCACTAGGGGAAACACTGATTTTCTGTTCATACAGTGTATGAACAGAAAATCAGCATTTCCCCTGCTGACAGGAACGAGAGCTGTGTGTTTACACACACAGCTCCCGTTCCCCGCTCTGTACCGAGCGATCGCGTGTGCCCGGCGGCGATCGCGCCCGCCGGGCACACGCACGGGAGTCGGGGGCGAGCGGGGAGCGCGCGCGCGCGCCTCCGGCGGCGCGCGCGCGCCCCCTAGTGGCGGCTATACGATAGGACGTATAGCTACGGGCTCTCGCCCAGGAGAGCCGACCTGCCGCCGTATAATGACGGTGGCTGGTCGGCTACTAGTTAATGTCCTTATTTCTTCTGAAAAATTTCTTCATCAGAAATCCCGGAATCCCATTAAGTGTGCAAATGTTATGAGGACTGCTGGGCTCTGTGGTCCCACAGGCGGTAACTCCAGCTACAAAAGGTTTTGTCCTCAACGAACCTCCAGGGATGGGTACAAATAGCAAAACAAACTATATAGCGTAGTTCTGTATATTTATTGTATAAAATCCAAAATTCCAGGTAATCTACTCACATTAAAACATTAAAAACAATGTGAAACTGGAAGTAGCTGGCCGGAAATGTCACCACCTATGGTCACCTAAGTAAAATAACCAGTGTGCTTTTAAAGAAATGTTAAGAATATTTATTTGTAAATTATCGATTTTATGCAAAAAAAATATGAAACATGGGTATAAATATATGATTGCAGTTTCTTGTTGGTATTGTTTCTTAATGCTAAATATTCTGGTTTATAGGCATTGTTTACATATTCTATGTCTTCTGAAATTATAGGAACAGTTCTTTCAGATTTCTGCTTCTGAGATATTTATGGTAAATAATTTACAAGAACAACTTAATGTCATTATGACCACACTGTGCCCACCAGGAAAATCAATAGGTAAGTGCTTATTGTGTGCACTGTGCATGTTATGTAAGGTTGCCATTTCTTTTGCTTTTTGTGAACTAGTTTCCCTTTGTTAAAGTGAACCTGTGCCCAGACTATGCACACTAAAATATATATTGAATCTGCAGTAAAATCGGCAAGCCTTTATCTCTGTAGCATTAAGGTGTTACTAAACCGAGGACCCTGCATTCAATATATATGAACATGGAAATGACAATATTTTAGTTAATATAAACTGCTAAATACCTTTTCTCATCAGCAGTATGTATATAGAAATCTTATGACTTCTATAAGTGTCCAGCTGAGCACTGTTTAAAGACTGTAGGAGGAGTTTTCATTCTCCCTTTATTGTCCCATGGCACTGCAGGACCCCCGACCCTTTGTCAGGACAGTGCTGATTGGCTCTGTGCTGATCACATGCACCCTCCCAATAAAAAAACAAAACTCTCTATCAATACACACCAAAGTGAGCATGTGCAGAGTGCCCCAAGGCTCTGCTCTATCAGGAAATTAATTGGGGACTGTGGAAGAAGGGGAGGATCAGAGAAGACAGGATTAAACAGTCTTTTTACACAATGCCCAGAATTACCCCTTAGGTTCCACAGTAAGTAGTAAGTCTAACAAGCATTCTTTACTGTTGTGGGTTTAGTAACACTTTACGCATTGTGGCTGCAATTCTTCTATGAAGACTACTTTGGGATAGACATCTCTGGACAGTAGATAGGTGTACCTGGTCCCACTGGTTTCCAACAATTCTTTGCCGATGGCAGTGCTGGACATGCGTCTCATCTGTGTCTACAGTCCCCAGCATTGATTTGGGGTTCTTCAAAAAGAGCTTGAACAGCATATCTTGAAACCCCAGTCTGTTTTGAAATCTTAGCCTGGGAGAGACCTTGCTGATGATGTGTATCAACCTTGTGTCTTGTTGCTGTGCTCACTCTTACCATGATCTGTAACTGACTGGTACACACAATGAGATTCTCGGAAGAATGATCATCCATTTTTTTTTTTTTTTTTTTTTTTTGCATGCTAGTCTCATATTGAAAATGAAGAGTTTACTAAAGTTAAAAAAATTCTCAGAATACAACAGAATAAAAGTTTGGAAGTTATGTAATGTATTGTATTGTAGTGTATTTGTATTGTATTTTTGAAAGACAACTGCTACAGATTAAACAAAAATCGTACCATGTAGTATCGCAGGGGGAAAATGTTCAAGATTGTCCCATCACATATTAATGGCTCTCGAAAGCTGTGTAGTAACGATCAGATTATCGTACGATCGCTTCAAAAGTGGTATTTTCTGTATGATTTTCTGATCGTGTAAAGCCTCATATACTCAATTGGACTTTCATCCTGACTTTTCCGTGGATTTTTGTCCAAAGGTGCATTTGCCCGTGAACTTGTTCTGCATACAGACAGCAGAACATTTTCAGCCAACATTCACCAAACCACGTGATTTTTCAGCTCTTTACCGCCACCCTTTGGGTAACTTCTGCTATTGTTGTCTGGTGTTTTTAGCATTGGTTCGAAGCATGCGTGTTTGTACTTTGGATTTTAGTCCGATGGATTTGTGTACACACGTTCGGATAATCCTGACGGAACACATGTTTTGTCCGAAAATTTGTGAGCATGCTATGCCACATTTGTTGTCGGAAATTCCAACAATTGTCCGATGGAGCATACAGATGATCCGATTGTCCGATAAAACACATCCATCAACCCATTGTTGTCGGAAAATCCGATCGTGTGTATGGGCCTTTAGGGCAATAAAACAGTCCTCCACAACCTCACCTTAGTAGCAGAGTCTGGCAGTTCCTCATCTAGTTTTAAGAGCCGGTTCACACTGGGGCGACCTGGGATCCGACTTCAAGACGCCCCAAGTTGCCCCAAGTCGCGCAGTCGAGAAAATGAATGGAAGTGAATGAGAGCCCTCTTAATGTACACTACTGAAGTCGCTCCGACCTCAGAAAAGGTTCCTCTACCACTTCAATCCGACTTCTAGGCAACTTGTACCCATTGATTTCAATGGAAGTCGCCTCAGAAGTCTGATCACTGTCTTAACTGAAGCAACAATACAGGAAGATAACATACATTTCTCAGGCAAACCCCTCCCTCCCACAGAGCTGATTGTTGTTTGATTGGCCACTGGAAAGCCTCCTGTCCTAGAGGCGACTTTAAGTTGCCTTGTAAGTTGCCTGATGATTCATACTCAAGTCGTGTCCAAGTTGCCTCCCAAAGTCATGCTAGAAGTCGTGTTGCCCCTGTGTGAATGGGCTCTAAGGGCCAGATTCTCAAAGGACTTACGATGGCGCAGCGCCATGTACGCCGTCGTAAATCCTAATCTGGCCCGTCGTATCTATGCGAGTGATTCTTAGAATCAGTTACGCATAGATATCCATTAGATCCGACAGGCGTAAATCTCTTACGCCGTCGGATCTAAACTGCAATTTTTTTTTGCCCGCTAGGTGGCGCTTCCGTCGATTTCCGCGTCGAGTATGCAAATTAGCTAGATACGCGAATTCCCAAACGTACGCGCGGCCGACGCAGTAAAGTTACAACGTTTACGTTAGGCTTTTCCCGGCGTAAAGTTGCCCCTGCTATATGAGGCGCAGCCAATGTTAAGTATGCCCGTCGTTCCCGCGTCGAAATTTTAAAAAGTTACGTCGTTTACGTAAGTCGTCCGTGAATGGGGCTGGACATCATTTGCGTTCACGTCTAAACCAATGACGTCCTTGCGACGTCATTTGGAGCAATGCACACTGGGATATTTTACGGACGGCGCATTGCACCGTTCGTTCGGCGCGGGGATGCGCTTCATTTAAATGATACACGCCCCCTACCCACCGAATTTGAATTCCGCCAGGTGATTTACGCTACGCCGCCGCAACTTTACAGGTAAGTGCTTTGTGAATAAAGCACTTGCCTGAAAAACTTGCGGCGGCATAACGTAAATCGGATACGTTACGCCGCCACAGAGATACGCCCAATGTACCTGAATCTGGCCCTAAGCCTTCTACACACCTTTTTCTGTTAATCGTACACCTGACACTAATCCCTACATTCTACAATTTTCTTGTACAATTTTCCTTTAGATTTACCAAAACTATGTAATGAGCTCAAACCTAAACACTTTCAATTATTTGTATACAATCAGGCAGGCCCTTGCACTACATAGTTGAAGATGAATCTAAAGGAAATTGAATAAGAAAATTGTATAATGTTTGACCAGCCTTACAGTGTGCAAGTATAAGAATTGATGCTGGTGTAAAGACAAAGGGTAGTCGCATCAAATATTGATTTGATTAAGATCTTTATTTTGTTCTTATTATTATTATTCTTACTGTACAGCATTTCTTTACACCTTCCTAAAACTTTTGCATAGAAATATATATCTATATATAGATATATCAGTGGCCACTCGTGCTGTATATTTTGGGGGGACGGAAAACAAGATATCCCGCCAATGCCCTCCCCCTATCGGTCCATTTGCCCACACTTACACCGCCCCAAGCCCACCCTTTTTTTAAGCCAATTTGAGCCTCTAGCTCTAATTACAAGCGTCTAAAAAAAAAAAAAAAAAACATAATCCATTGGAATCCAATCCTAATTGATGGGCCACCACTGATATCTATCTTTTATCTTTGCAAGCTACTGTGAGGACCATGTGATATCATATTTTATATTTATTGATATACAGTTACATTAAAAACTATATTTAATGATGTAGTGATATTTTATATAAACATTTTTAACCCCCAAGCTATAATGCATGAAATGTTCTATTTCTCTTATACAGAGAGATCATCATTTACTTTAAAACAAAAATAATTAATTATGTATTATTCAATATTAATATTTCCCTGGATCGTCTTTCAGGACAGCCACCTTAGAGAGATCCCGGCTCCTCCCCTCTCAGGAAACACCGCCTTCAATCAGAGATTTAAGTCTCATCCTCCCACTGGCCCTTCAGTTATGGTGTTTCCTCCGGTGGGGAGACACCGCTGTGGAACCAGGAGCCGATGGCTGGGGAAGCTGAGGCTTTATTGGGCAATTTTTAGAAGATTGAGTTCTTCTGCCTAAAAAGTTTACATTTTTATTTTTGAATTTGGCGCTCAGGCCGGCTAGTGAGTCGTCACCTGCAGCGCCGCATGTGCGTCCCAGCGTCTCTTTGGGGAGAAGAGTAAGCTGGGAGGTCCGTCGTTTTCTCTGCCTAGGGTGGCGCTGTGGGCTGCCTCAGGTCCCCCCTGCTTTGCAGCCAGCTTGGAGCTCGCTGGTCCGGAGGATGGGCGACGTCAGTTCCGGTTGGGGGCGGGACAGCCACACGAGGCCGCGTCTTCCGGTTCCGGACGCGGCCTAGGAAAGCGGACCACGCACGCTGGCTGGTGCAGTCTCTCCAGTCTGAGGTGTCGGCTAAGGAGACAACGGACCACCGCTCCGCTGAGCAGCAATGTCGGAGACAGAGGTCTCGAGGACAGCTCCATCCGAGGAAAGCGCCAGCCAGCCGCAGGTAAGTGAACCCTGGGGTGGTGTTCACCTGCCTATACCCTGTTAGCTCCACGGGTGTTTTTTCCCTTCCTGGTGGTCGGTGGGGATAGGAGTTTCTGGGACCCTGGTCGTAGTTGGTCCTGGGGGGCACTCCTGGTGATCCCTGTGTTTATTGCTGGTGGGCCCCAGCTAATGTGCTGCTGTCTTTTGTTTGCTTCTCTTTTCAGAAAGCCTCAAGCAAATCAGCCCATGGCTCTAAAAGGAAGTGCCCTGTGTGCAGATCAACACTAGGGGAATCCTGGTTGAAAACGCTCTGTAAGCGTTGTATTGGGGATGTTTTAAGAGAACAGACAGCAGAACAGGGGGCAGAGCTGGCGGCGTCAGTTAAGGAGCTTTCTAGTACCTTTCAGTCCTTTCAAGCTCTTTTTTCCTCTTTTCAACTGCCCCAGCCCCAAAGCAGTGTCCCACCAGCACAGCAGGTTGTTTCACCTAATCCTACGGATTTTCTCCCTAGTAGTGGCGAGAAACCGGAGGGTCTAGCGGAGGACATTGAGGAAGAAGCGGGTAGCGCCATTTCTGATTCCCAGGAGGAATCAGATATAGAGGGGCTGGACGGGGAGTCCTCCAAAGCCTCAAGGTACAAACTTTCTCTAGAGGATGTGGAGGAGCTTTTAGATGCCATCCACACCACTCTAGGTATCCAGGAGGAAAAGAAAGTTTTGTCATTACATGACCAAATGTATAGGGGTCTGGAGGAACAGAAAAATAAAGTTTTTCCAGTCCATGATGTGTTGGTCAATGCCATTAAAAAAGAATGGCAAGACCCAGAGAGGAAACCTTTTTTCTCTAATGCACTAAAAAGGAGGTTTCCTTTTGCAGGTGAAGATAGTTTAGTTTGGAATAAAACTCCAAAACTAGACGCAGCATTCTCTCAAGTATCCAGAAATACAGATCTGGCCTTCGAGGATATGGGGGTACTCTCTGACCCCATGGATAAGAGGATGGATTCCCTTTTGAAAAAGTCCTGGGAATCATCACAGACAAATCTCAAACCCGCCATGGCAGCCACGGTAGTGGCCCGTAATATGGAGTTTTGGCTCACGCAAATCAAGGCGCATATCGAAGCTAATACAGCAAAGGATGTTATCCTTGCTTCTTTTCCCACGCTCCTTAAAGGGGTGGCCTATCTGGCAGATGCCTCGGCCGAATCAGTACGCATGTCCGCCAGATCGTCAGCCCTGACCAATTCAGCAAGGAGAGCCTTGTGGCTTAAGACGTGGCAGGGGGACAGTGCGTCTAAGATAAAACTCTGTGGCATACCGCTTACCGGAGATTTATTATTTGGGCCTGGTCTGGAAGCCGTCCTGGATAGGACGGCTGATAAAAAGAAAGCTTTTCCCATTAAAAGGAAATTTGGGCAACAGGCAAAAAGAAAATTTCAGTTTCCTAGGAAATCTGAGACCCCTAAAACAGGTCAACAAAAGAAAGTTTGGGGACCTAAGGGGAAAGGGCGTGGGGCGGCGATTTTTCGCCCTCCTGAACAGCCCAAAAAGGCCCAGTGACATGGTAACAGTGGGAGGAAGGTTGGGGGCCTTCCTCCCACAGTGGGAGGTGATCACCTCAAACCAATTTGTTTTGGTGATCATCAGACGGGGCTACAGGTTGGAGTTCTCAAATCCCCCACCTCTCAGGTTTTTGATTACCAACCTACCAATATGCGGGGAAAAAGCCTCCGCTCTTCTATCCTCTTTACAGGAATTGGAAGAGCAGGAGGTGATTGTCCAGGTGCCAGGTCCGGAGACAAGCAGAGGCTTTTACTCCCACATTTTTGTGGTCCGCAAGCCATCAGGGAAATTCAGGCTCATCCTGAATTTGAAGCCTCTGAATGTCTCCGTCAAGTACAGGAGATTCAGAATGGATTCGATCTATTCGGTCAGAGCGTTACTCCCGCCAAACTGCTTCATGGCATCCATCGATCTAAAAGATGCGTATCTGCATATTCCCATAGCCGAGGATCATCAAAAAATATCTGAGGCTAGCAGTAAGGACTGGGAATCGGGTACTGCATTGGCAGTTCAAAGCTCTCCCCTTTGGGCTATCGTCTTCCCCCCGAATCTTCACAAAAGTAATGGTAGAAGTTCTGGCCTTTCTGCGACTCAAAGGTCTTTCGATAGTCGCATATCTAGACGATCTTCTCCTGTTTGCACCCTCAGCGGAACAATTGGTTCAGGATCTTCAGGTAGCAAGAGACATCCTGGAGAAATTGGGATGGCTTCTGAACCTAGAAAAGTCCAGTTTAGTCCCAGCCCAGAGAGTCACCTTCCTGGGTTATGTGGTGGACTCAACGATCCAAAGGGTCTTTCTTCCCTCAGAAAAGGTCCTAAAGGTGGACAAGACCATGTTACGGTTGCAGAGCAACAGTCAGGTTTCAGTCAGGGAGGCCATGTCAGGATTGGGATTACTAACATCCACACTTCCGGCAGTACATTGGGCGGGACTGCACTTTCGTCCTCTTCAGTTATTTATTCTGAAGGTTTGGGACCACAGTCAGACCTCTTTGGATGCCTTAATCTCCATCCCAAATCAGGTCAAAAGGTCACTCTGGTGGTGGAGAAAGGGAGCAAATCTGTCCCAGGGTCTCGAGTGGATCCTGCCAGTGACCAAGACAGTCACAACCGATGCCAGCGGTTCCAGTTGGGGAGCACACTTGGGTCCCAAGTGGGTCCAAGGGACCTGGAGGAAAGAGGACGCTCTAAGATCCTCCAACTGGAGGGAGCTGAGAGCAGTAGAACTAGCGCTCAGAGCCTTTCAGGGGGAACTTCAGGGACAACATGTGAGAATCCGTTCGGACAATTCCCCAACAGTAGCCTACATCAACAGGCAGGGGGGTACAAAAAGTTGCTCCCTATGGCTTCTGGCAGAAGCCATCCTGAAGTGGGCCGAACTCAATGTATTGTCCCTGTCTGCAACCCACTTGAAGGGAGATCAGAACCAGACAGCGGACTTCCTCTGCAGAACAACTCTGAGGGAAGGCGATTGGATCTTAAAGCAGGAGGTATTCAACATGATTGTTCAGAGATGGGGAACACCATGCATAGACCTCTTTGCCTCGAAACACAATACCAAGACAAGTCTTTTCTTCTCCCTAAACAGATGGGACGGAGCGCTGGGAATAGACGCACTCGCCCAGACTTGGGCATTTTCAAGGTGCTATGCCTTCCCCCCTCCGGTCCTGATTCCGGCAGTATTGAGGAAGTTGCAAGGGGAGAATACGATCCTCATCTTGATCGCTCCTTATTGGCCCAGGAGACCGTGGTTCTCCATTCTAAAGAACCTGGCAATAGAACCTCCTTGGATCCTTCCGGCCCAGACCGACCTTCTTTCTCAGGGTCCAATCTGATGCCCTCAGGTAGACAGGTGGAACCTGGCAGCCTGGCTTCTGAGGAGTCATTGTTGAGGGGCAGGGGTTTTTCTGAGCGTCTAATTAAGACTCTCCTAAATTGTAGGAAAGTAGAAACTCAAAACATCTATTGTAAGGTGTGGAGACGTTTTAACATATGGTGCTCAGAAGGCTCCTTTGACGTTCATAGTTCAGTGGCAGTGCTAGAATTCCTACAGTCAGGTGCAGACAAAGGTTTAGCACTTAGCACATTGAAAGGACAAGTTTCTGCATTGAGCGTTTTTCTAGAGAAACAACTAGCGTTAGACCCTTGGATAGCAAGGTTCTTCAAGGGTCTAAGTAGACAGAGGCCAGTTAGAACCTCTTCCCTTCCAGTTTGGAACCTCTCTTTGGTTTTACAGGCTCTTACAAAAGAACCTTTTGAACCACTAGAATCCTGTTCTTTGAAACTAATTACCCTCAAAACTGTGTTTTTGGTGGCAATTACCACGGCAAGACGAGTCAGCGAACTCGAAGCCCTTTCCATCAGGGCCCCTTATTTTCAAGTTTTTCCGGACAGGGTTATTTTCAAAACCGATCCGGCCTTCCTGCCAAAAGTGGCTTCAAGATTTCATAGGAGCCAAGAAATCATCTTACCCACTTTTTGTTCTAATCCTGTGAAGGAACAGGAACGTTCATTCCATAATTTAGATGTTAGGAGGTGCATTCTCCAATACTTAGAATGCACTAGACAATTTAGAAAGTCAGAGTCCCTTTTTGTATTATTTTCAGGATCTAAGAAAGGATCCAGGGCGTCCAGACGGACTATAGCCAGATGGCTTAAATCGGCTATTGTTCAAGCTTATGAGTTAGGAGGGTCAGACCCCCCAGATGGGATCAGGGCACATTCCACTAGAGCGGCTGCAGCTTCACAGGCGGAATGGGCTGGTGCTTCTCCTGAGCAAATTTGTAAGGCTGCAACGTGGTCCAGCTTCAACACGTTTGTCAAGCACTACAGATTGGATCTGCTGTCAGCAAAGGACCAAGCCTTTGGTCGTAAAGTTCTGCAAGCAGTAGTCCCACCCTAAGGTAAGGTGCTCGCTTATCCTCTCTAAGGTGGCTGTCCTGAAAGACGATCCAGGGAAATATGGAGTTACTTACCGGTAACGTCCTTTTCCAGGAGTCTTTCAGGACAGCACCGGTACCCACCCAGGTACTGGACGTCTGAGGACTCATCACATAAGACCGTCAGGTAAGATTGTAATGTTTGTGTTGTATGACGTGTTCTTGTGTCTCCCCAGTTGGCCGGAGGTGCTCGTGATAAACTGAAGGGCCAGTGGGAGGATGAGACTTAAATCTCTGATTGAAGGCGGTGTTTCCTGAGAGGGGAGGAGCCGGGATCTCTCTAAGGTGGCTGTCCTGAAAGACTCCTGGAAAAGGACGTTACCGGTAAGTAACTCCATATTTTAAGCATTTTATTTTATTTATTTCTATTTATTTTCACATTTTATGAATAGTGTATACCTGAATGGCAGATGCAGGTTCAACCATTTTACTATACACCATTAATAAGTTTAAAAAAAGCATGTGTGATTATTGTCTAAATATGAATAATTACAATGTTGCATAGTTATAGGGTGTTTTTTAATTGTGAATGGGGAACTTTTAATATTATATATTTATTAGGAAGTTTTTCATAAGGTGAATGTTACTTTAATCTCGCAAGATTACAGCCGGCATTTCCAGTTCTTCTGAGTTCCAAGCATTTGTAGATCACCTTTGTTCTCCTTAACAGACACTCAGCCTGGCCATTTGTGCGATGTAGACACTGCATGTGATTCACACATGAATCGGACCGCATTCCTGTGCATATCGCATGTGATGTCTGTGCGGTGCAGTTTCAAAATCGCATCCCCACCAAAATGATGCAGGACCTTTTTTTCCCCCGACACATAGTTACATAGTTACATAGTTAGTCAGGTCGAAAAAAGACACAAGTCCATCCAGTTCAACCACAAAAAATAAAAAACAAAATAAAAAACACAGTAAAATCCTATACACCCAACTCCATACCCACAGTTGATCCAGAGGAAGGCAAAAAACCCCAGCAGAGCATGATCCAATTTGCTACAGCAGGGGAAAAAATTCCTTCCTGATCCCCCGAAAGGCAATCGGATTTACCCTGGATCAACTTTACCTACAAATCTTGGTACTCAGTTATATTCTGTACATTTAGGAAATAATCCAGGCCTTTCTTAAAGCAATCTACTGAGCTGGCCAGAACCACCTTTGGAGGGAGTCTGTTCCACATTTTCACAGCTCTTACTGTGAAAAAACCTTTCCGTATTTGGAGATGAAATCTCTTTCCTCTAGACGTAAAGAGTGCCCCCTTGTCCTCGGTGTTGACCGTAAAGTGAATAACTCAACACCAAGTCCACTGTATGGACCTCTTATATATTTGTACATGTTGATAATATCCCCCCTTATTCTTCTCTTCTCAAGAGTGAATAAATTCAGTTCTTCTAATCTTTCCTCATAGCTGAGCTCCTCCATGCCTCTTATCAGTTTGGTTGCCCTTCTCTGCACTTTCTCCAGTTCTCCGATGTCCTTTTTGAGAACTGGTGCCCAAAACTCAACTGCATATTCCAGATGAGGTCTTACTAATGATTTGTACAGGGGCAAAATTATATCTCTGTCTCTGGAGTCCATACCTCTCTTAATACAAGAAAGGACTTTGCTCGCTTTGGAAACCGCAGCTTGGCATTGCATGCCATTATTGAGCTTATGATCAACTAAAACCCCCAGATCCTTCTCCACTACAGATCCCCCAGTTGTACTCCCCCTAGTATGTATGATGCATGCATGTTCTTAGCCCCCAAGTGCATAAATTTACATTTATCAACATTAAACCTCATCTGCCACTTAGTCGCCCAATTAGACAGAGCATTGAGGCGGGCTTGTAAATTGGAGACATCCTGCAAGGACGTTATTCCACTGCATAGCTTGGTGTCATCTGCAAAGACAGAAATGTTACTTTTGATCTCAGACCCAATATCATTTATAAATATATTGAAAAGTAAGGGTCCCAGCACTGAACCTTGGGGTACACCACTGATAACCTTGGACCATTCAGAGTAAGAATCATTAACCACGACTCTCTGAATTCTGTCTTTCAGACAGTTTTCTATCCATTTACAAACTGATATATCCAATCCTGTAGACCTTACCTTACACATGAGCCGTGTGTGCGGAACTGTATCGAACGCTTTTGCAAAATCCAAATATATCACGTCCACAGCCACGCCTCAGTCACAATGTGATTCTGGCAATTGCACTGTGTTTTGCAATGTGTTTCGGGGTACCATTGACTCCTGCGACAGATCGCATAAACGCTGCGTAATTGCAATGCGATGCAGGAAATGCAGAGGATTCACTGCGTTTCCCGCATTGCATAAACGTGAACCAAGGCTCAGAGAAGAACTGTTTACTCTCCGCCTTGGTTCACACTTATACGATGCGGGAAACACAGCGAAGCCTTGCCTTTCCCGCATCACATTTGCATGGCCTCCATGTGATATACTGCAGGTGTCAATGACACCCCGAAACAGATCACACAACACAGTTCGATTTCCAGAATCGTATTTGGTTCAGGTGCGGGGAAAAAAAAATATCCTGCACTATTTTGGTGCAGATGCAATGTGATTTCAGCCAAACCAAATGTATGACTAAAATCACATCGAATGCGGTGCGATTCCTGTGTGAATCACACCCAGTGTCTTCATCGCACAATGTAAACCCAGGCTGAGAATGTTGGCCATCTAATCAGCAGTGATTTACTGCTGCTTAATAAATGGACACCTATATCTTTTGTGGGTTTTTTTGTTAGCAAGTTAGTTTGGCTTTAACCACTTGCCGACCTCCTCATGTAAATATACATCAGCAGAATGGCACGGACAGGCACATGCATGTACCTATACGTCCTCTGCTTGACGCGGGTGGGGGGTCCGATCGGGACCCCCCCCCCCCCCCCCCGGTACATGCGGTGGTCGGCAAGCCTCGGGGAGCGATCCGGGACGACCGGGCGGCTATTCGTTTATAGTCGCGATCGCTCCCCGGAGCTGAAGAACGGGGAGAGCCGTGTGTAAACACGGCTTCCCCGTGCTTCACTATGGCGGCGCATCGATCGAGTGATCCCTTTTATTAGGGAGACTCGATCGATGATGTCAGTCCTACAGCCACACCCCCCTATAGTTGTAAACACACACACACTGAACCCTAAATGTTACAGCGCCCCCTGTGTTTAACTCCCAAACTGCAACTGTCATTTTCACAAAAAATAATGCAATTTAAATGCATTTTTTGCTGTGAAAATGACAAATGTGTCAAAATTGTCCGAAGTGTCCGCCATAATGTCGCAGTCACGAAAAAAATCGCTGATCGCCGCCATTAGTAGTAAAAAAAATAAAAAATAAAAAATGCAATAAAACTATCCCCTATTTTGTAAACGCTATAAATTTTGCGCAAACCAACCGATAAACGATTATTGCGATTTTTTTTTACCAAAAATAGGTAGAAGAATACGTATCGGCCTAAATTGAGGAAAAAAAAAAATTATATATGTTTTTGGGGGATATTTATTATAGCAAAAAGTAAAAAATATTGAATTTTTTTCAAAATTGTCGCTCTATTTTTGTTTATAGCGCAAAAAACAAAAACCGCAGAGGTGATCAAATACCACCAAAAGAAAGCTCTATTTGTGGGGAAAAAAGGATGCCAATTTTGTTTGGGAGCCACGTCGCACGACCGCGCAATTGTCTGTTAAAGCGACGCAGTCCCGAACTGTAAAAACCCCTTGGGTCTTTAGGCAGCATATTGGTCCGGGGCTTAAGTGGTTAAAGACCTGAATCTAAATCTCATGCAGTAGTCATTTATATGGATATCATAGTTTTGTTTTTATTTTGGTTTTTGGTTTTTCCACATTTTCTCCTAATTATGTTAATACATTGCTTTTTAACTAGGTAACAATTTAATTCCTGAATTACATTTTTTTTTTTTTTACAGTAAAATACATTTTTTTAAATATGTAAACTTTCAGGTACAAAAAATGAATTGCTCAATTTTGTACATTATCATGACTTCTTGCAATTGCTTTTTAAATAAGCCTGTAGCTGGTGTTGGCCATTAGTAAAGACTGCTTGCTACAAGTGAAGATGATGTGCGGTTGTTGCACACTTCAGCATCTATTACCATAGTGAAATTCCCTGAGAGAATTGCTTTTTCAACCTGATAGTTTTGGCAGCTGTTGATCAGTCTTTCCTTGCAGATGTAGTTGCATATGACCCAGTAGGTGCTTCATGTTTGAAATGTTAAAAGGGCATACATTGGAATTATTTGCATCAAGATCTTTTGTCACAATTTGAGATTGTTTTCTTAGCTTTACATTTTTAAGAAATCCTTTTATTGATACTATAGTTAGTGGAACAGGTCATAAAAGTAGGTTTAGTCTTTTAACCACTTAAGCCCTGGACCATTATGCAGCTAAAGGACCAGGCCACTTTTTGCGGTTCGGCACTGCGTCGCTTTAACTGACAATTGCGCGGTCATGCGACGTGGCTCCCAAACAAAATTGGCGTCCTTTTTTTCCCACAAATAGAGCTTTCTTTTGGTGGTATTTGATCACCTCTGCGTTTTTTATTTTTTGCGCTATAAACAAAAATAGAGCGACAATTTTGAAAAAAATTAAATATTTTTTATTTTTTGCTGTAATAAATATCCCCCCAAAAAATATTAAAAAAATAAGAGAAGAACGGGGAAGGTTTGTTTACACTGACCTCTCCCCGTTCTTCAGCTCCTGTGAACGGATCACAGGACACCGGCGGCAATCGGGTCCCGCGGTCACGGAGCTCAGGACTAGGTCGAGAGCGCAGCACGCTCGCGACCCACGGATGGGCTCTTAAAGGCGACGTACCTGTACATGCCTGTGCCCAGCCTTTCCCTTCTGCCGACGTATATATCGGCGTGAAGGGGTCCTCAAGTGGTTAATGGCTGTGTGTTGGGTTATTTTGAGGGGACAGAAAATTTACACTGTTATACAAGCTGTACACTCACTACTTTTACATTGTAGCAAAGTGTAATTTCTTCAGTGTTATTGCATGATACTGTGTGTATGTATGTGTGTATATATATATATATATATATATATATATATATATATATATAAAAAATTACAAATGCTACAGTCCACAAAAGAAGCTAAACATATGCATTTTTTCTCTTACTTTCTCTGACATATAAACTAATTCTACCCTATAATATTATTTAACATTTAACACAGTTATGATATTTACAAAAAGTATTTATATTAAAGTGGAAATACGCTGCAGTTGAGCGCCGCAAGCAAAAAATGCCATTTATTTCATGTTTAATATTCAAAGCAAACTCCCTCATCCATCCTTGTCTCCATGCTTTATTTGCTTTATAACATAGTCAATGTTGATTGAGAGAGTGAAGTTCCCCTTTGAGATCTTTTTTCAAAAACAGATATACCCTTGATTGTTCGGCAGTACATTTGAAACCCCTTTGTATTTTAGGTCACAAAAGTGGATTTATCCTTTAAGTAGCGGTCATATAAAAGTACCTGTATGTGTTTCTGTGAATGTGTATGTATTCGTATATTCATTGTTTATCCACTTTGTTAGGTGAATACCCATGGATGGACTGCTGCATTAAATCATATCATTCTTGTGATGGAAGAGAAGAACAAAATTTGTATGAAATCTTTGATACACTGATTTCATAAAGAAGTTTAACCAGCACACATTCTTTGCACCTTGGACTCTGTTTAAAGGAGATGGAAATCCCAGTGTGAAGCCCAGTATTCACTGTGATCAGCAAAAAGATGGCAGCTAGATAAATATAAGGATGCAAGCCAATTCCTTTTTTACTGTTTTGGATGAAAAGAAAAAAGTACAAATGTGTGTTTATAATTTGATGTACAAATTTCAATTTCTTTATGTATATATGTGTATAAAGTTTCTATTGAAGTGTGGATTCTGTTGTTTCTATTCAGTTGTGTTTATATGTCAGTCAGAGTGTGTAAAAAAAGTCAATTCATTAAGATGTGCATTTTGGTTCATCCACTTTTGGGCCACCCTATAGCAGTTTTACTGCTACTGGGCGACACCTGTGTGCCAGATCACGTATTTTTACGTGATGCGACACTTCCAGTTAGGGGGGGCGCATGCGTGCTCTCTTCTGTCGTGATTACACACAGTGGAAGCTGAACGGTGGGTGCAGGGTACTCAATGTACTCAATCATCGGGCAGAGAGACAGAACTGTGATTTGCCTATGTAAACAAGGCAGATAGCCGTTCTGACGAGGGGAAATGGATGGAGTTGGTGTCCCTGCACAGCAGGGAATAAATTCCATCTCTTTCCCTAGTTTAAAGCACCTCACACAGTATAATAAAACACTGGTTAGGCACACAGTTAACCCTTTGATCGCCCTTGATGTTAACCCCTTCCCAGCAAGTGTCATTAGTACAGTGACGGTGCATATATTTTTAGCACTGATCACTGTATTAGAGTCACTGGTCAAGTTAGTGTCAGAATGTCTGCCGCAATATTGTAGTCCTGCTATAAGTCTCCGGTCGCCACCATTACTAGTAAAACATTTTTTTTAAATATCCCATAGTTTGTAGATGCTATAGCTTTTGCGTAAAACAATCACTATATGCTTATTGGGATTTTTTTACCAAAAATTAGTAGAAGAATACATATTGGCCTACATTTATGAAGAAATTCGATTTAACGTTTTGTTTTTTTAATGGATAGGTTTTATAGCAGAAAGTAAAAAATATATATATTTTTATTTTTCAAAATTGTCTGTCCTTTTTTTGTTTGGTTTGCACAGCTATTCCCTATGAAGGAAAAAGTCACTAAGAAGTGGACTAGTGGAATCTCTTTGCTTAATAAGAGTCTTGCATGCCCAGTGAATGATATCCCAGTCTTTATGGATCTAGCTGATAAACAGTTGGAGACGTTGCTCAAGGCATCTTTTGCTTTGGTTGGGGCTGCTATGCAGTCAGCAGTAGCAACTATTGGCATCTGCCACAGCTTTAAGGGAAAAATTAAGCAACTGTCTAGGAGAATGGACCCCACAGGCAGTGAGTTAGACCTGGGGGAATGTTTAGCCAGTTTCCGTCGAGCTCTTTGTTTTACTGTGGATGCAGCAAATGTCACTAAGACACACGATCAGAAAATCTGATGAAAAATACAGCTTTCAAAGTGAAAATCTGATTGTTGGTGCATAGCTTTCGAGAGCTGATTACAACAGTTCATGCAAAATTATCTAAAGGGACAAACATGAAAAATGTTCTTGTATGATACCAAAATGTCTTAATTTCATTTAATCAGTACAGTATTCGTCTGGAAAAAAAAAAATCGAAGGACCAAGACCATGCATGCTCAGAAACGACAGAATAAATTGCAATACAATACAACACATTACATCCCTTCCGAAGTTGTATTCTGTTGTACGAGAACATTTTTGTAACTCAAGTAACCTCTTCTCTTTTGGTATGAGACTAGCATGCAAAAATAATGGACAATTATTCGTTGGACATTCTCATTGTGTGTACGAAGCTTAAGTCTCCCTCGACGTAGCAGACAAAAGGGTCCATTGTACAGTTGATCAGGGTTACAAAATGGAATCCAAAGACTTTCCCCCTCCGCATTTTATGCTATGACATGTTTATATGAATCCGCAAAAAAGTTATTTCTGTTTCTGGCTCTTAATCACCTTTTAAGGGGTGCCAGTTCCAGAAGAGGAAAGGTTTTAAGGGTACTACTCAAATCTGTTCACAGTGCCAAAGCCAAACAGTGATGTTTGGCCCATACTGGACTTCAAGTATCTCAATATGTTTTTCCAAGTGCAGAAGTTTTGTCCTTGCACAAGGACCAATCTTCCATCCATCCTTTTCTTTAACTTTAACGACTTGGCTATTGAAGCCAGAGTCTTAAAGGATAGAGGGTGTTTGATGCAATCACCCCACGCTCTTGAGAGCCATGAAGGCTACTTCAAGGAGGATTTACCACAGGACCTGGAAATCCTGGAAAGTTTTATCCTCGCTAGATTTTGGTTTTCCTTCAGTCTGGAGGTAAAACTTACCTTGAGCACAATCTCGGAACATAGTTCAGCCTTGGCAGCCTTATTTTTAAAGCCAAGTACTTCTCATTCTTTGGTGCCTGCCTTTGTTCAAGGTGTCATGTGCATGGTGCCTATAGTCAGGTCACCTTTATCCCCATGGGTCCTCAAAACAGGGTGGTTCTTTAACCTCAGTTTTCCGTCTGAACCACACTGATATTGTTTTGCCTTTTTTTCTGTCACAATGATGTATTTGAAATTGACTGTCATATTTGCTTTTTGTCCTTCCTGAAGGCCCAAGGAAGAGTCTAGCAGCTTCTAAGTCAATAATTCCCTTTGGACTACCTATTTCTCAAGCTTATGGCTTGAAAGGAAAGGCTACACCTTTTCCAGTGATGACTCTTTCAGCCAGGAATGTTGGTATCTCCTGGGCTGTCCATCAGGCTTCTGTGGCTCAGGTTTGCAAGGCTGCAACCTGGCCTTTACAAGGTTTTAGCAAGTAGATGTAAGAGCCGCTGAGGAATACTGCCTTTGGTTGCTGTGTTCTGTAGGCTGTTGTGTTGTTTCTTCCTTAACTGTCAGTGGGGGCTGTGTCTCCAACCCCTCATTAGTAGTGCTTTCGAAAATCTCTATAAGTAAGGATTATTATGGCTTCTCCCGTGATGGACAATAAAGAAAACTGGATTTTTGTACATGCACATGGAATCCATTTCATGGAGTACATCACAGGAGACACAGAGGTTCCTCCCCCTTCTTTGTTGGATGTCTGGCTTGTTGCAAAACTGAGTACATACGGTATGTGAGGCGTTTCTAAAGGGGTGGATTTTCTGCATTTTTTGTCGGTGTCCAATAGGTCATCTGTAAGTCACATAACCAGATAAGTAAGGATTAATATGGCTCCTCTGTCTCCATTCTCCTACACTTGCTGTGTAATTTTCATGGAACACATGTACACCTGCTTTTTTAATGCAATTATCTAGCAATGTAATCTTGTACCAGCAGGGCTATGCATAAAATCATGCAGATACAGGTCAGGATCTTCAGTTAATGTTCACATCACACACCAGAATGAAAAAATATGTGATCATGTTTAGTTTCAGGGCCCATTCACACCAAGTGCTGTGGGACTGCATTGGGCAGCTATTCAAAATGCCTTTTCTTCATTGTGGCCAGTAGAGCAAGATCAGAGGGTAATTCGAGATTTTCCTAGCTTGTGACGGAAAATATTAATTATATGAAGACAGGAGGCGAGTATCTTATGCATTATCTTTCTTTAATAATGCCCATAGCAGAAATACAGTTAACATTTATTGTAACTTAAAAAATTCAAAGAACTACCCTTCCCAGCAGTCCCTGGGCCAGTGTAGCCCCTCCCAGACCGTAGCCTATATAAGGGACTGTCTGAGGTAACCTATTCCTCTTTCTTCATGCGAATTAGTGTAAACAGGAACCGAAAGTCCAATTAGACATCTCCGCGGCTGCCGGGAACCTTCCGACCGGAACACAACATCCGAATCTGGAGGAAACGAAAGGACAAGGCCAAAACGGACCAACTTCATCCGGACCAACTTCATCCCAACGGGGACTATAGGAAACCCAAACCATTCGGAGCCGACCGGTCAGTTGTCCTCAGGAACATGGACCAATGGATTCAGTCAACGGCATCCCGACTCCGGATCTGGAACGCAGTAGGAACCTCCATCTGCGGTGAACTAAACCCATGGATCGAAACGGACAGCAATCCCAACGGGGATAGTGAAAACTAACTCCCGGGGCGTACCAGCCTCCGACTTGCAGGGTGCGTGGTTCATCAGTCTAGAACGAGAGAGAGACAACCTCGTGACAGGGTTGGGTTGGGAGGGAAGATACTCGCCTCCTGTCTTCATATAATTAATATTTTCCGTCACAAGCTAGGAAAATCTCGAATTATACATCAGACAGGAGGCTCATATCTTGCATTAATCTTTCCTTTTAATGCTCATAGCAGAAACATTTTTACATTTAAAAGAACTTAAAAAAAAAAAAAAAACTACATTTCCCATCAGTCCCAGCGTCCGTCTAGTCCCCCCCCTTAGGGGTCTGAGCCTATAACTAGGACTGTCCTGCTAAAGATCCTCCTCTTTCTTTCTGCTCATGGCAGAGATAAGTATATTCATATTTCTTTAATATTGCTTTAATATTGCTTTGATTTATATATGCGCTGTTAGCAGTTAGAGCACTCCTTTTGTGCATCTAACTTATAGATTTGGCTATTTTTCTATCTATTTTTCTATTTATTTTACTAATTTATTATTATTTTATTATCATATTTCTATCATATTATTTTTATTGTTTCTGGCGATTTCTGTTCATCTGATGGTATTTTTATTGCCCTTGCTCCTTTAGGGCTTCATGTTTCAGCTCACCGCTGCCTCTGCGGTGCGTTTTCTCTCTCTGAGGAAAGGCAGCCTTTGGTCTCCATTGTCCTCCTCGCCCCCCCTCCTCCTCCCTGTCACTAGCCGAGTTTCCCGGGCTGTGGGCAGAGGAAGGGGGGCGATTCCAAGCGCGCTCTCTCCTCAGCGCTGTCCAGCCAATCACAGCCCGCAGCCGAGATCTCGCGAGATCTCGGGCGGCGCTGTTGCTCTGTATTCACCGCTTCCTCACCGCACGCCAGTCTGCTGCTGGGCGGTGAGGAGAGCGGTAACGACAGCTGGATAAATAGCTTTTATCTATATATACACCTTTTCCCTGAATAATTGATTAACTCAGAGCGGAGCACTCGATTGAGTGGTCTGCTATCCCTGCAGATTAATACTATTTTCTTGTCACCCTTACTTCTGCACTGAATATTTGATTAACCCTATAGTTATCACTATTTCTGCAGGAAAAGTTCATAAGTTTTAGTTTTTTCCTTTCAAACCTTGCTAGTTTAACTGTACTGAGTGGCATCATGACAGATGAGATTAATATGGTCATAAATACCTCTACAGGATTAACCCCTGAGGTCCCGCAGCTTTTAACTGCTGCTCAAATACAGGAGCTTATCAACAGCTCTATCCAAGCAGCCCTAGCCTCTCACCCCAACCCATCTACTACTCATCCTGAAGTAGTGAAGAAGGGCAAGGCCCTTTGCAAGCGTAAAAATTTGACCGCTTGTCCTGACTCCCCGGCAGGGGAAGTACAATTTATGCTCGACGCAGGACCCCCCACGGCCTGCCGCCCCAACCACCCAGAGGGTGAACGACCCTTAGTGAATAAGGAGTCTTTAAAGAAAAAATTTAAGTCTTCCCACCGGTCCAAACCGGATTCTTTTAACGAGGACTCAGATGATAATGCCTCTGAGGGATCTCTGATCGCCGCATCAGAAGATTATGACTCCGACAGGGGAGACTCTGAGCAAGAGTTCACAGAATTTGGGGCTAACTCAGATTTACCATCTGAGACAATCCTAGACTCGCTAGGCGAACCCTTTTTCAATCCAGAGGGCATTTCTCACCCCAGATCGGGGGACTGGACACCTCTCCCTCAGGTAGCCCAGTATGTAGAACACTGGACTCGGAAGGGTTTGGATAGGGTCAATAGAAATAAACTAAGGGCAGAATGCCCGAGACCCGTTATTCCTAAAAAAGTTGCAATTACTCCCGAGATCGATCCAGTATTATTGAAATATTTAACTAAGGCTGGCAAACAAGCCAAAAAGGGCATTGAACAATCGTTTAAATCGATCCAGGATCGTATCCTAGATATGCTAGGCCCACTAACGAAAATTTTAAACCTCTCGGAACAAGCAGCCTCCACTGAGGGCACAGTTGACCTAGGTCAATTACGAGGTTGGGCTCAAAGGGCCATTTGTCTTCTAGGCTCGGCTAATACGGCCTGCGCTGTGGAACGTCGCAGGTCGATCTTAATGAAATTGGACCCGCAACTCTCCCATTTGGCAGAATCAGAACCGGGTCCCTCTGCTGAAGGTCTTCTCTTCGGAGAGGATCTTATGAAAAATATTAACAGGTTTGTTGGCCTGTTTAACAGTCTTGACAAGGCCCAGACTTCTTTAAAGAAAGTGGGCTCTGGATCCAAGGTTTTTGGTAGGGCCGGCAGAGGGAGAGGCCGATCTGCCGGTCGAAACAATTATTTCAGGGCCTACCCTAGAGCGACCGCTCAACCTTACGCGCCCATGCATCAGCAGTACTCTCTACCAGTGGCACAACCGGCGCCATTTTTTCCTCCCAGAGGATGCCCATGGAGAGGACGCGGGGGCAGAGGCTTTCCCAGATCACGCCCATCCGCTGGTAAGTGTTCCTCAGTTCTCTTCTCACATACCGGTAGGGGGCAGACTGAAGCATTTTATCCACGTCTGGCACACGATCACGGCAGACGCTTGGATATTATCGACAGTAGCGGGTTTCAACATAGATTTCATCTCGCAGCCAACCATGCTGGGTCTCCCACACCCCATTCAGTTCTCAGAACAATGTACTCGTCTCATAGACGAGGAAATTCAGGATCTAGCGGCAAAACAAGCCGTAGTGGAAGTAGACCCCTTATCACCCGGGTTTGTCAGCAGCCTATTCTTAGTAAAGAAGAAAGGCGGAGGGCATCGCCCAATTATAAATTTGAAAGGGTTAAACCAATTCGTGGCGTACCGTCACTTCAAGATGGAAGGCATTCATCTACTAAGAGACCTACTTTCTCAGGGGGATTGGCTAGTCAAAATAGACTTGAAGGACGCTTACCTGACGATTCCCATGCACCTGTCCTCACAAACTTTTCTAAGATTCCTATGGTGGGGCCGTATGTGGCAGTTTACCTGTCTCCCTTTCGGCCTTTCCTCGGCTCCATGGTGCTTCACCAAGATAATGAAGCCCGTGGTAGCTGCCCTTCGATGCAGAGGAGTGCGTCTGATAATATATCTAGACGACCTCTTAATCATGGCCCATTCGAAATCACAGGCAGAACTACACAAGCAATGGGCAGTGTCACTTTTAGAGGGACTAGGTTTCCTTATCAACCTCAAGAAGTCCGTACTGTCCCCAGCTCAGGAGATGGAGTTTTTAGGTTTCACGATAGACACCAGACAGGCAGTCTTACGCTTGCCTCAGTCGAAATTGTCTCTGATTCGGAAGGAAATCAGGTCAGTTTTGAGCAAGGGACAGATATCGTTGAGAACCCTGGCACGCATTGTCGGACTATTGTCAGCCTCCATTCAGGCTATTTTTCCAGCTCCCCTGCATTATCGGGCCCTTCAGCGCCTCAAAACTTTACACCTGAGACAGGGTCTAGGTTATTCGGACAAAATCTCTCTCTGTGCGGAATCAGAAAAGGAGTTACGATGGTGGCTCCATCACGCCATAGAATGGAATGGCAAAACTATCTTCAGCTCTCGACCGGATGTCATACTGGAATCCGATGCGAGCAGACAGGGTTGGGGTGCCCGTTGCGGACAAGCCTCCACAGGGGGGACTTGGTCCAACGACGAGTCATCCCTTCACATCAGTGCACTGGAACTCTTGGCGGCATTCTTTGCCGTCAAGAGTTTTCTCTCTCAGAGGTCCAGATGTTGCGTTCTATTACGCCTGGACAACGTGGCGGCGGTGCAATACATCAACCACCTAGGGGGAGCAAAATCCAAGATGCTGGCGGACATTGCGTCCGACTTCTGGAATTTCTGTCTTTCCAGGGAGATCCTGCCAGTGGCAGAATACATCCCCGGGGTTTCCAATTATGTGGCAGATTGGAACTCCCGTTATCTGTCAGACGCCAGCGATTGGACGCTGGACAGATCGACCTTCCTAACAATACAGGAACTTTGGGGTCCGTTCCACACAGACCTTTTCGCTTCCAGGATCAATCGACAACTGATTCACTTTTTCAGTTGGAGGCCGGATCCAGAAGCAACAGCGGTGGACGCTTTCCTCCAAGTATGGCCAAAGGGCGTGAACTATGCGTTTCCCCCCTTTTCACTGATAACCAGACTCCTCCTTCACATCATGAACCAATCTGCGACGGTGGCGTTGATCACTCCCTGGTGGCCGACGCAACCATGGTTCCCGCTAGTTCTGGGTATGTCGATCGACTACCCCAGACTTCTCCCACACTCGGTTCATTTATTGACGAACCCGTCCAAGGGTCCACACCCCTTGCTATTGGAAAACAGGTTGCCACTCCTCGCCTGGTTGGTCTCGGGATGTCGGAGACAGGTTCAGACCTTTCGCAATCGGCTAGAGATCTCCTCGCCGTGGCCTGGGCCCCAGGGACTAGATCGGCATATCGATCTGCCTGGGGGTTGTGGGTCCGTTGGTGTGATCAACAACAGATTGATCCCATTCATGCCCCTGTTCCCTCAGTTGTAAATTTCCTTGCGGAATTTTACGAGCTGGGAAGATCATACAGTTCCCTGAACGTCTATAGGTCAGCTATATCGGCTTACCACTGTCCGGTAGACGCAGTCCCGATAGGCAAACACCCTCTTGTGTGTCGTTTACTCGGCGGCGTTAAATACAAACGCCCTCCTCGACCACGATACCATTCTACCTGGGATGTGTCCAAAATACTTCAATTGTTTTCTTCATGGGGGGACAACGATCAATTATCCTTGAAAGACCTATCCCTAAAACTCACTACCCTGTTATGTTTAATTTCTATTAAACGTGTATCTGATGTCAGGGCCCTAGACGTTTCTAGACGACAATTCTCGCCAGAAGGGGTTAGGTTTTCGGTGGTTCGCAGGACAAAAACCAACCTAAACACAGTTTTTTACCCCTTCTTCCCAGCATATCCGCGTCTTTGCGTGGTTCGTTGTCTACAGACGTACGAGTCCCTCACTTCGGCGCTCCGTGCTCCAGATTCTTCCCAATTGTTGATATCCTTTGTGCAACCACATCGGCCGGTATCTTCGGCAACTCTAGCTAGATGGGTAAAGTCAGTCATGAAAATAGCAGGTATAGATATATCTCTTTTTGGAGCTCATTCCACCAGAGGTGCCATGGCCACTAAGGTGGTTACATCAGGGGGATCTCTATCAGATCTCTTACTGGCGGCTGATTGGTCTTCAGAAGTGACCTTTCGTCGATTTTACTTTAGGCCGGAAGATCATGTCTCTTTATCTGTTCTCACCGACTAGCTTGTGGGACAGACTTAAGGTTTTTCTCTGGAAAAAATTGTATGTATGATAAATATGTGAGTATTTCAGGAGGTTCACACATGTATAGCTTTGAACTTGCAAGATATGAGCCTCCTGTCTGATGTATAATTCTAGATTTTCCTAGTATGGGACGGAAAATATTGATTATATGAAGACAGGAGGCGAGTATCTTCCCTCCCTACCCACCCTATTACGGTCTTTTATCTTCTCTTTTGCAGGATACTGAATATCATCCCAGATTCTTGGGACAGTTGTTGAAGCGATTCCTGTGTTTCCCGTTGGAACGAAATCGTGGTTAAGTTTCCCGGTTGGAGTCCCGTTGACTACATGTTGATCTCCAGTTTGCCTACGCTGACGTCGACGCAGGTTTGACCGGCTGGTCGAAGAGTTGTGGTGCTGTTTCTTCCTCGAAGTGGTCCGGTGTTGGGCATTCGCTTACAAGAAAGAGGAGGATCTTTAGCAGGACAGTCCTAGTTATAGGCTCAGACCCCTAAGGGGGGGGACTAGACGGACGCTGGGACTGATGGGAAATGTAGTTTTTTTTTTGTTTTTTTTTAAGTTCTTTTAAATGTAAAAATGTTTCTGCTATGAGCATTAAAAGGAAAGATTAATGCAAGATACTCGCCTCCTGTCTTCATAAAATCAATATTTTCCGTCCCATACTAGGAAAATCTAGAATTATACATCAGACAGGAGGCTCATATGTTATGCAAGTTCAAAGCTAGAACAATGCATATGACCAATAACAATCAAAATAATCCACAACACTGACATAGATATGTGTACCTCCTGTTCAAAGCGGGATTGGCGGAAAAGCGGTCGCTGACAACAGTCCGCCGCTATAGTAAGTCACAGAGGAAACCGGGAAGAGAGGATTAACGTAGGAAACGAGGAGTTGAAAGACTTGCGAAGATCGCAGCGAGGCTGTCAAAGACATATAAGTCTGTAGACAGCGGACCACATACAGTTGTGGATGTGCGGGGAAGAACGGGTAGAAAACCGATCGAAGTACCGTCTGGTCCAACGCACGACGGAAAAAGACTTGAGTCTCTGAGGCGAGGAATGACGCCTGGATATGTCCAAAGCCTTGACGTCTGACCCACGATGATGGAAATCAGACACAAGAAGACAGTAAGCTCGAAAGACAGTAACCTCAAAACAGAGTGTCAACGTCCCCCAGCCCGAGAACATGATCATGACCTTGGAAAAATCCCAAGTGTGCTGGTACATTGGGCGATTTAAACTTAACGCCTTCAAAATTGACACACCAATGGATCCAAAGAGTCCGCCAGATAATTGGCTATTACAGACCCTGGCGCTTGATCGGGGTCGACCCGTCGTTGATCACACCAAGTAACCCAGAGTCCCCAGGTAGATCGAGATGCCGATCTAGTCCCGGGGCCCAGTCCAAGGCAGGGAATCCCTAGCTGTTCCCGAAAGGTCGTAGTCTGCGACCGGAACCCCGATACTAACCATGTGAGGAGAGGTAGGATGTGCTTCGTGAGTAGAGGGTGCAGATCCCCGTTCGGACCAGCGAGGAGGTGGGGGGAATGAGGAAACAACCTGGGGAGTTCCACCGTCATCCTCAGAAGGAGGGGAAACCATGGCTGCGTCGGCCACCACGGAGTGAACCGCACGACTGATGCCCTCCGGCTCGCTAAGTGAAGGAGGACGCTGAGGGTCACCGGGAACAGGGGAACGCGTAATGTGTCCCCTGTGACCACGTTTGGTGGAGGGCGTCCACATGGTGCGCCTCCGGATCCGGCCTGCGGTTGTAAGAGCGCGGAAACTGGTGGTTGATACGGGGAGCGAACAGGTCCATAGAGAAGGATCCGCGAAGTGAGCGAGGATCAGGGACCCTGACCGGTGCGGTCGCCAATCGTTGGAATCGGTCAGGTAACGAGAATCCAATCTGCCACCCTATAGGGATAGTCTGTGGCATATCCCGCAATCGGGACGATGTTGCATTCCAGGCAGAAGTGCCCGAAGTCTTACTAGATCCGCTAAGATTCTGGATCAGGGGCCCACCAAGCGATCGACGTACCGGACTGCGGGTACGTTGTCCGAACGCAATAGCACACAGCAGATGGACGTGCGTGGCAACAGACTTCCGATGGCAAAAAAGGCCGTCAGGGGTGTACGTGTTGATGTGCAGCCGAGGGTTCTCTGCGGACCACGTCCTACCGGAGGACGAGGGACTGCACCGAGCACCCCAGCCGAGGCGGCTGGTATCCGACCCTATGACGAAATCTGGTGAGGAGTTGAAAATGTCTCGCCGTTCCGTTTGACGGCATGACGTAACCACTACCGTAGGTCCACCATGGCTTCACTTAGTTTGTATGCGAAGCCCCTAGCGAAGATGTAGAGTCTTGAGTCTCTGGAGGGTTCGACAGTGAAGAGGGGCTGGAGAGTGGCCTGGATTGACACTGGGAACAGGCCGACTAAGCGAGTCAGTCCGCGTAAGGACACCCGCTGCTGCCCAGCATGATACTGATGTCTTTGCGGATGGCGGCTAATTGGGTATGGGTAGCCGAAGGATCGCTCGGTTGGTGTCCACCAAGAACCCCAAAAACTCTATCTCCTGAAATGGGGAGATAATAGGTGTTCGTGATCTATGAGGAGTCCCAGATCGCGAAGCGATCCGACCATCCAGGAGGCGTGTTCGCTCGCTAGGCGAGGGGAGCCAGCCATTAGAAGTAGGTCGTTCAAGTAGATGTTCAACCTCACCCTTGTTCCACAGGGCAGTAAGTTGGTGAGATTTCTCAAGCTCCCACCGGACGAAAAACCGCCTTTCTTCTTCCTGATCGGGAAGATGTTGTTGAGGAAGTTCAAAGAGAGCGGGTCCATCTCTACTATCGGCTGTTTGGTCCAAGGTCTAGCAACCTGTTGTCCATTAGGACGGTGTTTAGGTTTGAAAAACCGAATGGGATGGTGAACCAGGTATACGCCTGGTAATATAACTCCATTTGTCCTACCGTCTTAAAGATATCATCAATTAGCGTGATCCCATTGTGCTAGGTCAACCGGCTTACAGAGGCGGTAGCCTGCTCACTAAGGCGTAGGGTTAGGTGATAGGTCCAGAGATCTAAGACCCAGTACTGTGAGGTCCCAAAGGCCCTCTCTATTCCCTTCCTGGAATACTGAATGATTATGGGATCCACCTCTGGAGTGAGCACCACCGTATTTGGTAATGGAAGGATGAGTATTCCACCCTCAACTTGTCCGGTTAGCGTACCGATCGATCTCCGGGTCCAGCATTCGATCTATTGGATCACCTCAGGTAGAGGTGCCCAGTCACCGGAGTGTGGGTGGCCAATCACCTCCTGATCGAAAAATGGTACTCCACAACAGTCCAATAAGGTTTTACCCTGGGACCTAGGGTTGGCGTCGTCATGGAGCGCCATGTGCCCACTGCTCACATAATCATCATCATCATTTTCATCTTCAGACTCAAAGGTGTTAGCCGCCTCGTACTCCGCGGACGACTCTGGAAGAGTCCACGAGGAGTCTGGCTCAGTCCGTCTAGCGGATCGCTGCCTCTGCATGTGCATCTCCCCGAGGCTCGGGGGTCGATTGGAGTCTGGGAAGGCAGTGGGTCGGCAGGCCCGGGAGGGTACTGCCTGGGGCATGTTATTTACTTCCCCTGCCGGGGAGTCCGTGGGTCGGCAGTCCTGGGAAGGTACTGCCTGGGGCATGTTATGTACTTCCCCTGCCGGGGAGTCAGAGGGTCGGCAGTCCTGGGAGGGTACTGCCTGGGGCATGTTATTTACTTCCCCTGTCGGGGAGTCTATGGGTCGGCAGTCCTGGGAGGGTACTGCCTGGGGCATGTTAATTACTTCCCCTGCCGGGGAGACGGAGGCCACATTAATGTGACGGCGCATACGGGATGCCATGCCCTACTCAGGGGCGTTTTATCCTTGCCGGGAGATCCGGACATAGGGGTGCATGTGGGTTGGAACAACCGATGCCCTGGTAGTCTGGACGGACCTACCGACCAGCTCAGGAACCAGTGCAGCACTGAGGTAGGTAGGGCCTTCCAGGGCTGCGTCCACCACTTCAGTGGCACCAGTAGGGAGTAAAGGATCTGTCGCCAGCCACAGGAGAGGAGTCAGCTGTCTGCGGACAGCACGGCCGTGCAGCACAGGAAGATACGGAAGTTATGTACTATAACTTGTATAGTAATTTCTATAATTCATTCAATTATTGTTATAATTTGTTTATTTATATATATATATATATATATATATATATATATATATATATATATATATATATATATATATATGTGTGTATTTATTTATTCAATTATATATAAAGTATAGTTTAATGGTTTATATTTTAAAATTTGTTTATTATATATATTTATATATTTATTTATTTATTCAATCATATAGATTGTATAAATTATTTATTTATAGACATTTATGTTCATTGATTTATTTATATTTATTTAATAAGTCAATAATTTATTCATTCGTATAATTATTTAAATGTATTATTCATTTACATGTATTAATATATTCATTATATGTAGAATAGACAACAGGGGAATAAATTCCCAGAACAAGAACTGATGTTTAATGTAACTGAAGGTGAAGGAGTGACAGAAGCAGGGGAGGGGAGGAATTCCCCACCAGCTAGGTGTGAGTGACAGAAGTTAGATGAGGGGAGATATTCCCCACCACAAGGGGAGCTAGACGTGAGGCTCGGGGCCGTAGTCTCGCGAGACTACGGCCTAACGTGATTCGCATAGATCAGTGAGATCTACACAGAGTTTCAACCATACAGCCGCCCGCACCCTGGCGTGGCGGCGATGGGGAGAGACGGCCTAGCACACGGAGGATGGGGTCCCCAGGACAGGTCCGCAGCAATGGCGCCGTCGATTCGCGACAATAGCGCGATTGGTGCAGGGAGATCCTCACCGCCACGCCCCCCTCAGAGATGAGACGCTCTGAGGAGAAGAAGGGAGGTAGGAAAAAAGGCGCCGAGATGTTAAAATGGCGCCGTCCTACCTCCAGTCAGAAAACGAGCAGTGTGCAGAGCGCACCGGGGGGAAACAAAAGAAGCAAAGCAGCGGTATATTGTAAAATAAACAAATAAAGAAGCCCAATGACTGTAAGATGTACATATCAGAGGAAACCGCGTTCTCTACAAAACGGGCGGCACAGATAGCAAAGTGGGAAAAGCATACAGCAAAAACTAAACGTTTATCATTTTTAGAAATATCAGTTGTGCTTCATAAGACAGAAGGTTGATAGAACAACACACAGATGAAGGGTATATACAGATACAGGTGGAAGTTGAAGGGAATAGCGGAGGAGGGAAAAACCTCCGTAGCTGTAATAAAAGCCGGGGTGGGAGGGGGGGGGGGATCCCCAGCACCCTGTGGAAAGACGATGTGACATTAGGATCTACACAAATTAAAAAGGCTGCTGATAACCAAATAACAAGCAAGCCTACATAAAAATTATAAACCTAGAGTAATGTACTTATCTGAGTTCTGGCTATGAGCAGAAAGAAAGAGGAATAGGTTACCTCAGACAGTCCCTTATATAGGCTGCGGTCTGGGAGGGGCTACACTGGCCCAGGGACTGCTGGGAAGGGTAGTTCTTTGAATTTTTTAAGTTACAATAAATGTTTACTGTATTTCTGCTATGGGCATTATTAAAGAAAGATAATGCATAAGATATGAGCCTCCTGTCTGATGTATAATTGCCAGTTTCAAACTGATGTAAAGGTTTATGGTAACTGATATCACTCTTAACAACTGTGGAGAGCAGAAAAGCATCTCAGAATGCACAACATGTTGATACCTAAGGCAGATTAGCTACAATAGCAGAAGGCCACCTCAGGTTCCAGCCCTAACTGCCAAGAACAGAAAGTTGAGGCTGCAGTGGAGATTTGGCCATACTTCTCCTTTAAGTAGACCTCAGACTAGCATTATTATTATACACGATTTTTATAGCGCCAACAGTTTACGCAGTGCTTTACAATGTAGAGGAGGGACAGCACAATTACAGTACAGTTCAATACAAAAGGTACAGGAGGGCCCTGCTCGTAGAGCTTACATTCTAAAGGGAGGGGGTGGTAGTACAAAAGGTAATAGCTGCAGGGTGATTTGATGGGGATGGCTCAGGGACAGTTGTTAGGTGTAGGATAGGCTTCCCTGAATAAATGAGTTTTCAGGGATCTCCTAAATGTAGACAGGGTAGGGGCTGATCAGACATACTGAGGCAGAGAGTTCCAGAGGATGGGAGATTCTCTGGAGATGATGATCCAGAATACATGAAATGGAAGTCTTGCAGGTGTGGAGGACATTGATGCAGGGTTAGGGTATAGGGTGTGAATGGTAGCAGAGAGGTTTGGTGTGAAAAAAATAATTCCTGAAGTTTGGAGTCAAGCAGCTACAGCACGTTCAATGCTGTTGCTGTTGGTCTGAAGTACATAGTAATGCCTGCTAATCACATCATAATCAAAATAAAATGGATGTTGAAAAAATGATCACTTCCAGTCACCCAGTTATGTACAGTTAAGAAAACAAATCTTGTTGACTCTTTTTTTTTTATTGCCTCATTATATAATATGTGTTGAGTAACGTGTCTTTTCCAGCTTGTATCTGTGTGTGGTAATTACCTCAAGGGCTTTTTTATCAACGGTTGTCATTCAATGAAAAATATGTGCACACCTCTTGAAAATGTGTCCATTTCACTGCAGTATGTAGTAGGCGCTTTACCATTATTTTGATGTCTACTAAAATCTGTTACCCATGCCTATAAGTCCGAATTTAAATTTAAGCTGAGTAGCTTGGGTAAGTAAATTAAAACTGACTGTTTTGGGTTATAGTTTATTCTTGCTCTTTGCATGGGTAATAAATTATTCTAGAAATGGTATTTCTTCAGGGGTGGACACATTTTAAAATATCTTATCTGAATTATGAAAGTAACGCTTCATTTAGTTGACATTAGAAACATTTTTTTTAAAAGATGACCTCTCTAACATTGGCAATAGGATTCTTCTGTTTTGTAATTTTCTATATAAAGTAATATAATCCAGATTTCCCAGGAACATATTACTTTGCATGGATTTATGGATCAGTACACCTATGTGCATGAGAGGCCTAACTCCAATTTTTTGGAATTCATTTTTTTGTATAGCAGCTTCTTTTTCTGAGGTGAAATACTTTATTCACATTCATTGACTTTGTGTATATTTATGTTTTTTTGACCTCATAATTTTCCAGTTTACTTCTCAAACACTTTTGTGATTGTATTTCCTTTATCTTCGGCTTGGTTCACACCTGTGCATTTTTATGTGCGTTTATCAGCCGAAAGTAAACAAATGAGGAGGAGACTCAGGGCTAGAATATCACATGACCGAGGCTTAAAGTAAGTAAGAAGGGGCTTTTTTTTTTTCTTTTTTTTTTTACAGTGATCAGATAGAGGGGAGTGAGATGGACTAGTGAGTAGAGGATTACATTTATCATGGATAAGGGTTTTAGATAAAAACAGCACTTTACGGCGAAACCTTGTGTTTCGCATCACAGCGTATCGTCGGGGGAAACAGGAACATGAATGTGTTTTAAAGTTCATTATTTTGGTGTTGCATGTTCACCCTCTTGTTCCTCTGACGATGCGCTGTGACACAAAATGCTTAGGGAAAGGCTAGGAACCCATCACGTCATACACCTGCCGATGACAGCTGTCAACAAGATTTTGTTTTACCTGATCGCATATGTTTGACTTGAATAATGTGAGTACTTTTCTTTGTTTTTAACAATAAATGTACTTTCACTATGTGCGTCCTATGTTCCCTTCCTCCCATGACAGCTATTTGAGTCTGGATTCATGGTTGCGGCTACTTTATTGGTGAACATTACATGCCACAACCCATTGAACAGTATTGGCTTAGCTTGGATACACCTGAAGGGGTCAGTTTTTCTGTATGTGTGTTTGATGTCTGTAATTGGAAATTATCACCATCTGGTAAGAGGCTTATATTGCGGTGGAGGGCACATGTGCATGGTGGACTTTCCAACTTGTTGACGTGGCTTTTCTTTAAGTCGAGGGCATTACTATCCTAAGAAGAATTTGAACCTCTTTGTACACTACATATTTCATCTGCTTGTGGCATATGGACAAATTATTTTCATTGAATGATTTGTTTCACTGATTATATATTCTGTACACTTATAGTACCTCTCAACCTTTTTAATAAAGGGGCTATTCAAGGCTCCTTTCCCCTGGAGAAGCCGCATTTGTGCATAGAGAGCGCATCTACCCTGGACTCAAAAGAGGTGTTCAGATCTTACCAGGCCATGGCCTGATAGTTTTTAGAAGGCAATGGGGGGGGGGGGTTATTTACTAACACTGGAGTATGCAAAATCTGGTGCAGTTCTGCACAGAAACCAATTAGCTTCCAGGTTTTACTGGCAAAGCTTAGTTGAACAAGCTGAAGTTAGAAGCTGATTGGCTACCATGCGCAGCTGCACCATATGATTCTGAGTGCTCCGGTTTTAGTAACTCTCCCCCGATGTGTCATTGGACAGGAGCCTATGCAGCCCAGATGGGCTCAAAGCTGACTGAGACAAAGTGGAGAGTCCTTGCAAAGACCGACTCTGGGTCTACAAAGTCTGGATAGCTAGGAAGCTGCAGAATTTATGTTCTGATTCTGGAAACCCTTGCGAGGTTAACCCTGTAAGATATTTTTGACCTTAAATCTACATTTTAAATCCTCCATGTTTTAGTGAGATTTACATTGTTTACTTGGACCAAGCCAGTCCAAACAAACTATTTCCAACACATGCAGCGTCTGTCAGCGTATGTAGCTTTGTGTTCCTGCAGCGGGACAGGGACTTCCAGCCCCACTTCCAGAACAAAATCAAGTCATGCTGAACACTGATCGGTGATTCAGAGAAAGCTTTGTATTTTCTGAATGAATCCTCTGATTGGCTAAGGTGGAGCTCACCATGTAATCCAACCCCCTCATCCACCATGTCCAATCAGAGAACACTTACCATTAAAGTAGAGCTATAGGCAAACTTTTTTTTTTCCATTTTGCATAGAATAAGGGAGGATTATAACCCCTATCAGTTTATTTTTTAGCCATCTGTGCCCCATTGGGGAGATATACCTTCACTTCCTGTCCCATAGCCAAACAGGAAGTGAGAGAAAATACCTGCAAATTAAGGGGTTCCCTTGGAGAACCACAGGTCGCTAGAACTAGTATCCTCTTTGGAAGATTTTTCAAATACTGTAGTTGGTGACTTTAATTTTAGAACACTTACCTGTCCACAAATCCAGCGGTGTAATCATCCAAGCTGATTTTTTAATAGGCTCTCGGGTACTACCGCCGCCATTCTGGCATAAGGGAAGCTGACAGTGAAGCCTTGCGGCTTCACAGGTGGCTCCCTACTGTATGTATATGCCTAAAGCTTGCTGTGCTTTCAGAATGGCTCGGTGAGGCCATGGTGAGCTCACTCGAAAGTGGGAGCAGATACCTGTTAAAACCAAAAAGGTGCCAAATGGGCAGCAGAGGCGGGAGGAGGCAGGCAATTGGAGCTTCCCCTTTTGGGTGGAGCTCTGCTTTTAACCACGTTATATAGGCTTTGCCTGTACAACAGCAGTTGATCCCACTCGCTATTGAGAACCCATGTATTTGCATCACTCACTGAAGGCTCCTTGCTGTATCTCACATGGAGAAAGCATTGGTTCATTACAGCTGCTGGTCATATTCCAAACTGCCTTTGAGATTTGGTGCTCTTAGTCCAAGCTAACAGGAATTTTAATGTAACTAAGGCAACCATAGGTCAGAATATGTTGTTTACCCAGATATAATTAAAGTGATCTTCAGAGAGTTCCTCCGCAGTTTTATACAGGCAAACTGGCTATTCTGTCATTACAAGATAAACTGTGGAATGAGACTGATGTTTTGATGTTACAAATAATGTATTCCTTCAAAAGGTTAATGCCATCATTGCTGGCATCAATGAAAGCAGTAATCACACATTCAGAATAAGAAACCTGTTGCTCTGAACAAGTGGGGCTATCTCTGTCTCCATTGTAAGGAGACTTCATTTACATTTATTGTTACAGTAATGTGTTTCCCTATGGTCCATAAATGCAGCTTTTGTCTAAACCATTCATTCAGCGATAATGACGTATCTTTTGAGGATGTTGATTTTAAACTCATTGTCTATTTTCTATTGTGACAAAGAGAACAATTATTCTGTTGTCACTTAATACATTGCCAGCTGGAATTATGGCCATGCCAAATGGCACACATTCATTTACACACATCATTTTGAGAAATATACAAAAAAAAGCTGGGTGTTATAATTTTTTTTAAATGGGATTCATTATATCTATGCTTTAGGAATTTGTATATTATATCAGAGATTTCTTTAACGCTAAGATTTATTATAAATAATTCGACAGAATGCATTATACTTTCCCTGACAGCTTGTTATACATCTTAAAGTTAAAACTTAAACAAAAAACTTTAGGCCAGTCTTTGGAGAAAAACAATATGTAAGAAGGCTGGCCAGAGGCTAGCCTGCATTTCTGGGAGGAGTCTGAGGGGTATTTATCCCTCCTCCTTTGGCTGATCCTGCGTCGGCTCATTTTCTGGGTGGACGCAGGTCACTTCCGGCTTCCCTGCAGAGTGGCGGTCGGCAGCAGCAGTTGTGGCAGTTCCTCTCCCAGTGCTCACGTCGGGCACCTTTAGGGCACCGTCCACCTATTCATCCCAGTCTACAAAAAAGGGAGGGAGGGGCGTCTATCCACCCAAGTTGCCCAGGGCTTTATCCGGCATTGAAGGGGCTGCCCGCTCGCTTCTCACGCCGGGGGAGGGGGGCCGTCCAACCATCCATCCGCCCACCCATGTTGTACAGAGCTCTCTCCGATATTGAGGGGGCCGCCCGCCCACTTCTCCCGGTGCTCACACTGGGAAAGGGAGAGCGTCCGTCCATTCACCCATCCATCCGCCCACCCACGTTGTCCAGGGCTCTATCTGGCATTGAGGAGCCCGCCCGCTTCTTTCGCTTTGCACCGGGGGGGCGTTCGTCTGTCCACCCACCCATCCAACTATCCACTTCTCCCAGGGCTCGAACCTGCATCGTGGAGGGGCCTGCCGCTCGTTTCTCCCGGAGCTCAGAGCGGCAGCATGGTCAGCCAGGAGTCTGGTGCTGGTTCACCTCTCCGGTTTCCATGGTGCTGGCTTGGGGGGGGCATCAGCGGGGGGCGCACTGGGTGCCTCTCTGTCATGCAGGGGGGGGGGTTTGCTTGTTCACAGCAGTTCATCCTTCCTGGGGCATCGGAGTAAGGGGAGGGGGCACCATTGTTTTAGATGTCAGTATTTCTGGTTGTTCAGACTAACATGGGTTATTACCTTAGGCACTAGGTGGAGAGATCATTGATCCCAGGTCCAAACACGTTATTTGCTTTTCTCTGCTCTGGTTGGCTTGTAGGGTACGACTGTATGCCCATTCCATTTCCCAATGTTTCAACGCCGGATGTGTGTGTGTGTGTGTGGGGAAAGGGGGTGGGCTATGACTAAGCATCTATCCATGATGTGAAACATGTTAACTTTTTTGTCCCCTATGTCCACTTTCTACCATTGATTGCAGTGTTGCATACATTTTTGGATGTTATACAGCTTTGGATTTTATCCTTTGTTCATTTTGTTTCAATAAATCAGAGTGCGGCAGTCCAGGAACATTTCTTTTTTCCACGGATCAGCGCAGAGTCTGCACCTGTCAGTACTACATTGCTGGAGCACAGCATAGGTCGCAGGGCTTGGAGCGGTACTCCTTTTTCCATTGTAGAAAGGGGGTGTCGGAGCTTTCATGGGGGAGTTCGCATGTATGAGGGTTCGGGCATCCTGTTGTGCATGAATCCTTGCTTTCATCTTTGCAGTCTAGGTCTGGGCTTTCCTCAGGTCACAGGGGGGTAGATGCAGGCCGTAGGTACAGTCAGATATCCTTGGTGTGTTCAGGTCATGCGATTTGTCATGGCATCCTGTCTCTGCGTTTCTGGTTAGCGCTTCGTTCTGTCATAGCGTGTTCCATGTCTGCGTTTCTGGTTTAGCGTTTCAGTTCCAGCATTCTGTGTCAGTGTTCTGTCATAGCGGTTCTGCGTCAGTGTTTCTGTCCATAGTGTGTTTCTGTCATAACGCATTTCTGTCATATCGTGTTTCTGTCTTGCGGGTGCTATCTCAGCGCGTTTAGTCTTAGTGTGTTCAGGTCAGCGTGTTCCATTCATAGCGGGTTAGTCGTAGAGTGTTCCAATCATATCGGTCATGTCGTAGCATGTACATGCCATGCAGTCATGGCATACACGTTGCATCTTCGTTTGTTTCCATGTCTCATTCGTACCTTTTCCTTCAGGTTTCTTTTTCACCTGGGTTTAGTTAGCCAGTGCTCACATTCAGGGACCTGTCACGTCTACAGATCCATATGGGCTGAGGTTTCATTTTTAATTGATAAGTGACCTCAATCTTCTCGCCTGTATACCATATGTCATACGATGCACGTCCATTTCGTTACAGCTGTGTGATTACCCACCTTGGTCTGTGGGTACACCAGCCCTGAGTGTTACGTTTTTAATTACCTGTGTCTGCGCTACAGGTTACTCGGGCTCATTTACTACATACACTAGGGTGGGAGCCGCCATAAGGTTTCATTCACACACTGTCTGGTCATTACTGCTCACGTCCTCACACTCAGGTAGGTTAGAGGGGTGGTGTTCTCATATCTGGTTGTCTGTCGTCAATTTTCTCTAGTTGTGTTTCCTTGGGTTGGGCATGCCGCATGTTTCGGCTCCATCATATGCACGTTCATCCCTTCAACCCCACGCGGGGGTTCGGGGCATGGTAGCACTCCGTCCTATGCTTAAACACAGCACGGCGGAGCTTTATCGCAGGGGTTTCCCTTTCTGGCCGGGAAGGCGGTACGCTTCAGATTCTTTCCATTTTCAGTTCAGCTACTTCCATACAACAGCATGTTACATGTTCTGGGTATTATTCTTTATGCAGATTCATGTGGGCTTATACACGCTCTCCATGGCCTGTTACGATGGCGGGACAGGATGGAGGTGATCGAGTCTCGCTTGCACCCCCAGATCTTGCTTTTGGTGTATTTCCTACAGGCAAGGTCTGCATCCCCTTTGCTCATTGGTCTTGTCAAGGCCTTCTGGGCCATTTTGTCTGAGGCAAGCAATGTTTCTTGCCAGGGGCTGTGTTGGAATCTCTAATCCCCGGGCTTCAGGCAGCCCATGCCGGATGTATTTTTCTGGCCTGCATGCGGGCCGCAGCATTATGTCATCGGAGTCTTCCGTAGGTAGTACCTTGGCATCAGCGGACAGTCATGCTTTCATTGTCATCGAGTTACAAGAGGCAGTATTTTCAAGGGTTATTTGGTCTGGTTCTTCACCTTCGTTCTGTAGAGGGCAGTCTACACCCAACAGGGAGTCTGTTGGCAATTCCAACATCAGTTGTAACATTTTGGCTGACTCTTTCCTGCGGAAATTTATCGAAATACTGGTCCTAGATTTGAGGTTTCAGCAGTTAGGAGGGAGGGGCGCATTGGCTATCAAAGCTGTTTTCACCATGCTTTGAAGCTTCTTCCATCAGACCTGCCCGCTGGTGTGGCAAGACATAGCGCAGTGTCATTTGACAGTTCTGCGACCCTTGTGTCTAAAGCAGTCCTGGCTTTGACACCTTCTGCCAAGCACTCCATTGGATCTTGGGTATCCGTGGGGGGGGGGGGGGGTCGGGAGGATTTCATTTTGTTGGTGAAGACCCGGGTTACCACCCAGGGATCTGCAGGATGTGTGCTGTGTCGGGTCCCCTTGTCGGCCCACAAGTGGTAGGTCCGGGCCAAATATCATCATTATTCTGGGTTCCATTCTTGGTGCTAGTCTTGATTTCAAGATTGCCTGGAGAACTGGTCAGGTATGTCAGACCAGTCATAAGTTGTCTGCGCTCCAGCCTGTTCCAAGGGGACTTAGTCACTTGGTTACGCTGAATTATTCCTCAGGATGGCGTCTGGCCCTCCTCCCCCTGTTTTAGGACACTGACTCGGTTGTCAGCGTACTAGCAGAAGCACGATCTGATTTAAATCATGTGGGACCAGTTTTTGCGTGCCTGGTATGTTGGGTCAATGTTCTCGATGCATATTTCCACAGCGTGTTGGACTTATCCGTCAACACCAGCTAAACATATCTATCAGGTATCCAGCACTTCAGACCCCTGAAAACTCCTGGCAGTTCGTCCATTTTTTTTTTTTTTTTGAAGCTTACCTTCTCACTTTTTTTCACAGAACTACTTGACTGATGTCCGGTTAAAGTGTTCGGTCTTTGCAACTATTTTACAGGGGCTCCTCGGGTCACCACTTGCCCCTGTTTCCCCCACATATCCTCTCACCACAAGTGGTTTGTTCCCATCCCTGTGTTTTCTTGGTAATTGAGCTAACCCAAATCGTTCACGGGACATTGTATTTTGGTTCTGGGCAGTTCCGCAGGTTCCAAAGAGCGTCGTCCCCTCTTATCTTTTCATTGGCCGCTGGTTTTCCTCCTGTCATAGCTGATGCATACTGGTTTCATTAACTGAAGCCATCCGGGCGTGCGCTACTCTATTAGACAGATTGTTTCCTACCCTTCACCAAGCTTTCTCACCACACCTATTTTCGTGTCTTTTTGCCCTCTTTCAGGCGTACTGACCAGCTAGGCCAAGGCACACCTCAGGCCTTGGTAGTTAGGGTATCGCATTTCCAGTGAAGACGCTGACCACAAATAAGAAGGCTGGCCGGAGGTTAGCCTGCATTTGTGGAAGGAGTCTGAGGGGTATTTATCCCTCCTCCTCTGACTGATCCTACGTCGGCTTGTTTTTCTGTGTTCCCACCCACCCTTTTCCCCCATTTTTAACATATAATTCGTTCATTTCTTCTTCATTCATTCAGTGTATGCCCTCTTTCAAGAGTACTGACCAGCTAGGCCAAGGCACACCTCAGGCCTTGGTAGTTAGGGTATCGCATTTCCACATGAACTTTAACAGCATCCCAGTCTTAGGCCCCATACACACGATAGAATCCATCCGCAGATAAATCCCAGCAAATGGGTTTCTGCGGATAGATTCTATGGTGTGTACACGCCAGCGGATCTCTTTCCGCGGAGAAATCTCCTCTGGAATGGATTCCAGCAGATCGAATATTTGTTGTGCTGCACAACATATCCATCTGCTGGAATCCATTCCAACGGATGGATCCGCTCGTCTGTACAGACTTACCGGATCCATCCGTCCAAAGGGATTCCCCGCACGCGTCGTAATGATTTGACGCATGCGTGGAATTCCTTATATGACAGCGTCGCGCCCGTCGCCGCGTCATAATCGCGGCGACGGCGCGACACGTCATCGCCAGAGGATTTCCGCGCGGATTTCAATGGGATGGTGTGTACACTCCATCCCATCGAAATCAGCGGATATCTTTGAGAGGATTTATCCGTGGAAACGGTCCGCTGGACCGTATTCGCGGATAAATTCTCCCGTGTGTATGGGGCCTTAGTCTGTAGGATTCAATGATGAGTTGGCCCACCCTTTTGCAGCTATAACAGCTTCAACTCTTCTGGGAAGGCTGTCCACAAGGACAACCCAATAGAACACCCGACCTCACAAATGCGCTTCTGAAAGAATGGTCAAACTTTCTCATAGACACACTCCTAAACCTTGTGGACATCCTTCTCAGAAGAGTTAAAGCTGTTATAGCTGCAAAATGTGGGCCAACTCAATATTGAACCCTATGGACTAAGACTGGGATGCCATTAAAGTTAATTTGCGTGTAAAGGCAAGCGTACCCATACTTTTGGTAATATAGTGTATATTTTGTCATGTAATACTATAATTATCTGTAATGCTATACAATCCTTACTATGCTCCTGAAGCTGCCATTTTTGCTTTCTGACAACCCTTTTGGATGCAGGCACGGTAAGAGAAACATTGCCTTTTCTCTGGTTAGGAGTCTTTAGATCAAATTATATTTTCCAGCCTGTATCTTCAAATCGTCAATCCTTTATTATTGTACGTGTCTCTGTTTATTCAACAGTGTTCATGCTGCTAAAAAATAAAAAGTCAACCTTCTATACTCTTTTTGTAATGAAAGGCATCCTACGGGGTTTCATTTCGGAAAGCTTCTTGACTAAAAAATTCACTTGTGCCGCGTACACACGAACGGAAATTCCGACAACAAAACCGTGGATTTTTTTCCGATGGAATGGTGGCTCAAATTTTGTTGCATACACACGGTCACACAAATGTTGTCTGAAATTCCGACCGTCAAGAACATGGTGACGTACAACACTACAACGAGCCGAGAAAAATAAAGTTTCAATGATTCCATGCGTAGGATTTTTGTGCGTCGGAATTGCATACAGAGGATCGGAATTTCCGTCAAGAACTTTTGTTGTCGGAAAATTTGAGAACCAGCTCTCAAATTTTTGTTGTCGGAAATTCCGACAGCAAATGTCCGATGGAGCCTGAACAAGGTCAGAATTTCCGACAAAAAGCTCACATCGAACATTTGTTGTCGGAATTTCCGATCGTGTGTACGCAGCATTAGTGTAAACTTGTATTAAAGTTTGCCTTCAGCCCAAACTAAAGCCTGGTACACACGCTAAGTTTTTTTTTTTTTTGTTAAACCCAGTGGGTTTTCCAGCATGCTCATTCTACAGAAGGTGATAGTGAGACTAGCTTCTGTCAGACTAGGAGATGTACACACAGGCCGAAAGTCTGCCGGTAACTGCCAAACCAATCATTATCGGCCCATGTGTATCTAACTTAAAGAGGTTCGTTTTTTATTTTCTAAATAGGTTCCTTTAAGCTAGTGCATTGTTGGTTCACTTAGGCCCCTTTCAATTGGAGCGGGAGCCGCGGTGGCGGTATAGTGCCGCTAAAAATAGCGGCGCTATACAGCCGGGATTGCTGCGGAAATCGGCCGCTAGCGGTGCGGTATTGACCCCCGCTAGCGGCCGATAAAGGGTTAATACCGCCCGCAATGCGCCTCTGCAGAGGCGCATTGCGGGCGGTATTGCCACGGTTTCCCATTGTTTTAAATGGGAAGGAGCGGTATACATGCCGCTCCTCTCACCGCTCCAAAGATGCTGCTGACAGGAGATTTTTTTCTTTCCCTCGGGCTTTCACATTGAGTAGGCAGTGAAGGAGTTTTTCAGGCGGTATAGCAGCACTATTTTTAGCGCTGTACCGCCTGAAAAACTCCTCAGTGTAAAAGGGGTCTAACCTTTTCCTTCAATGTCCCTTCTAAATGTTTTTTGTTTTCTTTGTCTGAATTTCTCACTTCCTGTTTCTCCTCAGTACACTTGCCACCATCATCCATGGGGGTTAGTCAGCCAGAACAGCTTACTGAGGAGGAACAGGAAGTGAGAAATTCAGACAAAGAAAAAAACATTCAGAAGGGAAATCGAAGGAAAAGGTAAGTGAACCAACAATGCACTAGTTTAAAGGAACCTATTTAGAAAATAAAAAACAAACCTTTACAACCCCTTTAACCTTTTTTCGGTTTTGTGCCGTTGTCTAGGTGAAGGGATTTTCCCTCACTTTCTGTCTTTGTCACCGCAATCTTTGAGACAGGAAGTGACAAATCTTCACCAACTGGGAATAAGTGAACCAAAGAATAAATCGGAAAACCACAATGATGAAAAGCTGAATTAGAGACGATAATAATGAGTAAAATTATGAGCAAGTCTCTTGGTATAGTTTTTTTCTGAAGTGGTTTTAATAAAAAAAAATGGGAGACGTTCTGCAAATACTGACAGAGGTTTTTCACTTTACCCTAAAAAAATAAAATAAATGTTTGTCTGGATTTCCACTTTAAGTAGCAAATTTGGTAATTTTGTTATCTCAATAAGGATTAATGTAAGCACAGAGCATCCCAGTGTAATGTCACTCATAGAGTGGGAAATGTAGTCAGTCTGCTGTCTACTCAAATAACATCAACCCAGTTTATGGTATATAATGTGGGCTGGTATGCATGTATTCTCACTCCAAAAAATGAATTTTTAATACTGTAGTTCAATATTAATGCTAATTCATGCTCCTGCTTGTCACTACTTCATTTTCTACTGTATATAATCACCAACCTACTAGTTCTATATCTCTTGATCTCTTAGGCCTCTTGCACGCTGCAGCTTGAAAAGGCTCAGTACAACTTATTTTTTTAACCACTTAAGGACCAAACCTCTTTCTGAGAGTTGGTGTTTACAAGTTAAAATGTTTGTTTGCTAGAAAATTACTAAGAACCCCCAAACATATATATTTTTTTCTAACACCCTAGAGAATAAAATGGCGGTCACACCATATTTGCGCAGCAGTGTTATAAGCACACTTTTTTTGGAAAATGTTCAGTTTTTAGAATTAAAAAATAAGACAACAGTAAAGTAAAATGTATATATATATATATATATATATATATATATATATATATTGTGAAGGATAATGTTACACCGAGTAAATTGATACCCAATATGTCACGCTCGAAAGTTGTGCCCACTCGTGGAATGGCGACAAATTTTAACCCTTAAAAACCTCCATAGGTGACGTTTAGAAAATTCTACAGGTTGCATGTTTTGAGTTAGAGGAGATCTAGGGCTAAAATAATTGTTCTCGCTCTAACGATCGCGGCAATACCTCATGTGTGGTTTGAACACTGTTGTCATATTCGGGCGCTGCTCACGTGTGCGTTCACGTCTGCGCGCGAGTTTTCCGGGACAGGGCACTTTAAAAAAATATATTACTTTGATTGTTTTTATTTTGATACTTAAAAAAAAAAAAAAAATATATATATATATATATATATATATATATTTGGGTCACTTTTATTCCTATTACAAGGAATGTAAACATCCCTTGTATAAGGAAAAAAACATGGCAGGTCCTCTTAAATATGAGATACCTCAGATCTCATTCTTAGACTAAAATCCGTTAAGCGGCAGGAAGGGCACCGGAGAGCGGCAGGAGGGGGGTGCCTCTCCCGCCGCTGATAAAGGTGATCTGGTGGTGAATCCGCTGCAGAAACTGCTTTTATCTGAAAGCGGACCGCACGCTCTTGAAGAGGGTACCAGGGTTTTGGTAGCTAGCTGCTACCATAACAACGCTATTCCTCTTCAAAGTAGTGACGTATTCCTGGGGCGGGCGGTCCATAAGTGGTTAATGAGCTAAAATACAGCCCATTAATTGTAATGTGCCTATGCATACAGGCACGTAAACAAGCACCATGCATTCTTCACAAAATAACTAAATAGAAAAAATCTGCTTTTTTTGGTCAATAATTTACACCTCATCCACGCAAATTTTCATTCTACACAAAATGTAAAGAATACGTTTTCGTGCATTTGTGCGAAAAATTCACGAGTGCGTGCACGCAAAAATGCGGAAATAAAGTCTAAAAAGTTTGATGCTTAAACTGGAGTAGCATGTGCAAGAGGCCTGAATGTATTCTATCTGCTCCCTCTGTTCACCTGAACACCTTCCATAACCAGTACAATGGGTGTTCATCTACAACATACACATTGACTTTGACTTTGTTTTATTTGCACTAAATTAAATGCGTGAGTGAGACAACATGGGGTGGGTGTGATAAACGGCTTAAAATTGTTTTTAGAATGATTCCACACATTAGTATCCATCCTCTAGCTAAATACAATTTTGGGGCAACTGATCCTTTAGAAGTAAAGGCCCCGGTATGTCGATGGGCTTGTATTTGTAAAGTACCGTATTTGCCGGCATATAAGATGACCTTTTATACTTAAAAATATGGCTCAAAAATCGGGGGTCGTTCTTATACGCTGGATGCAGACTGCGGGCGTCCATTTTTTAAAAGCTGCGCCTCCTCCTCGTGCTGGTCTGTGATAGGCGGAACACTCAGTTTCCAAGAAGAGCCTGTGTTCAGTGTTCCGCCTATCACGGACATCCTCTTGGCCTCGGACGAGAGGACGTCTGTGATAGGCCGAGCACTAAACAGGCTCTGCTGGGAAACTGAGTGTTTCGCCTATCCACGGAACAGCAAAAGGAGGAGGCGCGGCTTTTAAAAAATGGACGCCTGCAGTCTGACTCACTCTGCCAGGCATAAAGGAATGAAGATCGGCACAGTGAGGTGAGGCAATGGCACAGTGAGGGGGGGAAGGGGGTCGCCTTATACGGCGAGTATATCCCAAAACCAACATTTTAGCTGGAAAATTAGGGGGCCGTCTTATACGGCGAGTATATCCCAAAACCAACATTTTAGCTGGAAAATTAGGGGGTCGTCTTATACGCCCAGTTGCCTTATACGCCGGCAAATACGGTAGTGAACTTTGTGATTACACAAACAGAGCATATAGCAACATGATATTGAAAAGAGATGGAAAATGATGGTTATAATGGCCAACTAGATGAAAACAGCATGCTATGAAAACTTCCTTCTGTGAGGAAAATAATGTCATACAGTACGCTATTCTTTTTCATCATCTCTGTCATTTCACATTGCCCTTTGTTTTCTCTTCCCCCAATCGCATAAGCCTTTCAGCATGCTCTGTATGTGACTGCTTGCATTAAGCAAAACATATTTGATATTTTCCGTTTCAGCCAGTGCTGTCTGTTGCTGCAGGTGTATAATCTACATACACTGGCTTCTTCAGTGTCCACTTCAATCATCTCAAAACTCTGCTTTTCAAGCTCAGCTGTCACTTGTGCTCTAGAGCCTGAAGACATTGCAGCGTAAAACCACTGCTGAGAAACATCAAGGTTTCCTTTTATGCATTGGAGATACCAAAGCCATAGGTTATATATGTCCCACAATTTTCTTTTCTTCCAAATATGCAAATGTATTTTTTTTTTCTCTGCTATGATTTAATTCTTGTTTTTCTGATCTCATCATGACAATTGATGCTCAAAATTGTCCATCCTAATAAAAAAGCATTTTATTCATTTTGGGAAAGACAATGTTATCTTAAGCCTCGTACACACGATCAGTCCATCCGATGAGAACGGTCTGATGGACCGTTGTCATCGGTTAACCGATGAAGCTGACTGATGGTCCGTCGCGCCTACACACCATCGGTTAAAAAAACGATCGTGTCAGAACGCGGTGATGTAAAACACAACGACGTGCTGAAAAAAATGAAGTTCAATGCTTCCAAGCATGCGTTGACTTGATTCTGAGCATGCCTGGATTTTTAACCGATAGTTAACCTATCGTTAACCTATCGTGTGTACGAGGCCTTAAAGGCATTTTTTCCCTGATTTTATAAGTATTGTACAGTATATGGGAGAATGTCAATTTTTAGGGACATAATGGTCACCAAATATTCCAACATTTCAAACAATCCACATTTGCACAGCGCTGCAAGAAATCAGATCTCATTCACACACAAACACTGCCATACCCAGACTATGACAGATGGACACAGATGGCAGATACTGACAAACGCAACAATAATTAAAGCAGAACTGTCATGAAAACTGTGAAAATATTGACCAGTAGATTTCTAGTTGGTTGCAATTGGTTACTAAACTTTGCAAATCATTAATTCTGTTTGCACTCTTTATTAGAGAAGGCCAATAATGAACATTAAAGTATATCAAGCCACAATTTTTTTTAGATTTGGTGTGAGTAGGGAATGGTTAAAATCCATTTTCACTGATGTATGTATCCTGAGTGGGAATTTCCACTTTCTTCCCTGGAGTTGAGACACAAAAAGAAATAACAGAAAAATTCTACAAAGTCAGGGCAATCCCCTCTTAGACATTTGTCACCAAAACAGGCATTCCTATTAGATTAAATCCTGCTTCAGTGGCACCTGTAAAAATTTGGATTTCATAACACTTTCTGTCTTGATAGTGATTACTAGGACAGAGTAAATATTCCAAATCAACACCAGTATTAAAGGATACGTTCATCTTTATAGAAGAAATAATAAATGCACATATTTTTGCAGACTTTTTTTTTACATTTCTTATTTTTTCCTGCAGACGCCTGGAAAGCATTGCACTATTGGCAGTGGATCAAGGGTGCAATGTCAGGCTTCTGCAGATAAGCCCTACAGCTTTTAGACCTTGCCTCCATATGGGCTGTCAGTTTGAAAGCTGCAGGGCTTGTGTAGGAACTGCAAGGGCGCTTATCGGCATCCTCATAGTTACATAGTTAGTCAGGTTTTAAAAAAGGACACAAGTCCAAATCTAGTTCAACCATAAAAAAAAATAAAAAAAATAATATATATATCATACAATCCCATATACCAAATTCAATACACACAGTTGATCCAGAGGAAGGCAAAAAAAACAGCAGAGCATGATCCAATTTGCTACAGCAGGGGAAAAAATTCCTTCCTGATCCCCGAGAGGCAATCTGATTTTTCCTGGATCAACTTTACCTATAAATGTTAGAACTCAGTTATATTGTATGTACATTTAGGAAAGTATCAAGGCCTTTCTTAACCTCCCTGGCGGTATGATTATGTCAGATTTTTGGGTCTCAAAGCGGTACAATTGTTTTGCATAGAATTTAAGCGTTTTATATTTTAGGCCTGTCATTCTTAGTTATAACACACTTAAATCTGTCCAAACAAGTCTAGTAGACATCCCAGGTATGATAAAGTTTGAAACACAAAATCATAAATTATAATATAATAACTATAAATATATATAAAACAATTATAATTATAATAAAATGAATTTCCCCACTATTCACTATCGCTCAATTCTGCAAGTGATTCTAATTTATTATGGCTGTTTTCTAGCTGGTCTCAAACCACTTTTGACATAAAGGGACACTTTTTGGTTGCTATGGACAATCTCAAGTTTCCAGGCAGAAAGAACAGTATATATAAAATAAAACTGCATGCAGGGCACTGGAGAAAATACTAGGGACACATGGGATATGAAATTATTTCATACAGTAATGTAATCTGTAAGATTACATTGTACTGTATGTATTGTGAATTTTGTAATTTTTGAATTTGCTGCCAGGCTCCGCCCCTGTGGGTTGCGATGCTCACAGGGAACGGAGCCTGACACACAGGCATCGGACATAGCGAGGGGACATCACAGGATCCTGGGGACAAGGTGAGTATACTGCACCAGGATCCTGCAATGTAATCGGGGTTACCGCTAATGGTACTGAAATGTAACCCCGAGCCACACTCGTGAATACCACCAGGGAGGTTACAGCAATCTACTGAGCTGGCCAGAACCACCTCTGGAGGGAGTCTATTCCACATTTTCATAACTCTTACTGTGAAGAAACCTTTCCGTATTTGGCGATAAAATCTCTTTTCCTCTAGACGTAAAGAGTGCCCCCTTGTCCTTTGTGTTGACCAGAACTACAAGCCATTTGCCACTGGGGGGCTGAGTGTAGCTCATTCATTTACTGTGAATGCAACGGCCATGTGGGCAGAGCCCCACATGGCTGCGCTGTTTTTGAAATGTGACAGCGGGTGCGGGGAGAAGATCCTCCACCTGCTATTACACTGAGGGGGAAGAAATGTCAGTGGCTGTAACGTGTTACATGTTCTACTCTAAATATGGGCGGAATATGTGAAATGTTCCAAAAGGTTGGGTATATGTTGACCTTGTCAGTTAAGTAGGGTGTTCTTGTTTGTTTAATGTTATTTTATTCATTTTTGTAATAAAGACATATTTTAAATCACTGCCTCATGCTCTGCCCATAAAGTCCATCTTAGTTTGTTAGAGTTTATTTTAACTAATTCAATCCTTTCCTATGTTCCAAAAGGTGAACTTATTTCTAAACAAATACATTTAGAATTGAAGTTCTGTGTAATAAAAGGAAATGACACAGGTAAAAAGTATTGGACACATGAAGAAAACACGGCCAAGTGTCTGTTTCCAAATAGTGACAGCAGGTACAGGCAGAAGATCCCCTGCTTGCTGTCACAGAGAGGGCTTGGATCGGGGAGCTGCTGCAGGAGTGGAAACATGTAACATGTTCTCAAACAAGAACTTATCCTTTAAGAATTATATCCATCCCATATTTATTGGAAAAAAAGAAGAAGTAAAAAAGGGGTTGATTTACTAAAGGCATATAGGCTGTTAATTTTTCAAGGGAAGTTGCACTTTGCAGGGGAATTTACTCCAGAGCTTAGGGAATGTGGTAAAGTTGCACTTTGAAAAAAATACTGAATTACGTGCAGGGAAAACAAATAATGTTTTGATTGCACTTGATTATGTGATAAGTCAGCAAAAGCTTCACCTATTTCACTAAGCTCTGCGGCAAATTCCCTTGCTAAGTGAACAGCCCTGTTGCCTTAGTAAATCAACCTCTTAGTTTGCTCTTAGTTCAAAAGTTCAATGTTCAAAAGTTGACTGAGATCCCAGAAAACCCAGGCTCTGAGCAGTGACATGTTGGCAAGAACAGAGGGGGCAGTGGCAGAGTAGCTGGGTTATGAAAAAAGTGAATATTACCGCGCTTATCAGGGGAGAGGGGAAGAGGGGGGGAGGGAGGTGGGGAGGGGTAAGGGTACAGCTGCGGCACTGAAAGGTGTATCAAACCATAAATACTTGATAATAGGGAGGGTAGTGCTGCGCTAATGGGTGGTGGATGGACAAGTGGGGGAAGGGAATGGAAGATGGTATAACTGAAAGTAGGAACAGTGTAACCAAAATAGCATAAACAAAAAACTGATCAGTGAACAATACTGGTGCAAATCATATAACTCCACACATTTCTCTTAATGTGATAAAATGAAATAAGGTAATGGATAGTGCAAAAAACAGTATTTTGTGTATAACACAACACCCAAATAACTGTGATGGGTAACAGTATTAAACTGGTGATAAAAAGTCCATAGACAAGGCTTGAGCTGTGTCAGCCAAAATATATATGAATAATAATTAAGCAGTCCAAAAAGTAAGAAAAAAGTGCTGGTGTAGGTCCGCAGTGTGAGGTGGAAGAAGGATGGGTATCCAGTGATCCTTTTAAGGTGAATAAGGGTGTCCCCTTACCTTACTGCTGTAAGGTAACAGCATATAGATCCAACCACATTAGGTGGTTAACCAGATGGGCTTTCATCCAGAAACGATAGATCCTCCTTGGAAATCTCGTCCCGGATTGATGAGTATCACACCCCAAAGAAAATAAAGCATCGATAGTGTGATATCGTTTTAAAATTTTAATTCTCGTAAAAAGTATAAACAAGGGTACTCACATTGTTACAAATACAATAAGGCATGTAAAAAAGGAGAGCAGTCTGTCGCCAACGTCACCTCCGATACCTCTCAGTGGGCTCATGCGCATTCGTCACTATCATGTGACTTCCTCAGGAAGATTTCCAAGGAGGATCTATCGTTTCTGGATAAAAGCCCATCTGGTTAACCACCTAATGTGGTTGGATCTATATGCTGTTACCTTACAGCAGTAAGGTAAGGGGACACCCTTATTCACCTTAAAAGGATCACTGGATACCCATCCTTCTTCCACCTCACACTGCGGACCTACACCAGCACTTTTTTCTTACTTTTTGGACTGCTTAATTATTATTCATATATATTTTGGCTGACACAGCTCAAGCCTTGTCTATGGACTTTTTATCACCAGTTTAATACTGTTACCCATCACAGTTATTTGGGTGTTGTGTTATACACAAAATACTGTTTTTTGCACTATCCATTACCTTATTTCATTTTATCACATTAAGAGAAATGTGTGGAGTTATATGATTTGCACCAGTATTGTTCACTGATCAGTTTTTTGTTTATGCTATTTTGGTTACACTGTTCCTACTTTCAGTTATACCATCTTCCATTCCCTTCCCCCACTTGTCCATACACCCACCCATCCACCACCCATTAGCGCAGCACTACCCTCCCTATTATAGAGTAGCTGGATTGTACAAGAGTATTGGCTGGTTGAAAGGTGCAATGTCTTTGGTGTTGGGTTGCTGGAAGGAAAAATGGTTCAGGCCAGGGGTGCTGGGTGGCAGAGCAATGCAATGTCAGGTTGAGAATGGCAGGGGCACTGGGTTCTTTATACTTTACTTTTTGGGCGGAGCGACGCGCTGACGTCACCTCGTACTGTATCGCCATCGTTCCTTGGAAGGACTGGTCTGTCTGGATGTGAACCGGCCGGCACACCAGACTTAAAGTGGTTTAAACCCTTTTTAAATACTTCTACCTATAGGTAAGCCTAGAATAAGGCTTACCTATAGGTAGTGGAAATATCTCCTAAACGTGCGCCGTTTAGGAGATATTTCCGCCAAAAATCCCAACGGCGTATGCGGGGGGAAGAAACTAAGTGCCATTTCTTCCCCAGCCGGTGCCGTAAATGGCGGCTCTCGTGCGCATGCGTGGGAGTGATGACGCGTAGCTCCGGCGAATCACAGAGCTGGAGTCCGCAGCCCGGAAGGAAGGGGGGACAGAAGATAGATGCTGCCTTCACAGGGGACATCGCTGGATTCTTTTGCAGGTAAGTGGCACATAATGGGCTAGTATGCGGTGCATACTAGCCCATTATGCTTTTCATTTGCAGGCTTTGCAGCGAGCTAAAGAGGAAGTAAAACCCATCGGGGTTTACTTCCTCTTTAAAGCTGTATATTCTTCTTGATTCTGTAAGTGCAATCTTTTTTAATTTATTAAAGCATTTAAGGTTTTATACTATATGGAGCCTTTTATTTTTCTATGCACTACATACACACTGTTTCGATTGGAATCAACGGGTGTAAGCTGATTGAATGCTAGATGTACGTTCTGACTCCTGGTAAAGACCAAAGATTTATGGGCATTTTATGACCCTCTGTAATGGGAGGTCATCTGCATCTGGTAAGGAGACATCTATTTTCATGTGGTGGTGGAATTCACACGCTGAAATGGTGGATGGACCCTATGATCAAGCCCTTGGTTATGATCACTGGTAGACTTTATCATTTATGAACTACTGAGCTATGACTATGCTGAGTTTCTAGCGTGATTCTATATTTTATATCTTTATACTTTAGGCCCGAATGCATAAGCAATCCACTTGTAAGCCTGCAGAAAGGTTAATCTGGCTAAACGCTGCCCAGTATGGTGTAGGCTGCTGGACCGCATTACAGATTGATCCAAGGTAACTCCAGTGGGGTTTAGTTAATTAAGAGTTTAGTTATTTGAAAATATAGTTGGCCTTAGGTTGGTCTTCAGACCTATGCATTGTGGTAATGTGTGTTTTAGTGTGCATTATCTTATCACATGGTAAAACACAGCACTCTGCAGTGTGTTGAAGTGCCATTCATTAGATGCACAATGCACAAGGACTGTTCTTCCACCTTTGCGCCCTAGCCACTGTTTTTGGCTGCCGGACTGTTGAAACCCAGGTTCTGAGAGACAGAAGCATTATTAATTCAGTTATCTTGAATGTTAAAGCTCATAAATCTACTTTTCGAAATAATTTTTATTACAAGTGTAAGGCTCATTTTATCTTGTAGGGGACAGTATAACCCTTGATAATTTATTGTTAATAAAACTGTATTTTAATAAAAAGATTTTATGATAAATGCAAAAATCATATTTTTAATGCAGTTCAGAGTCCAACTATGGCCAACTTTAGTCTGATGCTCTGAAGGAGAAAGCTAAGCACTAGTTATAGCTGGCACAGACACAAACAGGCAGGTCAATTAACAGAAAGTTCACCATGCTGGAAGATACAGTGCCTTAAAGTATTCATATCCCTTGACATTTTTCACATTTTGTCATGTTACAACCAAAAACGTAAACATATTTTATTAGGATTTCATGTTATAGGCCAACACACACAAGTGGCACATAATTGTGAAGTGGTAGAAAAATATCTGAACAATATGGCGTGCATTTGTATTTGGCCCCTCTGAGTCAATACTTTGTAGTACCACCTTTCTCTGCAATTAAAGCTGCAAGTCTTTTTGGGGATAACTCTACCAGCTTTGCACATCTAGATTGACGTTTTTGCCCATTCTTCTTTGCAAAATAGCTCAAGCTCTGTCAGATTGGATGGAGAGCATCTGTGAACAGCAATTTTCAAGTCTTGCCACAGATTTTCATTTGGATTTAGGTCTGGACTTTGACTCGACCATTCTAACACATGAATATGCTTTGATCTAAACAATTCCATTGTAGCTATGGCTGTATGTTTAGGGTGGTTGTCCTGCTAGAAGGTGAACCCCTGCCCCAGCCTCTAGTCTTTTGAAGATTGCCCTGTATTTGGCTCCAACCATCTTCCCATCAACTCTGACCAGTTTCCCTTTCCCTACTGAAGAAAAGCACCCCTACAACATGATGCTGCCACCACCATTTTTCACAGTGAGGATGGTGTGTTAAGGGTGATGTGCAGTGTTGGTTTTCTGCTACACATGGCATTTTGTTTTTAGGCCAAAAAGGTAAATTTTGGTCTCATCTGACCAGAGCACCTTCTTCCACGTGTTTGCTGTTTGCCCACATGGCTTCTGGCAAACTGCAAATGGGACACCTTATGGCTTTCTTTCGACAAATGCTTCCTTCATGCCACTCTTCTATAAAGCCCAGATTTGTGGAGTGCAAGATTCTCCCACCATAATGCTGATTGTTCACTAAGGTTCTCTCACAAGCTTCTGAGGGCTTCACAGAACAGCTGTATTTATCCTGAGATAAAATTACACACAGGTGGACTCTATTTAGGAATTAGGTGACTTGTGATGGCAATTGGTTCCACTAGATTTTAGTTAGGGGTATGTGAGTAAAAGAGGACTAAATACAAATGCATGCCGCATTTTTCACATATATTTATTTCAAAGCCATTTATTATTTTCCTTCCACTTTACAATTATGTGCCACTTTGTGTTGGTTTATCACATAAAATCCCAATAGTATACATTTACTTTTTTGGTTGCAACATGACAAAATGTGGAAAATTTCAAGGGGTGTGAATAGTTTTTCAAGGCACTGTATGAGTGTCATCACATTCGCATTCCCATATGATGCAATGCAGAGGAATTGGCAAGACGTGTACTGGATGCTGTGTGACGCGGTAGTCTGTTCCTAGAAACAAGCTAGGTGAATGAATACATGGACTGGACAAAGGGAAATTGATCAGCCATGACATTACAAACATCAACCACAACATGTGATCCCATCATTGAAAAATAAGACAAAAAAAACAGCACAGGGAATACAGTATATCTACATTAGTGCCATGTTTTAAACAATTGAAACTGTACAGTGCCTTTAATAGGTTGGATACTTTTATTGTTATATAATCAACCAATACATGGAAAAGCACCGATAAAATTGCCATGTGTTTAATTTTAAAGGGTACATAAACTTTTAAACAGCATTTTCTAAATGTTCTCTCACTCTCCCTCAACAGTGTTTACCTGCAACTGGCCCTTGCTCTCCTTCCTGCTACATGCACATGTGTGCAGTAGAACCCCTTTTCTACCTGGGAGACTAATCTGTCTCCCAACCCCTTTGAAATCTTTTGAGTTTTACTGCTACTGTGCAGGCAGCTTGACTCAGACTGTACATTTATTGGCAGTGGCTGAGCTCTTAAACCTTTTGTGGGCCAGCCACTATACAATGACAGCTTATATTCTTCTCTATTATTCTAGGAGGGCGGACTACTACATCCTCCAGGAGGGCAGACTACTATATCCTCTTGGAACTAAGCTCCTGTGACCATGATGTGATTGGACACAGCAGATCACAGAAAAAAGGTACAGAGCCAATGAGGGCTCTGTACCATGTGATCGCTGTGACCAATCACAGAATGTAAGCACAGGCAACAGCTAGCAGCCATGTGTCACTTACTGGTGGTGATCAGCTAGTAGAGTTTGCTTTCACATTAGTAGGACTGGATGATTTTGGCCAACTCAACAGAATTTGATTGTGTGATCGACTTCTGTGAAAGGGATGTTGGAATTTTTTTTTTTTTATCCCTTTAGTTCATTCTTTCAAAAAACAAAACAGTGCATGGCCAAGTAGTGATTAAGGAAAAAAAAAAGAAATACATGTTGATTTCACCAGTGTTTATCCCAAAATGTAAAGATCAAAGTGGTTCTAAAGCCTAAACATGTTTTACCTTCTTGCATTGAGGAAAAAAATGTTTAGCCATCAGCATTCCCCCCCCCCATCTTTTACTTACATGAGCCCTCATTCGTTCCAGCGCAGTGCACATCTGCTGCTCTTATCTCTCCTCACTTTAGGGTCTCGCTGGGGCAGTGGGTAGTCATTGGCTTCTGCTGTTGTCAATCAAAGTCGGTAACGAGGGAGCCAGGCCAAGTCAATGGACGCAGCAGTGAGGCTTTGATGCGAGCATGCACACGTGTGGCCATGGGAATCACTGGACAGAGAGGAGGGGTGAGGAGCGCTAGTGGGGGACCTTAGAAGAAGTTTGTGGCATTCCATTGCATGGAGCAGGTAAGTATAGACATGTTTGTTATTTTTTAAATTACCTGTGCAATCGCTTTAACTTCACCTTAAAAAAAAAAATGCATTTATTTTTGCTTAAAAAAATTAGCATTTACAGGGTCCTGCGAGGCATTGCACCCACAATCTGTGGATCGTGGGTGCAGTGCAAGGCTCCTGCAGACTTCTGCTCCAGCTCTCTGTACTGAGGTGTCAATGGAATACATGTACGATGATCACTGCACTTGTATTCCACTGAGAACTGCCACGGTGGAAGACAGTACCTATAGATCATTCATTCACAGATGCAAAGCCCCGCACAGCTACACTGATCGCAAAGTGTGACAGCTGCTATGGAACCCCTACATAATGTCACGGGGAGAGCAGGGGTGGGACTTGCCTAACAACATGCTAAATGTTATCACATATCTCACATTCACATTAAATGAATATGAAGCAGCGCTGTAATCAATCAGCAAAGTGCAGTCCTTAAGATGTTATCATCCATTGACAAAGTCCAAAGAACACCACACCACTGTTGAGAAAGCATTGTTCACAGTGAAATTACTTCCACAAAATTCTGCCAATGTTCCTCTGTGATACCAATCATGTGACAAAATCACTTCCAACACTCACCAAAAAGTTTTGCCTCTCAAACGAATGATCAGCAGTAAGGCTTGTTATACCATACCGTGGCTTCCCAGTAATAAGATTCTCTCCATCTCCTCCTCCTAATTGCTCAGAGTGACCATGTAAAAAAAAAAAGTTCTGAATAGCGTAATCTTGAATAAGTTAAAAAATATTTTGCCAACAACCTGTTTACAAGCAAATTATAAACTGCACTTAACATAAATGGCCATATAACTTAGTGCACCATCGGCCTCCCTCCAGACTCACGCCGAGTGATCAGCGTCTCACCCGGGACTCATGTTGTGCATCCTGCTGCATTACTTCCCTTTGCAGTGCGGTGAGTCCTTTCTACATGCCCCAAATACAGGTGTAACATAACATTATGCAAAAGGTGGCGTAAGCCTTTATTATTATACTGTGAGAGTTTTTTGATATACAGTATTCCACAAAAATGAGTACACCCCTCACATTTTTGTAAATAACTTCATGTGACAACACTGAAGAAATGACACTTTGCTACAATGTAAGTAGTGAATGTACAGCTTGTATAACGGTACACGTTTTCTGTCCCTTCAAAATAACTTAACACACAGCCATTAATGTCTAAACCGCTGGCAACAAAAGTGAGTACACCCCTAAGTGAAAATTTCCAAATTTGGCCCAATTAGCCATTTTTCCTCCCCGGTGTCATGTGACTCATTAGTGTTACACAGTCTCAGGTGTGACTGGGGAGCAAGTGTGTTAAATTTGGTGCTATCGCTCTCACTCTCTCCTACTGATCACTGGAAGTTCAAAATGGCACCTTATGGCAAAGAACTCTCTGAGGATCTGAATTGTTGCTCTACATAAAGATGGCCTAGGCTATAGGAGGATTGCCAAGACCCTGAAACTGAGCTGCAGTACGGTGACCAAGACCATACAGCGGTTTATCAGGACAGGTTCCACTCAGAACAGGCCTCGCCATGGTTGACCAATGGAGTTGAGTGCACGTGCTCAGCTTTATATCAAGAGGTTGTCTTTAGGAAATGGATGTATGAGTGCTGCCAGAGTTGATGCATATATTGAAGGGGTGGGGGGGTTAGCCTGTCAGTGCTCAGACCATATGCCTCACACTGCATCAAATTGGTCTGCATGACTGTCATCCCAGAAGGAAGTTTCTTCTAAAGATGATGCACAAGAAAGCCCACAAACAGTTTGCTGAAGACAAGCAGACTAAGGACATGGATTACTGGAACCATGTCCTGTGGTCCGATGAGACCAAGATAAACTTATTTGGTTCAGATGGTGTGTGGTGGCAGCCAGGTGAGGAGTACAAAGACAAGTGTGTCTTGCCTACAGTCAAGCATGATGGTGAGAGTGTCATGGTCTGGGGCTGCATGGGAGCTACAGTTCTTTGAGGGAACCATGAATCCCAACATGTACTGTGACATACTGAAGCAGATGAAGATCCCCTCCCTTAGGGGACTGGGCTGCAGGGCAGTATTTCAACATAACGACCCAAAACACCTCCAAGACAACCACTGCCTTGCTAAAGGTGCTAAGGGTAAAGTTGATAGACTGGACAAGCATCGAACATGTCTCCAGACCTAAACCCTGGGGCATCCTCAAATGGAAGGTGGAGGAGCGCAAGGTCTCTAACATCCACCAGCTCTGTGATGTCATCATGGAGGAGTGAAAGAGGACTGAAGTGGCAACCTGTGAAGCTCTGATGAACTCCATGCTCAAGAGGGTTAAGGCAGTGCTGGAAAATAATAGTGGCCACACAAAATAGTGACACTTTGGGCCCATTTTTCCTTAGGGGTTTACTGACTTATGTTGCCAGCAGTTTAGAGATTAATGGCTGTTTGCTGAGCAATTTTGAGGGGACAGCAACTTTTCACTATTATACAAGCTGTACACTCACTAATTTACATTGTGGCAAAGTGTCATTTCTTCAGTGTTGTCACATAAAAAGATATAATAAAATATTTACAAAAATGTGAGGGGTGTACTCACTTTTGTCAGATACTGTGTGTGCGTGTGTGTGTATATATATATATATATATATATATATGTATATATATATATATATACACACGCACAAGTTTTTTTTAATCTTTTTTGTGTGTTTCAACTTATGAAAAAATGTAATTAAAATGCAAGATATTACAAGCAACGTCTTGTACTCAGAATTAGGTAAGGCAGTGAGCCAAAACTATATGCAAAGTGCTGCGAATCATCTTATTTGGAAAAAGGAGTTTTGATTGGTTGCTATGGTTTACTTTATTACGTGTGTTAAAGCAGTCCTTGTAGTAATGAATGAGCCCGGATGGGCTTTTGAGGCAGTGTGCTATGAAAACATGCAGAGTTCTTGGAATGATAATAGTAGGATTTATTAACTTGGAAAGACATCTATCGCTCTTGCAATTACTGTGAAGGATAAAACAAAAACTTGTATCTGGTGTTTTTAAACTCATTTAAAGGAGGCTTTAGACTTAGAGCTTAGGGCAGGTACACACAGTACTGCGATTAGAGTGCACCCTGCTTTACAATGTGACTTCAGCCAAAACCTGTCCAGTAGGCTTTTACATAATAAGGAAATTTGGGACTTCTGGCGTGCTTTTAGTGTAACCTCACGGGAGGGGGTTGGTTTTACTTCCTGTCCTAGTGATACCAGTAGAAGAAATGAGGGGGGAAATGGGCACCAGGACATAAAATGCATTATCAGAGATGGCAGACACACAGCAGGATATATAGGGGGTTATTTACGAAAGGCAAATCCACTTTGCACTACAAGTGCAAACTACACTTGAAATTGCACTGAAAGTGCAGTCGCTGTAGAGCTGAGGGGAAGATCTGAAATAAGGGGAAGCTCTGCTGATTTTATCATCCAATCATAAGCAAGCTAAAATGCTGTTTTTTATTGTCCTTGCATGTCCCCCTCGTATCTACAGCAACTGCACATCCAAGTGCACTTTGCACTTGTAGTGCAAAGTGCATTTGCCTTTCGTAAATAACCCCCCCCCCCCCCATAGTAAAATACTATGGGCATAATACACTGATGGTCAGAGACTGCAGACATGCAGGAGACTGAACATGCCTAAAATGAGCATGCACTCTCAAGCAGAGTTTGCATTAGGCATTACAGAATGCCAATATATGGGAATCTTAGAGACTCTCATGCTCCACTGAGTTGATTTAAACATGGAAACATTCTAAGACCCCTTTGCGATTTGCCTTTGCAACTTGGGATTGCAAAGTCACATGATAAGTCATATCTCATGATTTCCAACAAATGCCATTCATATCTGTGTGACTTCAAAGTAGTCTCTGCAAGGAGCTGCGGTGGCTCAACGCGATTGGCACTGCGCTGACAAGCCATTCACCTCTGCAGCTAGGGGTTCGGATCCTGGTCTCGGCTACATGTGAATTGAGTTTGGTGGTCTCAGCCCGGCTCCCGGTGGGTGTGCTATGCGAGGTAAGCCTACGCTTAGTACGCCCACCCCCCCCTCCCACAAAAACCACCACGCTTACACGCACTCGAAATTGGGTTAACATGTACGCACTTTGACCACGTGGTCTCTAAAAAGAGAGGCGAAGGACTAACGGGGCTGGTTGAGCGGGCTAGATCCTCTCACTCCCTTATAGGGGAGTCCCTCTGCCCCGTTGGGCTTCTAAGCGGAGCAGGTAGGGCGGGCTGTGTGGGAGGACCCCTGGGGGAGGCCTGCCTACTCCCAACTCCACTTTGGGAAAATGACGTCACGAGCATGCGCAGTACGTCCGGCGCGGGAGCGCGCCTAATTTAAATGGGACTCGCCCCATTTGAATTGGGAACGCCTTACGCCGGCCGGATTTAAGTTACACAGCCGAAAATTTCTAGGTAAGTGCTTTGTGGATCGGGCACTTAGGTAGAAATTTTTAGCCAGTGTAACTTAAATGGGAATTTTTAAGTTACGGCGGCTGGCTGTGGATCTGGCCCATATTTCCCAAAATGATCAGCTCTATCTAGTGGACATAATGAAGTGTTTTCCTAATTCACTCTATTATGTATGTATGAATGAATAACATTAAACTTGAAGAAAAAATATCATGGTAACATCTAATTATGCCCACATTACACAGAATGAATGTACATTCAGTTTCACAGGATAAATAGCTCTGTGCTTTTTTTATTATTATTACTACACCCCTTAGACCCCTTTCACACGGATGAGTTTTTCAGGCGGTTTAGCGCTAAATATAGCGCCTAAATACCGCCCGAAAAACTCCTGCCCTGCAGTCTCAGTGTGAAAGCCTGAGTGCTTTCACAGTGAGGTGATGCGCTGGCGTTACCGCTCCAAAAGTTCTGCTAGCAGCATCTTTGGAGCCGCTCCTTCCCATTGAAAACAATAGGACACCGTGGCTATACCGCCAGCAATGCGCCTCTAGCGGGGATTAAAACTGCACTGCTAGCGGCCGAATACCACCGCAATTTCGACAGTATAGCGGCGCTATACCACCACCGCAGCTCCCGCCCCAGTGTGAAAGGAGCCTTAGACCCCTTTCACACTGGGGCATTTTTCATGCTTTTTAGCGTTAATAAAAGCGCCTGAAAGAAGCTACATCTGCAATCCCAATGTGAAAGCCCGAGTGCTTTCACACTAAAGCGCCTGAAAAACGCCCCAGTCTGAAAGGGGTCTTAGCGTTTAAAAAAGCAACTGTAAAGCGCCTGAAAGAAGCTGCATCTGCAATCCCAATGTCCAAGTGCTTTCACACTGAGGCGCTGCGCTGGCAGGGCGTCAAAATAAGTTCTGCAAGCAGCTTCTTTGCAGCGCTTTAGGAGCACTTCCCATTGAGGTGCTTTTTTTTAACACCAAAGCGCCTGAAAAACGCCCCAGTTTGAAAGGGGTCTTAGCGGAGCTTTACCAGTGTTTTTTGGGCACTGGCAGTGTGAAAGGGCTTTGAACGCACTCGGGCTTTCACATTGGGATTGCAGATGAGGCTTCTTTCAGGTGCTTTACACGCGCTTTTTTTAACGCCAAAGCACCTGAAAAACGCACCAGTGTGAAAGGGGTCTTAGTGTCTATTTTGTAGAGATGAAGATAGTGAGAGGGTTTAACCACTTTCCGCCCGCTGTATGCAGAATGACGGCTGGGAAGTGGCTCTGTTATCCTGACTAGGCGTCATATAAAGTCCAGAAGGATAACATGCCGACACGCATCAGTCTGACACACCGCATCTCTGATCGTGGTAAGAAGCCTCTGACAGAGGCTTCTTACCACGTGATCAGCTGTGACCAATCACAGCCTGAACCAGGAAGTGCCGGTAAGCGGCATTCCTCAGTTCCCGCTGACAGGGAGAGCCGATCGGCGGCTCTCCCTCTCAGAGGGGGGTCTGTGCTGATAATCAGCACATTGATTATCAGCACAGCCCCCATCGATTGTAAAAGTAAGCTACCAATCAGTGCCCCATCATAACCCCCTGCCAGTGCCCAATAAAGTGCCAATCTGTACCCACCACAGTGCCAATCAGAGCCCACCACAGTGCCCAGCAGTAACACATGTCAGTGCCAATCAGTACTACCTGTCAGTGCCCATCACAGCCGCCTGTCAGTGCCCATCACAGCCGCCTATCAGTGCTGCACATCAGTGCCACCTATTGGTGCCCATCAGTGCTGCATATCAGTGCCAATCAATTCTACATATCAGTGCATACTCATCAGTCCCCGTCAGTGAAGGGGAAAACTACATTTTATGACAGAAACAAAGAAAACATTTTTTTTATCAAAAATGTGAGTCTTTTTTATTTTGTTTAGCAAAAAATAAAAACCCCAGAGGTGATCAAATACCACCAAAAGAAAGCTAACAATCGGTGCCCCACCATAACCCCTGCCAGTGCCCAATAAATTGCAAATCTGTGCCCACCACAGTGCCAATCAGAGCCCACCACAGTGCCCAGCAGTAAAACCTGTCAGTAACCAATTAGTACCTCATCGTCAGTGCTGCCCATCAGTGCCACCTATCAGTGCCCATCAGTGCTGCCACCTATTGGTGTCCATCAGTGCCCAGCAATTCTACATATCAGTGCATACTCATCAGTCCCCGTCAGTGAAGGGGAAAACTAAATTTAATGACAGAAACTAAGAAAAACATTTTTTTTTATCAAAAATGTGGGCATTTTCTTTAGTTTGTTTAGCAAAAAATAAAAATCCCAGAGGTGATCAAATTCCCCCAAAATAAAACTCTATTTGTGGGAAGAAAATTATTAAAATGTAGTTTGGGTACAGTGTTGCATGACCGCGCAATTGTCATTCAAAGTGCGACAGCGCTGAAAGCTGAAAATTGTCCTGGGCAGGAAGGGGCAAAAGTGCCTGCCATTAAAGTGGTTAAACAGTTCAGCAAAAGACAACTGGGCAGGGCTGACAGCACTCAGTCCACAAAATTGTTGTGCACTGTCAACCCCCAACAGGAATTAGGAGCTACATACAATTCTGGTAGATCAACAGGTCATTTTCTGTACTTGTGGGGTCTTTAACAGGATAAAACATAAGCAAATGTGCAGCATGTTTTTTTGCTTTGCCCTGCCCTTCACTTTTGCTTTGCCCTTCACTTTTTTTTTTTTTTTAGGCTTTTTTGTTTCTTGAATGGGTCACCGTTCCTTGATGTGGGTGTGTGTTTACTGACAGTAGGCATCATGTTTGGATATATAAATGAGCCCCATGCTACAGATATACAATGTTGTAGAAATATTTAAGATATTCACATCTGTGTGCTTCAATGTTCAGATCCTGTTGACCAAGGAATTAAATACATGTTGCACAATGCTTGCAGAAGGAATGAATGGATTTACCCTCAGGCAATTCAAAGCAAACTTTGTTAATTGGTGTGTTAGGATTTTTATTCTTTTTTACCATTGTACTAAATAACATACGCCAACACTTGTACTCCTTGTTAATCTGGGTCTACAAGAAGATGATGTTCCTCAGTAAGTGTCAGAAAATGAATGTTTTCAGAATAAACTTTATGAAATAAATATACTGTATAAATTAATGTGAAATATTTTGAACATGCATGGCTCTGTTTTTTTAACTTTATTGTTTTCTTTTTAATTGTGCAGCTTTAAAATATATATATATATATATATATATATATATATACACACACTATATTACCAAAAGTATTGTGACGCCTGCCTTTACACGCACATGAATGTCAATAGCATCCCAGTCTTAGTCCGTAGGGTTCAATACTGAGTTGGCCCCCCCTAGGACCATAAGGTTTAGTAGTGTGTCTATGGGAATGTTTGACCATGGATGAGCGAGTTTGGGGGAGGAACTTAACTGGCCTGCACCTGATAGAACACCTTTGGGATAAATTAGAGCAGAGACTGTGAGCCAGGCCTTCTTGTCCAACATCAGTGCCTGACCTCACAAATGCTCTTCTGGAAGAATGGTCAAACATTCCCATAGACACACTCCTAAACCTTGTGGAGAGCCTTCCCAGAAGAGTTGAAGCTTTTATAGTTGCAAAGGGTGGGCCAACTCAATATTAAACCCTACAGACTAAGGTCCCTTTCACACGTGCGGACAGTAGGTCCGTATTTCATCCATCCGTTTTTGGATGAAATACGTACATACATTTATCCCTATGGGATAGTGGGTCATCCGCTGACACCCGATCTCATCAGTCCCCGCTATGGTTCGATTCCACCGACGGAGGAAAATCCAATTTTTTCATCCGTCATTGGATCAGGTAAACACGAACAGACGGTCCATGTTCATCCGATCCCCCCTGTCATCTGCCGGCTCAGCGGCGATCAACGGAGCGATCCCCGCTAAGCAACCAGATGAGAAAGGTACGGATCCTCACGGGATCTGTATGTGTGGAAGGGGCCTAAGACTGGGATGCCATTAAAGTTCATGTGTGTGTAAAGGCAGGTGTCCCAATACTCTAATAGTCCAATCCAATAGTCTAGTGTGTGTGTGTGTGTGTGTGTATATAGATCTCTCTCTCTCTCTCTATTTATATATATATATATATATATATATAGAGAGAGAGAGAGAGATATCTAGATATATAGGGCCAGATTCACAGAAAACTCTGGCGGCGTAACGTATCGTGTTTACGTTACACCGCCACAAGTTTTCAGCGCAAGTGCCTGATTCACAAAGCACTTGCGTGTAAACTTACGGCGGTGTATCGTAAAGACTTCTGGCGCAAGCCCGCCCAATTCAAATGGGGCGTGTACCATTTAAATTAGGCGCGCTCCTGTACTGCGCATGCTCCGTTTTGAAATTCCCGCCGTGCTTTGCGCGAAGTGACGTCTTTTTTTTGAACAGCGACGTGCGTAACGTACTTCCGTTTTCCCGGACGTCTTACGCAAATAAAAAAAAAATTGAAATTCGACCCGGGAACGACGGCCATACTTTAACATGGCTCATCTAAAGTTAAGCCATGTTAAAGCAGCTGTAACTTTGCGACGGGAAAAAATTACTAGCGACGACGTAACGAACGCGAAATCCGTCGTGGATCGCCGTAAAACCTAATTTGCATACCCGACTCTGGAAAACGACACAAACTCCACCCAGCGGCGGCCGAAGTATTGCATCCTAAGATCCGACGGTGTAAGTCAATTACACCTGTCGGATCTTAGGGCTATCTATGCATAACTGATTCTATGAATTAGCCGCATAGATACACTCAGAGATACGACGGCGTATCAGGAGATACGCCGTCGTATCTCTTCTGTGAATCTGGCCCATCATTTATTTTTCTCTTCCCCAAAGCAACAAATAAGACATTTAACAATAACAACAAACTGTTTTGTTTTTTTGCATAGCCATGCTATAGAATGTATTTATTTATTTTAAGCAGCAAATAAAGAATGTAACATCTGGATACACTGTGGATATAGGATATTAGGGTATTTTTTTCCCCTTCTATTGGTTGAACTTGGACTTTTCTCAACCAGACTAACTATGTAACTATGCAACTATTAAACCCAAACTGCTATGTTGCTTAGCTAGCTATGATCTATATATATATATATATATATATATATATATATATATATATATATATATATATATATATACATATATATACACACACACACATACATGTGTGTGTATATATACATACATGTATATAGATAGGTAGATATGTCCATATTTTATAAATATATACAGTATACTGTAGAATCTCATAGCTAAGCAGCAAAACAGTTTGGCTTTAATGGTAAATGCCTTATTTGTTACAACCATATTTTTTCTAAATAACAAGGTAGCGTCATTTTGTTCCCCACTGCAGAGAATTTCTATTTCCCTGGTAGGAAAGAATTTGAGCAGCTGCTTCTAGATCTTACTTGCAGAATTAACAGCTTCTGCTGATTCCCTCTCCACCCTCTCCCCCTCCTCCTGCACAGCCTTTGTGTCAGCCTTAGTGCTAAGAGAAGTAGCTATGCTTTGCCCAGACAGAGAATGGCACCGCTGCTGCTAATTCCACTACAATATACCGAGGTGAAGGGTATTTTCCTTTGTTCGGAAAATTCCGAAGACATTGGAGCTGGTCTAAAACAAGTTTTGTTTTTTTTTTCCTTCTTATGCACCCTCTCTGTTGTTCTAAATGGCTGCAGCCAGACGCCTATGAGGGCACACAGCAAGGTGTGATAATTGTGTAGAGTGACATTAGATGGAGAGATACAGTATAGAAGGGAGGAGAGAAGCTGTCTCATTTACAACCCTACACAGGCGCAGAGAATGGTCTTGTAAAGCCTGCAGGCGGGGCTCTTCACTACTTTCCTCCATGCACAGCAGTGACAGCAGCAGTACAACCAGAGACAAGCAGCTTCAGAGGCAAAGGTTCTTCTCCTCCTGCACCTTGACAACTAAAAAAAAGAGTCCGATCATTTCCTCACCTCTCTGCAACTCAAACAAAGGAAAATCCAATGGGAACGTCATGTCTCTCTTGCCTTTTCTGGCTGTCTTTTAACGTCCAGCCTTTAATCTGATCCGATGACATCCCTTCAACCTGTTTACAGTGAGCCGGGGAGGGATTATTTTCATTTGTGATTATTAGGAAGAGGAAGACCTATGCCTTGGTGTATTTGCAATGAAGCAGAGAAAGAAAATTTTAAATGAGCAGCCGGAGTAAAGCTAACAGTTCTTACAAAGACAGTGGCACAAAAAGGGTGGAGCCCTCATATTTATGTGGATGTGCAGCAATAGCTTACTATAACTTTTCTGCTACCAGCGTGCACACCTATGCTAGGCTGAGGACACTGCCCTGACCTGCAGGTGAATTTCCATGATGATTTAATAGTGTCAGGTGCAGTATACTTCGAAAGAAAGGCGAAACTTAAAACCAGAGAGTGTCATTTGCAACATATTTGTATTCTTGTCTCTTTTTGCTGCTTTTGTCTAGTGCACCAGGATCAAGTGACATGCACGGAAGAGCAAATTTATTTCTTTTTTATTGACTGAATGTTCTACTTGAAACATGCAGTTATCATTTTACTCAATATTTTTGTTCTTCGGAGCTACATTAGTGAGCAATCAAAAATTACAGAAAGATCTAAACACTGTGCAAGGAGATGGCTCAAGATGGTGCCACGGTGTGTATTCCTACTTTAACAAAGTTTCTTTAGGAAAGACATCCAATCAAACTTTTGACTGGAACTCTCCCCATGAAGGTTATTTTAGGAACCTTATTTGTCAATTCATACATGGGAGCTTAAGTAAACCTAAGGAACCTGTATTGACTGAACAGAAGGTACACTGGCCAAGTGACATGCAAGAAGCAGACAGAACTCCATCACCAAATATGCAATCTGATACCTTTTTCTGGGAGCATAGAAAGGTGAACAACACATCCATGGAAACCAGGTATACTGAGCAACAAAATAACAAGGATCAGGTTATGATTCACAGACAGGCTAGAAATAAAAGGGAAACATACGAGTGGCAACGGAAGAAAGGCAATGAAAACTCCAGTAAATCCAACAACGAAAAAAAGTTCTATGCGGACTGGAATGAAACTTTACAAAGTCCAGTTGCAGGAAAAGAGACAGAACCGCATGCCTTGTCCTTAAACGGATCTATTCCCTTTGCTGCAAATGATCTTAAAGTGTTTTCTGACAATATGGAGGTTAATCAAGCATTGGTACCTAAAAATGCAACCAACAATAAAAAATTGCACATAAAGAATCCATTTTATCCATTGACAGAAGATTCATATGGTGCCTATGCAGTTATGTGTTTATCTATTATCATTTTTGTAATTGGCATAATGGGCAATATGGCTGTAATGTGTATAGTCTGCCACAATTACTATATGAGAAGTATATCTAATTCACTTTTGGCAAATTTGGCCTTCTGGGACTTTTTGATTATCTTTTTTTGCCTTCCACTTGTGATATTTCACGAACTTACTAAAAAATGGCTACTGGAAGACCTGTCTTGCAAGATCATACCGTACATAGAGGTAATCATTATGACTTTTATAACATATGTTTGACATTTCTAAAGTAGATTTGTTATTATCCAAGCTCCTCAAGTATTTGTCATTCTGAGACCTATTTAACTCTGTGACCTTTATGTGGTTTGAGAGGTCAACCTGGCCAAAAGTAATATTTAGTGTTGGGTTAAGCCAATTGGTTTCCTATATTTCTTGTGGTCTTTAGGAACAGGCTTTCCTGACATGCTAACTAGATGTGTTCCCATTAACCTTGGAGTCTCACTACTTTCGCCCCAAAAAAATGAAAACAAGTGTTCATACTTCTGTCCAGGTGTACAGACTCGAAAAGCCCAAAGATCTCACCACTGAAACACGTGAAAGACGTGAAACTCACCAGTTGAATACTTGAGAGATATAAACTGTTGGGTGATTAAATCCCCCAGCCTGCAGACAAGATAAATTAACAGAATGTTGCTTTTAGGTGGACCAACAATTTATAAATATTTGCCATACTTGAAACTGTAAATGCTTAGTTTATCTTATGGTAAATGCTTGCTTTGTCGTAATCGTAATATTCATGCTTAAATTTTAGCAATCAAAGTCAAAAACAGGAAACTTGGTGCTTGCATGCTGTTGTGGAACTGCATCTCCCAGCAAGTCCTTCAACTATGGTATACATGTACCATGCTGTCATGGAACTATAAGTCCCAGTACAGTCTATGATTCCACTATAAGACTGGGATGATATTCTGGTTCTTGTAGTTTTTTTGGCAGCCACAAGCCACAGATTGACACATTCTGATCTAGGGTGACAATCGCTACATATGTAATTTTATTTTAGTTTCTATTATACTCTTTTATACAACATGTTTTGTCTGTCAATTTATGTGATTTATGCACTTGCCATTATAACTATTATTGATCACATAAAACAGAATTGTACTTGATTATTCAGCTATAGAAATACATGGATAAAAGGCTGCCAAAATCTTGTCTGAGCCTTGGAATTAAATATGGACTCCTGAAGCTGTTTGCCTGCTTTCACTTGTTATGCATATTTGTTCCTTATTTAAAAAGTGACCAGCTTTAGAACAGTGCCAGTTTTTTGGTATCCACCCTGTAGCTCTGCCAAGTTCACAGTTTACTGGCTGTACTCCACTGTCATTCACATTGTGCATGATTGGAAAACAAAAGAAGTGTCACTGAATGTCAACCATCATCTGCATTGCCAGCAGTGGCCTGTACATTTTAGGTTCCTGTTATGATTGTATTATATAAATGGCAATATTGGCATTCAGAAATCCAATAATCTATAATAATGTACACAGAGTGATTTTTTCATGCAGATCCTTGTATGTAGGTGGAATGTGCATTTTTTACAGTTTCTTCACAGGCTCAGACTTGCTGCGCTTATTTTCTTCCAGTGAATGTTCTTTTCAGTTTATACATAGCTATAAATTTGTATTCTGTATGTGTCTGCCATGGCCAAATCTGTACAAATCATGGGATTTCCATGCGAAAACGGATACAGTTAACACATGTTCTTGTGCATAAAAGTATGTGCTCTATGCAGAAGCTTTTGTATGCTTAGCTCAGCCATACATGTTAAGACTAGGCTTCCTGACCCCACTCTCCCTGCAGCAGGCAGACCATCCTTAGAGTTCTACTATCCATATACTTACACATATAACATATACCTGCACCAGAATTCTGTATGCCTAAACGTTGCAGAATAAGAATGGGTGAAAATGACTAAGAATACATGCAGATGTGTTTACCATGCAAATTAACTTTCCACACCATGTGACTGATATCCAAGTAAATATCAATGTAATGATGGTATGGTGCTCTCCATAAATGGACCAACGTTGAGAAGATGGGACCAACATTAATCTGTGGTCTTCTTATAGTCCATATGCCAATATCAGGCCTTTATGTCTATATCTGCCAAAAACTACTCCATATATTAGTAAAATTGTCTTCTGCTGCCAGGGAAAAATCTTGTGGCCAGGAGTGATTGAATAGTAGCTACTGCTGGCTCATTTTGTATTATGCTAGTTTCATCTGAGCAATGGGTATCTAGGTATTTCAGATTGGGCATACATTTATATGGATCTGGATGCAATACAATCAGGTTGAGCCTCTACATTTTATAGGTAAGTCATGAGGGCAGATCCCTTCTCAAGGATGTTTATTTTCAGCCAAATTTAAGTAATGCAAATTTAAATTTTATCATTTCTTCCGGCACCAACCATGAATTTTTAAATTGAATCTCCCACTTGTTTTACAGGCTTAGAATGTTTTTAAATGATAAAAAGGTATCCATTTTGTTAAACACGCTCTCTGTTGCTGCAGTGGTGATAGCATGTGTCTCATGTATTAATTTTAAGCAAATATTAATGCTGCTTAATCTATGCCCTTCAGAACATGTGCTGATCTGTTTTCACCTGTAGCAACCCTAAAGGTGATATCGGCTCTAGCCACCCTTTTATAGTGATATAGAGATATCTTTCTTTCTTTCTTTTTTTTTTACTTTTTTTTTTTTGGAATAAACTTTATTGAGCTTTCCAATCATAAGAAAATATAGAGTTCCAAGGTAGAGATAAGTATGACCAGGATCATTATATAATGCCGCGTACACACCATCACTTTATGTGATGAAAAAAAATGACGTTTTTAAAAACGTCACTTTAAATGACCGTGTGTGGGGGAAAACGTTGTTTTATGTCTTGTAAAAAACGACAAAAAAAAATTGAAGCATGCTTCAATTTTATGTGTCGTTTTTCAAAACGTCATTTTTTACTTCACAGAAATTGACCGTGTGTAGCAACGTTTTTTCACCCACGCATGCCCAGAAGCTACTTATGAAGCAAGCTTCAATGGAAAAACGTGGTGAACATAACCTTGCTTTGCCAGAACATTGTGAGAAAAACGATGGTGTGTAGGCAACTTCGTTTTTGAAAATTAAAGTTTCAAAAACGTAATTTTTTACTTCACAGAAAATGTCGTTTTTTTTCATCACATAAAGTGATGGTGTGTACGGGGCATAACAGTTAAGGTTACTATTACATCAAGAGATACCTTGTCATGATAGAATGCAACATGTTATGACATTCTGAGGAGATGGTATCGCATACAAGTGGAACCTCTTCCCCTCCACCTCCGTCCGGCCAGGACTTACAGGTATGGTGGGAAGAAGTGGGGGGACGGACCCAGGAGGGTAACCTACGAAAGCAAAATACAGGGCTCTTGAGTAGATATCTTAATAGTGCATTTTATATATTTTAATTATCTTAAAGTAGATGTAAACCCAATTACTAAAACAACAAGCTTTAACGTGCTAATATTTAAAAAAATGACAGGCTTTTATGAAAAGAATAACTGAAGATCCTGCCATACAGGTCCTTGTTCAGGCATTTCCTATTATGTGGGAAGAACTTTCAATTGTGCTTATGCATTGTCACCCTGTGACATGTGCCCCAATGGAGACTAGATGTGGCCATGCTGACACACTTTACACAGACATGGTCAGTGTTACTTTCAAGAAGTCATTTCTGAGCCACTGATGTGCAGCTGACGCTGTAACAAGTAGTCAGGAAGTGACTAAACGATGCTGGAGGAGATCAGCAGCACTGAACTACAAATAATATTTTAAAAAAATATTTCAATTGTCATATATCAGAGTTTAGATTTACTTTAAAGTGGTTTTAGTAGACCTCAATCACTTTGTGAGTTACTATATAAAAGGGCATGATGGGTTTCCCCATTACGTAGTCTCATTGTTAGACTTGCTGACCAGTGTGGCTAGGTAGAACTCTGCAAACCTTTTTTTAGAGATGGATTTGGTAAACTTAGTCATTACTGAAGTCCATTTGTGGTTAATTTAGGTTTTCAAGTGTTTGCTGAGTAGACTTATTACATACGCATTGGCAGATTTATCCCTACTCATTACTGTAAATTGTTGTTAAAAAAAAGGGATGTCAGGGAAGTTTCCACTTTGAGGTGATAAGATATACACATTTTACATAAGTTGGAAAACTCCATTTTACGATCTTCATGAAAGGTCATATTTCACAACTCATTTTTCAAACATTTGATTTAAACTGTTTAATTGAACAAACAAGTTGGAACAAAATAACCCCAAGGCTCAAAACTATTTATCAGATCAAGAAGCATGAGTAAGAACAGCTATGCTTAAAGCAAATCTGTCACACATGAAGGAACAACACCATGCTATACAGCAGGCGAAGATGACTCAGATTTCCCCTTTATTTTGTAGTGCTGCCATTTCTGGGTAATTGCCAGTGGATAATTAGCAAATTTACCATGTTTTATCAAAAAACACTTGAAATCTGCATGGGCACCATATTGAGTTAGGTCTTCCAATCCTGTTCTGAGCCTAATCACTGCACCCAGGCTCAAGTTTGTATTGTATTACAATATTTAGCCTGATGCAGAAATATGTTATTTTTACACTATTGTATGTGCATACTTTCCTCAGTCTGACAGCTGCTGAGCTGGGTAAACTATAGCCTTGAACACAAAGTTGGAGCCAGATCCACAGAAGAATTACGCCGGCGTATCTATTGATACGCCGCATAATTTCAAAGTTCCTGCGTCGTATCTTTGTTTTGTATCTTCAAAACAAGATACGACTGCATCTGGGCTCGATCCGACAGGCGCACGTCTTAGTACGCCGTCGGATCTTAGGTGCATTCTTCTGGCGGCCGCTAGGTGGCATTTTCGTCGAATTCCGCGTCGAGTATGCAAATTAGCTAGATGCGGCGATCCACGAACGAACGTACGGACGGCGCATTTTTTTACGTCGTTTGCGTTCGGCTTTTTCCGGCGTATAGTTACCCCTGCTATATGAGGCGTACTCAATGTTAAGTATGGCCGTCGTTCCAGCATCGAATTTTGAATTTTTTACGTCGTTTGTGTAAGTCGTTCACGAATAGGGATTTGCATAGAATGACGTCACCGTCGTAAGCATTGGCTTGTTCCGGTTTAATTTCGAGCATGCGCACTGGGATACCCCCACGGACGGCGCATGCGCCGTTAAAAAAAACGTTGTTTACGTCGGGTCACGACGTATTTACATAAAACACGCCCCATCACATCGATTTGAATTGCGCGCCCTTACGCCGCCAAAGATACACTACGCTGCTGTAACTTACCATTCTTTGAGGATTCGAAAAAAAAAGTAAGTTACGGCGGCGTAGTGTATCTTAGATACGATACGCCCGACGGAAATATGCGCCAGGGTACGTGGATCTGGCCCTTGGTATGTAAGTAGATATTCCAAAAGTTTGTGTTAAATCACATTATTTAGTTAATACGGCCATTGGTTACTGCAATATATCTCTGATTATGTGTGGATAATATGATTAATCAGCTTACAAAGTAGTATTGGCCATGATAGCAAGCACCACAAGATAGTGACCTGATAGATCTGGCTTTAGTTGACCTAACCCGCACCCAGGATGTTGTCCACTGTAGACTTGCCCACATACATTTCAGCATGGGGGAAGCTGTTGGCAGACTACTCAACCTTGCTGCATTGGATTTTACAAAAGTCAGATTAATGTAACCCAAGGGGATATTTTGTTGTTATCATGGTTTGGATGTTTATTGGATAGCATAGCAATTTATTGACTGGCTTCACTTGTTACTTGATGTTCTTAATTGTAACTGTTCTGACAGTTGTCACAGTCCTGTTTTATGCACTGTTACTGAAATGTGTCCTGTCAGATCAAGGTGGTAGTAAAGGGTAATGGGGGTGGCCAGCCTGTATCCACTTCATCGCTATCAGTGCCATGTCCTTCTCTTTCTCGTGCTTTGCCCATTGGGCAGGCACTGATGATGTAACTCCCACAAATGCTCCCTGGCAATACATGCTCTTGGCACAAAACCATTCCTGGTTTTTGTAAGATGTCAGGACTGTACTGCACTGCATGTATATTGCAGTTAGTGTACAGATTTAAAAAAATTGCTAGCATGTACGTAAAAGTTTTTTGCCAGAAAAGACTGCTGACACTTTTTAGCTTTACAGTACTTCAGCTTTACCAACTTTATTTTGCTTTTATAATCATAAATGTACCTTAAAAAAAATACATCTTAGGATTCTGCTTCTAAAATATTCTGAGACATTAGAATAGTGTCATCAACCTACTGGAGGGGCAATGGGGTAATTGCCCCCCTAGAGAAACTAGTGACAGGCCAGCGGGCAGGCCAGTCAGCATGTCTGCAGGTGAGTGGGTAAACAAGCCAGTCAGCAGGTGAGCGGGTGGGCAGGCGGGGGAGCAGAGAAATGACATCATCTTTTACCACCCACCCTGCATCACCACAGTTCCACCCTCACTGTGCAGCCGTGAGCAGCTGAGAGATCACATCATCTCTCTGCTGCCTGTCTTCACTCTGGGACACAGCAAGTGACAATCCACAATGTGTGGCAAGTGACAATCTGCAACGTGTCACAGGCAACGTTGCAAGGGACAATTCGCAACATGTGGCTGGTGATGTGGCAAGTGACAATCTGCATCTGGTGGCTGGTGACGTGTCAAGTGACAACCTGCATCTGGTAGCAAGTGACAATCCACATCTGGTGGCAGGCAAGTGACAATCCACAACTTGTGGCAGGTTATGTGGCAAGTGACAATTCCGCATCTGGTGGTAGGTGACTTGGCAAGGGACAATCCGCATCTGAAGGCAGGTGATGTGGCAGGTGAAATGACAAGTGACACACTCAGGGCTCCCACTAATTCTGCATTATGGTGAGAACTATTTCATTTTATATAACAATGTAATAATAGAAATAATGCGCTTCAATCATCCTGACATATCAACCATGGTCTCGTGATGATTGAAGCGCCAACACCAACCATTGCCCTGATAAATTGCTTACAATAAAAACATATTTTCTGGCAGTGCCCCTCCCAAGACTAGACTCTGGATCCACCCCTGCAATGTAGCAGATTGAAATATACTGACACAACACCCACATTTTATTGGCACAGTCAAGTCTTTACTGGCATTTCCAAAAGTACACAGGCAAGTGGACAAGTACAATATGCAACTAGCAATCTGATTTAAGGTAGATATTAAGGCAAAAAAAAAATTCTTATTTTATTTTCGTTATAGTTCGTCAGTATCTCAGAGATAGGACAGGAGGGCAAGAAATTAAGCCTGGTACACACTGCAGGTTTTTTGTTTTCGTGCAACCCCACGGGTTGCACAAAAAATAAGCTGACATCTCCGGTTGGGAGCCGCTGTACTAATGATGCAAGCTTAGTCCAGCGATCGCCCCCACTGAGCTGTTGCGTTTTGACAAGGGGACGCCCCCTTCTCCAGAACACTCCACAGCCAATAGCAGAGACCGCTGATCAGGAGTCGGTCGGTTGCTGGTTTTCCAGCATGCATGTCCTACAGAAGCTGGCTGACATGCACACAAAAAATTATCTAAATGATATTGGCTATGTTAAATCTACTGTATGTTAGCAGAAAAGCCATGGGAGTATAATAACTGATGTCTGAGATGAAACAAAAAGTCAAACGTAAATCTGTGGAGGGGCAGTAAGGCAGGATGAGGGGATGCCACCATTGGTAGTTTTTTGGCCAGGCTTCAGGAGGCATGTAAAATGCCTACAACTATAGGAAGAGCATTTTTTACTTTAATCAAAGCTGTACAGTTTGTTCTATCCACGGCACCCGTTACCTGCATAGGCAGTTTTTGGTGAAGATGAACATACCCTTTAAACTTTCCTCCTTTACAGGAGACTCTCCTACTACACCCCACCGACAAGGTTGCTGTAAATGTATTTTTTACATACAGCTGGCAAAGGTACCCAAAACTCCTATACGAGGACAGAAAGGACCGTCGAACCCAACTGTGCAGTCTAGCAGGGGTTTCTGGATAATGGCACGGAACAAAATTGCAGATTTACAAATCCTTTGCCAATTAAAATAGTCCCCATTAGCTTTCTAAGGTTACTTCTTAGTCTTTTTTTTTTTTTTTTAAATACCTTCTTGCAGTGTACACTTCTTTGTATGAAAGTTACAGTGACATGGAAGGAGTGCTCCATATAAGCAGATAGGAGAGGATCCTGGAGTCTTTATTTGGGTTATATTAGTTGGAGAAACAAATGCTATCATCACTGCAAAAGAAGGAGAGCTGCTCCAATGTTAGAGAAGGCTCATCTGATCTTCTCAAACTCCATAATCCTAAAAAGTGTGTAGGAAAGGCAGCATAGTGGCTTATTGGCTAACACTACTGCTTTGCAATAATGGGGACCCTAGTTTACATTCTGGTCAGAACACTATCTGCATAGAGTTTGCATGTTCTCACTGTCCTTGTGTGGGTTTTCTCTGAGTATTCCGGTTTCCTCCCACACTCCAAAGATCTGCTGGTAGGTTTAATGGCCCTAGTATGTGAATGCATATGAGGTAGAGACCTTAGATTTTGAGCTCCATAAAGGCAGAGGCTGATGTGAATATACAATATAAACAGCATTACATAAATTGACAGCACTATATAAATGTATGCAATAAATTACATACAGTACAAAGTTAATCTTAGTCATGAAAAGTTTGCTAAAATTGATGATGTGCAAAATGCATTAAGCCATAACAACCAATAAACTATCTGTCATTGGGATGACTGTTAAACCAATTTTAGTTTAAATCTACATGGTTAAAAAAAAAAAAATTTGGGCATCCCTGCTCTTAATAAAGAGCAATTCTGTGCATCAAGTGAAGTCATTCAATTAGGTGCTATTGCTGATAATAAAATATTGCAGTTGTGCTAAAGCCGCAAAGTGCACTTAATGTTCCTTGAGATGAGCTCTAGATAACCCACTGCAGCCACATTTTGAAAGGGCTTCTCACGTAGGGATGGATCGGTTAGCCGTGCTGTGTAACATCCTTTCTATGCTTTATGTGCGACTAAACACATTTTAATATATAAGCCAAATTCAACAGCACTTAGAGAAAAAAAAAAAGAAAAATCTCTACTGCATATACCGCAATTTGTGTTATAATAGTTGATTTCTACAATGCACAGCATTTTTGTACATCAAACTGTGGGTGCTGTACTTTGATGTACAAAAGTGCAGTGTATTGTAGAAGTCAACTATTTCAACTTCCAAGGCGGGATATTATGAGTGGTGGCTGTGATGATGGATCTACTTTAACGTTAGTGCTCACGATTTGTTACATTAGGATTTACGAATATCACTTCTGAGATTACCAGATTACCATAACATTTGAATGGGGTGGACTTCTAAACTAAAGATGTTTGTATGCGAAATGGAAGCCCTGTAAATGTAGGCTGTGCTCTAAAAATGCAGTTCAAGGCTTAAAGATGACACCATCAAAGTGTATTGAAAACCCCAACTTATTTATTTTTGTTGGGCAAAACGATTCAGCAACTACAAGTACCATGCAGTCCACTTTTGTCTTCCATGTACCTAATTCTTCACAGGGCTTCTGTGCTTTGCTGATTATCATTGTCGCTGGGACTAAAATTAAGGTAAAACCACAAAACTGTTTTCGATAAGTTGTCACCAGAACAGGGATAGAGGGGAAACCATCCAATGGACTCACTTGTTCCAGTGACAACTGTCTAAGAGGGGATTTTCTTTATTTTGGAGATATTTCTTCTCACTTCTCATTGTGTGTACAGGAGTGGAGGTAAAGGGAATTCTCTCCAATGTGAGACAGATAGGGAAAATCCTGACATTGGTTTCAAACATTCCTTTACTATATTTAAAAATTTAAAAAAAAAATTTTTGTCTTCAGATATACTTTAAATATTCCAGGATAAGGGGAGATTGTGGCATCAACCTCTCCCCTTGTACTATCACAGAAGGCCTTGTATTCTGTTAAAACAATACAAAATGTTTTAGGAATAGGCAAAGTGGAGCGCAATCTACTATCCTTTACTGTATGGGCTGTATGAGAGCCCGGAACTGTAATGCCGCGTACACACGATCATTTTTCGGCATGAAAAAAAACGTTTTTAAAAACGTCATTTAAAATGATCATGTGTGGGCTGCACATCGTTTTTCAGTTTCTGAAAAACAACAAAAAAAATTCGAACATGCTGCATTTTTTAACGTCGTTTTAAAAAATGTAGTTTTTCTGGGTTGTAAAAAATTATCGTGTGTGGGCTAAAACGATGTTTTTAAACCCGCGCATGCTCAGAAGCAAGTTATGAGATGGGAGCGCTCGTTCTGGTAAAACTACCGTTCATAATGGAGTAAGCACATTCATCACGCTGCAACAGACAAAAAAGCGCGAATCGTCTTTTACTAACAAGGAATCAGCTAAAGCAGCCCAAAGGCGAATAGAACTTCCCCTTTAGATTGCCGTTGTACGTGTTGTACGTCACCGCGCTTTGTTCATCATTTTTTTAAAACAATGGTGTGTGGGCAACGTCGTTTTTGATGATGAAGTTGAAAAAACTTTGTTTTTTGGACATGCTGAAAAACAAAGTTTTTTTTCATGCCGAAAAATTATCGTGTGTACGCGGCATTAGTTTCAATGCTGTTCGTTTGATGCTCACACTAGCGACGAGGTGACAGAAACTAAGGCCTCGTACACACGACCGAGAAACTCAACGGGCGAAACACATCGTTTTGCTCGTCGAGTTCCTTGTGAAGCCATCGAGGAACTCGACAAGCCAATTTTCTCCATTCCCGTCAAGGAAATAGAGAACATGCTTTATTTTTGGCTCGTTGAGTTTCTCGACAGTTTCCTCGACGAAAATGTACACACGACCGGTTTCCTCGGCAAAAAAATATCTCCCAGCAAGTTTCTTGCTGGTTTTTGCCGAGAAACTCGGTCGTGTGTACGAGGCCTAAGAGTTTCATAAAACACAGAAGAATCCCCACATATGGACATACATCATTAGAGATAATTATTATTACAAGCAAATATCAAAAATATGTTTTTTGTTTTTTTCTAAAGTTCAGCTTTAAGGAACAATAAATTGTTTTAAAATTATTTTCATAGAATTTATTAGGTTTTATTAAAATATATTCCCAGTACTCACATTACATTTTAAAAATGTTTAAGACTGCCTGCAAAGTTTTCATCATGAGAAAAAAGCTCATTAAAATAAATACATAGGCAAAATAATTTTATCATCAAAGGCATTCTCACAAGCCTAAAAATTCATTTTTCTACACAGTACCCATTTATGCTTGTTCGGAATTGCTGTATAAAAATTAGTTTAACGAGCCCTATACATAATGCAGAGTAAAGCATTTACTTGTGGTCAAGATGTGCATTTATTAATGAATTGTCGTAATGAATAGTTAGAACAAAGGCACTCTGTTTATAGTGCTATGTCAAGGAACAAAGCACTTTGGTTAGAAGCTTGTGGGAAAATACACAATCCAAACCATTTATCTTTTAGGAATTTACCAACAAATAATTATATAGTGATGTGACGCTAAAATGTTCTTTTAACCACTTAAGGACCGTAAGGATTTACCCCTTTAATGAGCAGGCCATTTTTTGCAATACGGTACTGCGTCATTTTAACTGACAATTGCGCGGTCGTACGATGTTGTACCCAAACAAAATTGATGTCCTTTTTTTCCCCAATAGAGCTTTCTTTTGGTGTTATTTAAATACCTCTGCGGTTTTTATTTTTTGCGCTATAAACAAAAAAAAATTTTTTTTATATTTCTTACTTTTTTGTTATAATAAATGTCCAAAAATAAATGTATAAAAATACTTTTCTTCATCCGTTTAGGCCAATATATATTCTTCTACATATTTTTGATTAAACAAAACACAAAAATAGCGTCTATAAAAGTGGGGATAGATTTATGAAATTTTTATTATTTATTTATCTTTTACTAGTAATGGCGGTGATCAGTGATTTTTTGCGGGACTGCGAAATTGTGGCGGACAGATCGGACGCTTTTGACACTTTTTTTGGACCAGTGACATTATTACAGTGATCAGAGCTAAAAATAGCCACTGATCACTGTATACATGACACTGGCAGGGAAGGGGTTAACACTGGGGGCGATCAAGGGGTTAAGTGTGTCTTAGGGAGATGTTTCTAACTGTAGGGGAGTGGACTGCCTGGGAGTACAGAGAGATTGCTGTTCCTGATCACTAGGAACAGACAATCTGAATGTACTCTCCAGTCAGAACGGGGATCTGCTTTGTTTACACTGACAGATCCCCGTTCTGCCTCTCTGAGGAGCGATCGTGGGCGCTGGACCTGCGAATTGGCTCCCACGTTGTGCAGCTGGCGGGCGCACACAGTGACTCGTGTGTGAAACGGCGTACGGGTACATTGTTTAGTGAAATAGGGCCGCCCTGCTGCAGTATATATGCATACCTCCCAACTGTCCCTGATTTCGAGGGATTGTCCCTCATTTGGAACAAAGTCCCTATGTCCCTCATTCCTCCTCATTTGTCACTAATTTTGGTCTGATCTATATAGTTGTATATAAAATGCACTTTTTTATCTTTCAAAGTGTTTCCCAGTGCTAAACCTTTCATCCAATTTATAAATTACTGCATTTGTAAATTCCAAAAGCCAATATAAAGGAATAGTAATGGTAAAAAAAAAGCGTGGCAGGGGGTGTACCCTATGCCTACATAACTTTGCTAATAGGTGGCCCTCGTTCCCAACTCTTTGAGATGGGAGGTATGTATATGCGGTGAGCAGTCCTTAACCACTTCCCGACCGCCGCATGTATATGTACGTCCACAGAATGGCACGTACAGGCAAATGGGCGTACAGGTACGTCCTTGCCTTTGCCCGGCTCGGGGGTTCTATCGGGACCCCCCCCCCCCCCCACTACATGCGGCGGTCGGATTCCCGCGGGGAGCGATCCGGGACGACAGCACGGCTATTCGTTTACAGTCGCTCCGTCGCGATCGCTCGTGCTTCACTGTGGCTTCCCCGTGCTTCACTGTGGCGGCTGCATCGATCGAGTCATCCCTTTTATAGGGAGACTCGATCGATGATGTCAGTCCTACAGCCACACCCCCCTACAGTTGTAAACACACACTAGGTGAACCCTAACTCCTACAGCGCCCCCTGTGGTTAACTCCCAAACTGCAACTGTGATTTTCACAATAAACAATGCAATTTAAATGCATTTTTTGCTGTGAAAATGACAATGGTCCCAAAAATGTGTCAAAATTGTCTGAAGTGTCCGCCATAATGTCGCAGTCACGAAAAAAATCGCTGATCGCCGCCAATAGTAGTAAAAAAAAAAAATAATAAAAATGCAATAAAACTATCCCCTATTTTGTAAACGCTATAAATTTTGCGCAAACCAACCGATAAACGCTTATTGCGATTTTTTTTTACCAAAAATAGGTAGAAGAATACGTATCGGCCTAAACTGAGGAAAAAAAATGTTTTATATATGTTTTTGGGGGATATTTATTGCAGCAAAAAGTAAAAAATATTGCATTTTTTTCAAAATTGTCGCTCAATTTTTGTTTATAGCGCAAAAAATAAAAACCGCAGAGGTGATCAAATACCACCAAAAGAAAGCTCTATTTGTGGGGAAAAAAAGGACACCAATTTTGTTCGGGAGCCACGTCGCACGAGCGCGCAATTGTCTGTTAAAGCGACGCAGTGCCGAATTGTAAAAACGCCTTTGGGCATTTAGCAGCATATTGGTCCGGGGCTTAAGTGGTTAAGTAGTTTAAGCTTAAAGTAGCCGACTCAAATAAGATGCTTTATGCCTAAACTAGCAGCAAGAATGTAGGATCTTTTATAATAGGAGAAATAAAGTGTATACTGGTTTTCATAATTCAACATTCATCCGTTTATCATGGTCCCCCACAATGACTGCCTGCTATAGAATACAAAAGTTATGCTATTGCTATTTACCTTATTAGAAATATAAAATATTTTTTTTTGACTGTATGACTAGCCTTAGACCTTTAAAAGAGTGTGTTTCTATGGTAGGGAGTTTAGCGGGTTTCCAAAGCCATGTGTGTGTTGCTGAAAAAGCCAAACCTCCAATGAACTTGAACTTGCTATCAGGGTGTCTGAAAAACTTAGAAGGGGTGACAGGGATTCCTCACAACGCTGACACATTGATTTTTGTCACCTGAGAATGGGCAGGCTTGTTTTTGGAGTAGACGTTTCAGAAAATATTGCACAAATTATCGAAAAAGTACATCTTATTGCATCTATACCGAGTTCCTAATTTTTACTACATTCTAACACTTTAAGACAACTGTGACTGTAAATCAAAACGCTAAACATAAAGTGGACCTTCACCCGAAAAGAACACTCAACAGCATTCTCCTTCTGACCCCCAGGCGGTTACAAAATTGCAGGGTTAGACCCCTTTCACATTGAGCAGCGGCCACGTTGGCTCTAAAGTGCTGCTCGTTTTAGCGGCGATTTTCGTCCACTAGCGGGGCGCTTTTAACCTCCACTAGCGGCCAAAGAAGGGGTTAAAAGCGCCTGTGTTTCGGCGCTTCCAAAATGCTTTTCAAGCGCTTTGGAAGCACTGCCCATTCATTTCAATGGGCAGGGCGTTTTGGGAGCGCAGTATACAGCACTCCAAAACCTCCCCAAAGATGCTGCTTGCAGGAATTTTCCTAACGGCCCACAAGCGCACCGCCCCAGTGTGAAAAGATACACTGAAATGATTGGAAGGCAGTTTTCAGGCGTTATTTAGAGGCTATTTCTAGCTCTAAAACACATGAAAACCACCTCAGTGTGAAAGATGTCTTATTCTTTTTTTGTTCCCACTTCCTCATTCCTCACCTAGGCTAGAATGATGGACCTCTTGAGATACACTTCACACATCTCTGCAATTTGTAATCTCAAGCATGGGGAGTAGTGAGCTGATTGTGAGTGATCAGGAAATGAGAGCTAGCTCCCAAAAGCAAAATGGAAGCACAGAAGATCAATAGCCCTGTGAAGAATTAGGTACATGGAAGACAGAGATGGACTTCATGATACTTGTAGTTGCTAAATTGTTGGGTTTCCTGTAGTTAGATGAAGTTCTTCCTCAACCCTTTAAATACACCTGTCTAGAAAAAAAATGTGGGCTACCATTGCTCAGCTCCTCCTAATGCTAGTTGCTTGGCTGTGGGGACATAGCCCTACATCGACACTGACCCAGAACAAGAGTCACATAAAAGTCTAAGGGCCAGATTCTGAAAGAGATACGACGGTGTATCTCCTGATACACCGTCGTATCTCTGAGTTAGGCCGGTCGTATCTATGCGACTGATTCATAGAATCAGTTACGCATAGATATGCCTAAGATCCGACAGGTGTAACTGTGTTACACTGTCGGATCTTAACTGCAATTTAAAAATGGTCGCTGGGGGCGTTCTCGCTGATTTACGCAGAGAATATGTAAATCAGCGAGATACGCCAATTCACGAACGTACGCGGGCCTGACGCAATGTTTTTACGACGTTTACGTAACGGTTTTCCCGGCGCATAGTTACCCCTGCTTCTAAGTATGGCCGTCGTTCCCGCGTCAATTTTTTTTTTTTTACGTCGTTTGCGTACGTCGATTCACAAAACCGATGGACGCAAGTTACGCTCACACCGAAACCAATGACGTCCTAGCGACGTCATTGGGAGCAATGCACGCCGGGAAAATTCGCGGACGATGCATGTGCAGTTAAATCGGCGCAGGGACGCGCCTGATTTAAATGCTACACTCCCCCTAGCCGCGGAATTTTAATTCCGCCGGGGGATTTAAGATACGCCGCCGCAAGTTTGGAGGTAAGTGTTTAGTGAATTACCCACTTGCCACTAAAACTTGCGGCAGCGGATCTTAAATCAGATAGATTAGGCGGATCTAAAGATCCGCTGATCTATCTGAATCTAGCCCTAAATGTGTTATCGCTTTGTTGAAGCCAAAGTATCAGCATAACAGACAGTTGACAAACATGTTTGAACTAAAGAATATATCCTTATCTTCATAAAATAAAGGAGTATTCTGTAGTCCAGGAGGGGCTGAAAATATTTCTTGGGATTTTAGTGCAGCAGTGTCAATGTGTAACAGGAAGTTAGGAGCTTACTGTATTTACGGGTATTTTTCTATAGTTGCAGCATTTTATTGCACAGGGATACTTTATCTATTTGCTTTTTATTTTTCCCATGCATTCACTTTAAGCTGAACCTAGCCCCAATGCTGATTTTAAGCAAACTATAATATACTATCACAGTAGTAAATACTAATCATAGGTAGTGGTAGCAAAAAAACTGTTTTAAAAAAGTTGTATTGTCTATTTACAATGTAGAAAATCATTGGTGCCGATTTTGAGGAGCTTGCACCTTCCCAAAAGTTCAGCTCCAATGCATTATTACTTTTTATAATGCATGTTTGGTACAAGAGAGCATAAAACTCCCCCACACTCCCTCGAATGGATACACTCAGATAGTGAAGTAAATCATCTAAAGTTGTAAACAACTGAATTACCTCCAGATAATGTAATACAGAGAACCTCAGTATAGTAGAAGAAAGATTAATTTGTTAGTGTAATCAATCATTTGTTAGCGCTAAATAAAGAAAAATGCACATGAATTACTCAAAGCAGAATTTTTTATGTACTCAAGCAAATATTAAACATGGCTGAATTGTATTTCTTTATTTCTACTGTTATTGAATTTGTGAGAGGAAATGAAAATTGGATTGGAAAGGTTAATGAAATAAAAAATGAGATGTCACCAAAGCTCAGAATGTCCTCTCCTCAATTATTTATTTAGACTTGCAATTCACTGGGACTGTATATAGTTGCACTGTTATTCAGGCTTCCCTGTTGTGTCAGTTATCCTTGGTCATTAAAGTCAGGTTTGTGATTTTACAGGGGAAAATGTGTGTAAACACTAACATTTAACCGCTTCAGCCCCAAACGATTTTACCCCCTTCCTGACCAGAGCACTTTTTACAATTTGCCACTGCATCCCTTTAACTGGCAATTGCAATGCTGAACCCAAAATAAATTTGCATCCTTTTCTTTTCCACAAATAGAGCTTTATTTTGATGGTATTTGATCACCTCTGCGTTTTTTATTTTTAAACAAAAAAAAAAGAGCGATTTTGAAAAAAAAAAAAACAATTTGTTTTACTTTTTGCTATAATAAATATCCCCATTTAAAAAAAATAGAATTTTTTCATCAGTTTAGGCCAATTTTATGTATTCTACATATTTCTCTTTCGTTCATGGATGGACACAGCCTTAGTCTTGACATAGTGGGAGATAGACTATCGTAGGAGTGACTAGGCAGAAAGTGTTAACTTCAAAGCTGAACCACCCCGCCCAGGGTGCGGTCCCGCTGCACCAAGCAGTTCAGTTTTTTTTCTGCCTAGTCTAGGAGAAGACATGGCTCCCTTCAGGCCCAAGGCTTGGAGGCTTTTAATTTGGATTTTTATTAATTTATTTATTTAAGTTTTTCCTGCGATCTTTGATCAACTGCCGACTGGGCGACAAGCTGGATCCCAGATCCTTGTATTCTTCCCAGTTTCGGCCATCGAGCGTGTGCCGACCATAGCTGCGCGCTGGGTCGTCCACAACATGCCCGTCCTCGACATGGCCGGTGAGCTATACGCTCCAGGGCTTGCATCGGACCAGTCTACTCGGCCGAGTCGCAGTAGCCTGGCCGACAGCCACCTCAGTTACCATACGGTAGATGTGCTTTCCAGGATGCTTACAGCATAAACCCACAGGAAGGGTAAGTAGCTACTACCTTGCTTTAGCAAGAAGACAGAGCTGGGCATCCTTGGAGAGGTGAGTAAAGGGCCTTCTCCCCCCTTCTCCCCTCCCCCCTCCTCCTTAGGCTCTCTGAGCTAGCTGCTGGGCAGGGGTTCCTCTGGGGAGCTTCACTTGGGGAACCATAAGTCACAAAATTAGTGTGTAAAGCTGCATAAGAGACTTTGCTTACTTGTGTGTCCTGCTCCATGCTGTCGGCGGCCATGTTTGGTGTGTCCATGCTGTATTTCTTCACTTGCACAATGTATAAATCTGCATAAGAGATTCTGCTTTCCTGTGTGTCTTGCTCCATGCTGTCGGCGGCCATGTTTGGTGTGTCCATGCTGTATTTCTTTACTTGCACAATGTATAAAGCCGCATAAAAGATTCTGCTTTCCTGTGTGTCCTGCTCCATGCTGTCGGCGCCCATGTTGGTGTCCATGCTGTATTTCTTTTCTCACTGGCGGCCATCTTCTTGTAGCTGCATTTTTCTGGCGATTTCTGGTCATGTGTACTGACTGCCGCATTACTCTGCTGCACCGTGGTTTTCTGCCCTGTTGGCCTCTAGTGTCAGATCAGCAGCCATTGTACCATGGATCAGACCATTTTAAAGATGGCAGATGAACAGATACACGCTGCAACTGAGCAGTCTGAAAGACTGACAAAAATCGCAGCCCCACAAACAGCCTTCGATCCCAGCTTTGGAGAGCACAGATCGACAGACACACTATGCAGGCAGCAGCTCTGCTAGCTAAACCATCTACTACGGTTCCTGGGTGGCGAGTCCTCTGGGGGAGAACCCCTCATCTCTGCTGCAGTCAGGAGTGATGGATCTTTGATCAACTGCCGACTGGGCGACAGGCTGGATCCCAGATCCTTGTATTCTTCCCAGTTTCGGCCATCGAGCGTGTGCCGACCACGTTGGGTCATCCACGACATGCCCGTCGCTCGTGCACGCAATTGCGCATGGCCGGCGACGATTGTGCCCGCCGGCTATGCGCATCGGGCCCCATGCTGTGCCGTGGTCAGGTTGGTGCCTCCGGTGGCCTGCGTGCCCTCTGGCGGCTCTCCTGGGCAAAGCCGTACCCATACGGGATTTTGCCCAGGAGAGCCATTGTGCAGCAGTAAAAGTATGTGAGTCGGTCGTGAACTGGGTAATTACAGTAATCGGCATTGATTCTTTCTTGCTCGGTAACACCAGTTAAGGTCTATTGATGAGAATTTGCTTTATTTACTTGAACCATATTCCTTTGATCCAAATATGTATACCTACTGTTGTTTACTTTCTCTTTCTTACCAGTGAATTAGACATTGAGATACTTGTATTGTCCACTCAAACATTTCTGTACAATTGTCATTGTTTCTTTAGAATATAAGTGGTGTTCTCATCTAATAACGTGCAAAAATGCTGTTTTTTATTTTCCTTGCATGTCCGCCTCAGATCTACAGCTAATGCACTTGAAAGTGTTCTTTCAAGTGCACTTGTAGTGGAAAGTGGATTTGCCTTTTGTAAATAACCTCCATGGTGTCAATCCAAAAGAGGAATGAAGGCCCCTTGCACACTGCTCCGGTGCAGTTTTCCCACAGCACAGTGTTTTTGTGTGGGTTACCCCGTGCTTTCCCATACACTTCTATTAGATCAGCTGTTTGTGGAGCTTTTTCTGAAAGCGCACCAAAGATGCAGGAATTTTGGTGGGCTTTCAGAAAACACACAAAAAATGTGTGATCTAATTGAAGTCTAAAGGAAAGCATGGGTAACTCGCACAAAAACCGTGCTTATACTGTGCTCCCCTGAAGCAGTGTGAAAGTGTCCTTGAAGTAGCTTTCTAGGTTTAGCTTTAAATAGTTTGTTTGGGGCAATCCGACCCAAATTAACAATTTTCATTACTAAATGATGTGACAATTGGATGTGCCGCAATATACCAAAGTTTCATTAGCTTCATAAAGTAAGCAGTGCTGTGTTCTGGCAGCAGTACAGACAACTTCATGCCTTATGGCAGGCCAAGTGCTTCTTGGCCATTCAGGAGAAGCCTTGTATTTTTTATCAATGCTCTGAAATTGTGCCATCATCCACTGCATCTCCACCTCGGCCAATCAGAGGACGCCTTATATTCAATGTCACTATTTAACATTACATGAAAGACTTCTACTTGGGGAAATGTGTGTATTGCACAAATGTACTGTGTATTTTTTTTAGTTGCCCTAAAATGTCGCTTCGTAGTCACCACAGTAAAAACTAAGATGTGAAGAACTGCTGAAGCGTGCATTTATACTCAGATAGTTATGAGTATGTGCACAACACAGGAAGAGAAAATATGAACAAAGTAAAGGGAAAAATTAATTTTTTTTATAAGTGTAGTCAAGCTTCAAACTTTCTAGTCTTTACATGTTCTTAGCAAGCAGTAAAAGCCATCCCCAGCCTCTGTTGATATATTCTTAGTAGCTCAGCTCATCCTGCTCCACCCTACTAAACGTTCTGCTCTTTTTTTAGTGGGCTGGAAGGAGGCTGAGTCACTGCTGGTAGGGAGGACTTGCGTTGCAGAAGAAAATCATTTATATGACCGTAGTACTGCTAATGTGAACTTTGGGGATGAATTGCTCCAAAGTGACTGCAGCTACAGAAAGCAGGCTTGTTTATCGAGTTTGGCTCCAGAGCAATTATTTTTTTCATTTTATGCACACATTAAAGAACCTTGATTTTTGACCCCCAGAACATTATATATTTTCTGAAGGCAGAGCCCCTGTAGAATAAAAAGGTAATAGTTGCAAATTTTTACATCTTATGATATTTGCACAACTGTTTATTAAACAAAAATTTCCATGCAAACACACACAGTAGGTTATTTTACGGAAGGCAAATCCACTTTGCACTAAAAGTGCACTTGGAAGTGCAGTCGCTGTAGATCCGAGGGGGACATGTAAGGAAAATAAAAAACAGCATTTTAGCTTGCACATGATTGGATGATAAAATCAGCAGAGCTTCCACTCCTTCCCCTAAGATCTACAGCGACTACACTTCCAAGTGCACTTTCAAGTGCACTTGTAGTGCAAAGTGGATTTGCTTTTTGTAAATCAACCCCACAATATAATACCCATGTTTGGTTAAAATATAAAAGGTGAGGTTGAGTTGAGTGAACAGATACCAAACATTCCATGTGTTAAAATTGAGGAGGGGGGGGGGGGCAGTGGCACTGTGCTGCCGGCTCTGTGAAAGAGATCAGCAGCTATAGACCTGCTGCATCACTTTCACATTCAAGATGGGTGCCAGCTAAACAAAACATGCACAGGCTGATTGCTGCTACTGCATCCATCAGCTTGTGATAAAAGGTACATACTTTAGAGATACTGTACATAGTACCTCCAAAGAGCTGAACTGGTTATGATTTTGTTTATTGCTTGTTAAGAACATAGAAAAACTTGAATTGAATATCCATAACCTAGCCACATGTTCACTAGACAAAGACAACCTGATACCATGTGGGTGCTCCATGTCAATAGACACTTCAAATTGTATATTATTTTATTCAGACAGTCTGCGAAAAAGTTACATAGTTGGCAAGGTTGAACAAGGACAATAGACCATCCAGTTCAACCTGTGTAGGTGTGTGTTTGTGGAGATAATCATTTCCCATATCCCTGTATATTGTGTTCGCTAAGATGCATGTCTAAGAGTCTTTTAAAACTATCAATACTTCCTACTGACACCACCAATTGTGGAAGAGAGTTCCACATCCTTAACGCCCTGACAGTGGAAAAACCCCCTTAAAGTTAAACTGCTTCTCCAGTCTAATCGCATGGCCTCGTGTCTTCTTACACTCCCTGAGACTGAACAGTTTCCTCCCTTTGCTGAAATCACCATTGACATATTTGTATATTTCTATCATATCATATCACCTCTCAAGCGTCTCTTCAGAGACTAAATATAGTGCTTGTAGTCGTTCCTCACAATTGAGGTCCTCAAGGCTCCTTATTAATTTTTGTTGCCCTTCTCTGGACTCTCTCCAGTTCTAGCGCATCCTTCCTGAGGATTGATGACCAGAACTGGATGGAATACTCTAGATGTGCCTGAGCTGAATTTTTATAAAGTGGCAGAATTATAATTTTATCTCTGGAGTAAATCCCCTTTTTAATGCATGCCTATGTTCTGCTGGCTTTGCTTGTTGCAGCTTGACGTTGCATGTTATTGCTCGGTCTGTCTTCTACTAGGAAGCCTTCCATTCTGGATTTCCCCAGAGGTTCTCCCCCTAGTGAGTAACTTGTGTTTATATTTTTAACCCCCAAGTGCATTACTTTACATTTTTCAATGTTAAACCTCATTTGCCATCAAGTCGCCCACTCCATTAGTTTATTCAGGTCCACTTGTAAAGTTTCTATATCCTGCTATGATGCTATTTCCCTACTTAATAGCTTGGGCTATTTATCCCATCCTCTATGTCATGTATAACCAAGTTAAACACAGATGCTCAGAGTACAGAGCCTTGGGGAACCCCACTAACCACTCTAGACCATTCTGAGTATACGTTATTTCTCACCACCCTTTGTACATGCCCCTGTAGCCAGTTTTCTATCCAAGAAGAAAGCTTATGCTCCATGCCTACAGACCTCAATTTATAGATTAAGCGTTTGTGAGGCACTGTATCAAATGCTTTTGCAAAGTCCAGATACACCACATCCACAGGCCTACCTTTGTCCACAAGGTAAATACTGGGCAACACGGCAACTATGAGCAAATATGGTTGCCCTCATGTATACATATACTGTAATTTAGAACTATTCCAGAAAACCTGTGCTAGTAGAGGTATATAAGATTCCATTACTAACATTTCCTTTTGAAAATGCTAGTTTCCTGTCTATCATGTTGATTCAGTGGCTTCAAAACTTTCTAAGCCAATAACTTAAAGCAAGTAATCAAGATCAAGAATTCTGGCTTTACTCGCATATACTTGTTTTGGGTCAGTGACTTGATGCCAGCGACAGCCAGTAAGCAAGCATCTTTACGAGGAGGTTGGCATTGGCAATTTCTAATAGCTCTTACGTTTTGTCTTGAAGCATTAGCACACATTATAAGATTGCTTTGCATCAAGCTGATCTCTTTCACACGTAAAACCAAACAGTATTTAAAAGGTCCGCCTCTCATTTAATCCTCTAATAGCACTCACCAGGTAACTATCAGTAGCTGCCTTATTTTGCCTTTTTTAAACAGAAACAGACTGATTGTAAAAGATTCATTTTACTATTGAATGGAATAATCACACAATAATCACAGTTGTAAGAGGATTTAACACAAACTGTTAACTTCAGGATATATGAAACCTAATGTACTGAAAACAATTATTTAAACAGAATAAAAATATTGTGATAATGTGGTGCAGTAAACTGGACAAACAAATAAATCGATCATTATAAAGACTTTCTTATGCCACAAAAGATAATATGGAACAGCATAGGACTTTGTATACATAAACATCTAGGGCTTATAATGCACATAGTGATCTCCTTTACATTTCACCCTGCCTTTCTTCTGATACTGTAGGAACAATGAGAGCTGGTGTCTTTTGTCATTTTGGCTAGCTAGCTCTTTTTTAGATGTCCAGGGTTGTTTTTTGTTGGTGGCAACAAGAAGTTTCCAAGATGATTCTAGTGGTCACCTAATTGTGTAAATATTGTTAGCTGTATTTCCCACAGAGAGCTCCTCTAATAAAAATGAGGGTGCTCAATGAATGTTCCAGGAAGGTAGAGAGCATTACCCTACACCTGCTAAGTGCACAGTAAATTGTATTTTTTTAAAGATGAATTCAAGCCAAACAGCTAAGTAAACAGTTAATGTAAGGGAGGGATCAACTGTATCAAAGGCAGCAGAGAGGTCCAAGAGTAAGGCCTTGTACACATGAGCAGACATGTCCGATGTAAACGGTCCGCGGACCGTTTTCATCGGACATGTCTGCTGGGAGCTTTTGGTCTGATGTGTGTACACACCATCAGACCAAAATCCCCGTGGACAGAGAACGCGGTGACGTAGAAGACACAGACGTTCTCTAACACAGGAGGACAATGCATCCACGCATGCGTCAAATCAATTCGACGCATGCGCAGGATTTCGGTCCGCTGGTTAGACGTACTAACCAGCGGACATGTCCGATGGACAGGTTTCCAGCGGACAAGTTTCTTAGCATGCTAAGAAACTTTTGTCCGCTGGAAACCTGTCCGCTAGGCCGGAAAACTGTCCGCTAGGCCCTACACGCGGTCGGACATGTCCGCGGAAACTGGTCCGCGGACCAGTTTCAGCGGACATGTTCGGTCGTGTGTACAAGGCCTTAGAGTATGGAATAATGACAGTTGGTTTTAGCTGTTAGTAAGTTATTTGAGAGCTTTAGGAGAGCAGTTTCTGTGGAGTGCTGTGGACGAAATCCAGACTAAAGAGAATCAATAAGGTCATTCTCAATGAGGTGGTCGCTTATTCGTTTATAGACTAACCGTTCAAGCAGTTTGAAGGCAAAAGGGAGTAAGGAGATGGATCTTAGGTTGTTAAGATTGGTGGGGTTCAGTGAGGCCTTTTTTGGTATGGGAGTGACTAGTGCATGTTTCAGAGGGTTCTGAAAGATGCCAGTAGAGAGGGTGAGGTTGAAGATATGAGTTAAAGAGTGTAGGATAGAGTCAGAGGGTGACCGTAGTGTTTGAGAAGGAACGTGCTCCAGCGGGCAGGAGGTTAGGTGGGCGTTGGAAGAAAGTTTGACTTCCTCTGTAGTAGTTGGGTTAAACAAGAGTATTGATTGTACAGGAGGACAAAGAGTGTAAATCAAGGGAGATATCTGTAGAGTGGAGGATATCTCCAGACTTCATGTCTGTTGGTAGCTTTAGAGTATGTTGTGTCTGTTCTTTTCAATTAGACAGCCTCTGTCTGTTGAGTTTGTACTGAAATTAAAGGATTATGATGAGAGAAATGCAGTTGAGCATATGTGTGCAATGGGAAAATAGTTTTACTCCCATTTACAGAGTAAGTTATGCACTACACTTAGAAACAATAGTACATTGCATACATTAAAGCCCAACTCTAAATACGTTTGATTTGAATATAAGGGAAAGGTTACAATTCCTGTCTGGTGTTTGTTTCTTTATGTGTTTCTGTTGGGGAATTTTCCCCTTAAAGCAGAGTTCCACCCAAAAGTGGAAGATCTGCTTAACTGCTTCCTCTCCCATCCGGTGCAAAATTTGGCACCTTTCTGGGGGGTAGAGCGGATACCTGTCAAAAACAGGTACTCGCTCCCACTTCCGTGTAAGGACACTATAGCGACCACCGTCATTTACGGCCCCTCCATCTTGCCCTGCTGCCTTCTGGGAGACACACACAGGTCCAAGCAGACAGCGGGACCATTCAAAAAGCACAGAGCTACTTACGCATGCACAGCAGGAAACAGGCTGTTAAGCCGCGAGGCTTTACTACCTGTTTTCCCTAGTAAGGATGCCGGCGCCGATGTTCTGTCGAGAAGTGCCCGCTACCGAAAAGTGCCTGGGATGTACTGCACATGTGCCATACGGAACAGCATAACAGCTGATTTGCCGATCAGCTGGGCTGACGTAAACATGGCGCATGCGCACATCATAGGAGGTATCTCTCGATGGGAGATATAATTTCACAGGCACAATTTAAACCTGTACAAACAGCGTAGTTCTCAGATTGTGCATTGCTGCTGCTGGAGGGCGGCATGTGACTGTGTTGAAGGGCTGGTTTTGTCGGTGTTGCAACCCACCCTTTCACAGGCAAAACCGGACGGTCAACACAGCAATCCCGCCCTGCAACACAGACAAAACCGGACCATCGGCATACTGTAAAGCCACCCGCAACAGCGAAGCACAATCTGAGAACTATGGTCTCCCCCCGCTGTTGTATAGATTTTAATTGTGTCTGTGAAATGGTATCTCCCATCGAGAGATACCTTCTTTGATCTGCCAACATCGTGGGCTCCCTGGACATGTAAGTGTCCTTATATTAAAAGTCAGCAGCAACAGTATTTGTTGCTGCTGACTCTTATTTCTTTTAAGAGGCTTGGGACTCCTCTTTAAGGTCTGTACCAATGACGGGTTCAGAGAGACAAGAAATTATGGAAATCCTTTCCAATGGGGAAACAACCTCTGTGAGCTTTAGTTGCTGTTGGGGTCTTCTCCTGGTTGCTGGTAAGTGTGCTTGTTTTGTTTGCGCTATGCAAAGACCTTCTACAGTATGTGTACCTTTCTCTAAAAGCTAGTTATAAGTGTAAGCGGTTGCCATTTATGTTTAGCTTGATTGAATTGGCACAAGGACACATTGGCAGGGCCGGCCTTTGGGGTGTGCGAGCTGTGCGGCTGCACAGGGCGCCATGGGCAACAGGGGCGCCGTGCGGCCATCACAGCTTGCAGAATGTGAGTCGCAGTCAGTTACTCACATGATCATCACAGGAGTCCGACTCCTATGAGTCACAGCAGCAGGCGCTGCCAGGTCTCCCAGTGCGCTGCCAGGTCCCCCTGCCCTGGGACTGGGTAAAGAGCAACGCATCGGTTGCGTCACCTGAAAAAAATAGCTGCTGCCGGTCCCGACAGGCACACTGCGCATGCGCCGCTGCACGGGAAAGCCAGAATATGCTCGGCTATTCCTCGGGCAGACGGCGCATGCGCAGTGGTGTCTAAGCGCCGGGCGGCGCCATTTTTAAATGCAAAGCCGCACCGTCCACCGAAAGGTAAGTCAGTTTAGGTGATCAGGGGGCAAGGGGTGAAGATGGGGGGCGCCACAGGATTAGCTCGCACAGGGCGCCTGAACACCTAAGGCCGGCCCTGCACATTGGACGCCTTCACCTGTCACTGTGCTGGGCTACTCGTGTGTCTCTGCACTTGAAGGAATGGGCTGCCTCCAGGCATACCTGTCCTACTTTATCAATCGCTATATATAGGACTGCACTTTACAGAGGGGCCATAATGAGGCAGTGCAGTCTCCACATATACTGTGTTTGCAGATGTGCAACTAAAACCCCTGGTTTTAATGCAAACTGGTACACAATGTATGTTTTATTTATTTTTTGCTTGCTAGCTAGTAAGTCTACTGGGAAATACATTTTGTTTTATTTGCTCTATGCAAAACCCTTATGTCACGATTTTGCCTGCCCACATAGACTAGTTAATTGCGATGTGTGTTCCGTGACTAGGGTATATGAGGAACTAAGGGAATAAGGGGGAACTTCTACTGAGCATGTAAGCCTGGCTGTGGTACTTTCACAGCCCGCGCTGCCTTTGGCCACCACTAGAGGGAGACTCCACTCCAATCCTGCTAGCTGACCACACAGGCAGATGCGAATCTTACATACAATCTGGTGCACTCTAAGGGTTGGGGCGCAGTCTAGCAATTACTACACACTTCTAGGATTCCTACAGCTATCCTGCAAAATTGAACCCCGTTGTTAATCACTCTTCCCACTGTCCCCACACCCACACACCAGACATACAATAAACGATAGCCTGCCACCACCCAACAGTTTGTCCGCAGACTGGTCTGCTGAGCCAACACACACACATATCTCCGTCTGGCAGATCTGTTAGCTTACGATCTGCATGCAATCTGCCAACACACAGGGCAATTGCATACCGATTGGCACATAACTTAGACTGAGCAATTAGGCACTAAAATACAACAACCTCTCCAGAGATATGAGTCCTAGCTTAGTACACAGAAGTCACCTATTAATTTTATCATTTAATATCCCGAAAGTGGGCAGCGCATACAAAGAAAAAGGAGTTACCAAAAAAAAGATACAAAAAAATACAGAAAGACACACAATTGGCAATTTGCTATGAAAATAAAAAGGGATAAAAACAGAAATAAACTTTACCAAAGTCTATCCTTTTGTAGAAGCGTACTGGAACATGTGGCACTCCCCATTTTGGAACTGGCTTCATTGAAGAACCCTGTCCATATCTCAGGCTACCCCATTTATTGAAATATGGGTGTGGGATTCCCGATACCAGCGCATCAGTCCGATCACGACTGTACCAATCACTGCCTGCTTGCCGGCGCCATATAACGGTTTAGTGTATTTTTCTAGGATTCTACACACGCTACAAATACAGATTGACATGTACGTGTAGCACAACATGTGTACGATCAAAAGGAATTATTTTCATCTCTCTGCCGCTAATATTTTAGCTTTTATGAGACATAAAATAGATTCCTCAGATCTGATGATATAAATCAAAGTTTGCAGAACGGCCAGGGCCTTGTGAATGCCCCCTGTGGGTCCTGGTAGCCACTCTGGCTAGGACTCCCTTTGAAGACTTCAGAAAGGTGGCAATCTATGTTTACTATTATGTGAACTTTTATTGGCATCTAGGTGTCAACTCTGGCCTAGAAACTAGTCCTGTCCTTTTCAAATGCTAATTAAAGAACATATGTGCATTACTGATTGCATACTATATTTTTGATAACCCAGAATTAAACTACATCTACAATTACACTACTTCTACAGATCACGTCACATCTCGTTAAGGCAAAACACTACGCTTACTGTACATTTATGTCACACCTTAGATGTGCACCTAGTTATACATTGGAACTGTTTGTATTTTTGTTGTGACCCCCTTGCCTTTCATTGTATGCTGGCATTGTACTGCTCTGTCTAAGGATCAGAGACATTGAGTGCCGCACTGATGACACTGTATGCCAGTGCAGCAGCCAATGTCTCTGATCAATAGAGACAGTAGTGCAATGTCACCATAGTGATACTGCAGTGCTTAGGTGACAGTATGTAAAACAGGCGTACATATTCGCCAGCACATGGTGCTGGCGAAAATGTACGCTTGCTTGATGTTTCCAGGACCCAACTGGTAATCGCTGCAGCACCAACCATTTTATGAGCCATATTTGCCAGGAACATGTGCGATATGGGATATTGACCAGTATGTAAAACAGGGTCACTATGGTAACATTGTACTGCTGTGGTGGTGATCATGTGCAATGGCTGGCTGTTCCAAGATCACTGTATATCAGTGCAGACAGCCATTGTCTCTGATCACTGCCACAACAGTAAAATGTTACCAGATCATTGTCCCCAATCACTACCACACCAGTAACAGTGTCACTATAAGGCCTTGTTTACATGTTTGGTGCTCTCTAAAAAAACAATCCATGTTTGGATTGCTCTTCAGAAAACATTTGACAAGTGGTGAGGAGACGTTGTATCGTCTCCTCACTGCCTGCGTTAACCCATTGCACCCCACACAAGTGACTCAATTCAATTGAACAGGTCAAGATTGATGGGTATTATGCCCACTGAAAGTGACAGGGGATATAATTCCTTCCATGGCTGCACATCAAAGCATTGCAGCCACGGCATTCATACTTCCCCGGCCACTGCCTCTGCAGCTAAAGGGGTAGTGGTTGGGAGGCAGTAAAACCACAGCTTAACCACAAGGTTTTACTGCCCCAACTTCACATGGAAATTAGCTATAATAGTTCAGCTAGTAAGATCAGTGTAGCTAGAAACAGTGCAGCCAACAGTTTTCCTGATTGCTGCCACACTAGTCTCAGTGTCACCAGACCAGTGTATGCCAGCAACAGTGTTCCTGATCATCACCACTCCAGTCCCAGTTTCACTTGACCAGTGTAAGCCAGCAGCAGTATCCATGATAGCTATTAGCTATCCATACTAGTCCCAGTGTTACCAGATCCTTGCCATCCAGCAACAGTTTTCCTGATTTCAGTCACACCAGTGCCAGTGTAACAAGACCAGCAAGTAACTGTGTTGCTGATTATCACCACACCATTGCAGTGTTGCCTCTGCCTGCTGCCTGTACTGACCCTGTCCTTATTATTGACTACGTTTCTGTCTGCTGTCTGGACCAATCCCTTCTTTGGTGACCATGTCTCTGCCTGCCTTCTGCACTGACTCATGTGCATGTCCGACTGAGTACTGAACTGTGAGATACCAGTCCCAGCCAATCCCTGCTGACAACTGCACTCCTGGAACTACAGAAGCTCCTGCTTTTCCTTTCTTCAGACTCTTGTACTTCCTAGGCTAGTCCTGCTTTGCATATAGGAATGGAAACCGCTATAGGTGAAGCTGCACTAAGCTACATTCCCTGAGCACTTATACAGATGCGATCATTGTACTATACTGTTTTAGATACAAATGGTTCATTTTTGTGATACTCAAGATAAAATGTCTGGTACATAACCAGTCCAAACATTGAAAAAATTCTCAAACATGTGTCCTCCCATACTCGGGAGGAGTAGCAGAAGGTTTTTGGGGTGAAATTCCAAGTATACCCATGCTGTGTGAGAAAAATATTTTGAATCCAATTCATTCATTTTCTTTCCTTTTTTTCCAAAAACTTTTTAGCAAAAAATTGAAGTCTTCAAAAGACTCACTATGCCTCTTAGAAAATACCTTGGGGTGTTCAAAAACATTTTTGAGGGTGTTTTCACTGCCCTGGTGCTTCAGGGCCCTTAAAAATGTGATAGGCAGTCAGGAAATGGAATGCATAAATTTTAAAACTTGAAATGCTCCATGGATTTTGTGGCTAGATTGTGAAAAAGTCACACACACACATGTTGTGGAGGAGCAGCGGAATGTGTTTTAGGGTGTAATTCTATGTATGACTAGGCTGTGTGTTATTAATATCGAAATTTAATTAATATGCATCAAATAAATCTTCATTTTGATTCTGCATTTTACAAAAATGTATTGGTGAAACAGACCAGTCTTTAAGTTGTTAAAAAATAACAGTACTCTTTTGACCCATCTTGTATAAGTAATTCCGCTACAGAAAACTGATTAGTGTGGAGCAAACTTGGAGTCTTTGTCTCGCACAATAGTAGCAGAATAATTTACAGCGCATTCATTAACATGTTAATATTTACTGTGCTGATTATGAGAATTAATTGGTAGTGAATATGCTGTGTCATATCAAAAGTGGAGTACTTAAAGAGAGTTTTTTCCACTAGAGATGTGAAGCCACAGGATATTGATCTGTTTAGGTTTCAGAATCTCTGGCAGATATACATAATGCATTTTATCAGATTTCCCTTGGTGTCGGTTGCTTTGTGTCCATATGCCAGTTTTACATAAAAATCAGACTGGCTGTCCAGATTCTAGGACAAAGTGAGGGGAAAGAGTTGTAAATCTAGAAGCTTGTCTCTGCTTTCTGACCTCTGCCGCGTGTTTTGATACAAAATGTTCTGTTTCATTCACACCAGTGGGACAGAATTGCATGATATGAATAAATAAACGTATAAATTGAATTAATTGTAATTACATATTCATCATAATCATATACTTTTCATAAGTAGTTTCCAGAGATGTCAACCTGCAAGAAATGTTTATAGGATGATAACAAGTGGCACACAATATGTCAAAAACTGGGTGTTTGAAAATTGTCTAAGGGGTCTGGCTTAACATACACTGCTGTGGTGGAGTGCTCCTCTACTCCCTATGCTCAGGGGCAGGTGTGGGCTACTTTAACTAGTCTCCAACAATCCAATGTACTGCTGGAGATGCTAAGGGGATATAGGTTTCCTTTTTTTCCTTGGATGTTTAGGGAGGATTGATGAGGAAGAGGTGGCTGAAGCCAGATAGATAATCCTCCATAGTTAGTCCCAGCATGTGGGCAGACTGGCAGGAGACCAATAAAATGCATCTTCTACGGAAGACCCAACCACTGTGGAGAGCACTTCTTCAAATGCTATCAGAGCACTGCACCTCAAGTGTCATGGTCCTTCATTTCCAGTTTCTCACCTGTTTTACCCGCACTGGGATACCTCCTGTTGTTTGCCTATGTTGCTGGACCTAGCTTGGATTATACTTTGAGGGACACTGTGAGGAAGGATAAACTCACGTATTTGTGTACTGTACTCATTAATAAAGTTGTCATTTTCTTCTAGTTACTGTTTTCTATAGAACCTTATGGAGGCTGTTCTGTGCAGCCTCCCAGGGTCCCAATTGAGCCACAGAAACTGCTTTGAATTGGTCCTGTCTGCACACCTTTATAATCGGGTTGTCTCTGTTTGTCTTTTTAATCCTACTATGTGCCTATTTAGTAAACTTTAAGTTAAAGTTATCCTCTGCTGATCATTCGCTGATTACAGATCCTGTTAGAAAAGTGACATGAGAATGGGAAGTTGCGAAGAGCAATTATCAAATAAGAACAGATCTGAACAATGAAGGATACAAGAGACTATACTGTAGTGGAATGCCCATTTACTCACCACGCTCACATGCAGCACAGGCCCCTGTACTCCTTCCTTCCTCTGCTTCCCTCCCTTAGCAGTTCAAAGAGGCCACAACTGATGAGACAGCGGTAACTGGGCAAGTGACATTGCCTTGCAGGGATTTTTTTTAACCGCGGTTTACTACTACTTTAAGACTTGTAGAGACTATGCTATTCAGTCACGTTACCCTGATTGATCCACAGAGATATTGCTATGAGAAGTCCATGTTTGTGCAGCTTTCATAAACAGTTTTGTATTATTCTGCATGTTCGTTGCCATTCTGAATCTGTTTTACATCAGTGATTCTAACTTTGCATCTCTTTAGCATACTGCAAGTTACAGATATTCCCTGTCTAATCATGTAGCTCATTACACATCCTGTTAGAGTACAGTTTAGCATGCTTACATAGAAAATAAGAACACATATGGAAATTACACCCTGTACATGGGAGACATGAAGCAGTACTGTCTCACATTTGTACACAAAGAACAGAGAATTATACCCAAAGTATAGAACCAAAAAATATAGGGGCAGATCCACAGAGCTAGTACGCCGGTGTATCTACTGATACGCCGGTGTACTTTCAAATTACCCGCGTCGTATCTTTGGTTTGAATTTTCAAACCAAGATACGACGGCATCTGGGTTAGATCCGACAGGTGTACGTCCTCGTACGCCTTTGGATCTAAGATGCAATACTTCGGCGTCCGCTGGGTGGCGTTCACACCGTTTTCTGCGTCGGGTATGCAAATTAGCTATTTCCGACGATCCACGAACATACGCGCGGCCGTCACATTCTCTTACTTCGTCTCTAGTCTGCTTTTTCCGACGTATAGTTAAAGCTGCTGTTTTGCGGCGTATAGTTAGACTTGCCATGTTAAGTATGGCCGTCGAAATTTTAATTTTTTTTTTGCGTAAGTCGTCCGTGAATCGGGATGGACGTAATTCACGTCTAAGTTAAAAAATTACGTTGTTGCGACGTCATTTAGCGCAATGCACGGTGGGAAATTTAGGGACAGCGCATGCGCAGTTCATTTGGCGCAGGAACGCGCTTCATTTAAATGAAACACGCCCCCCTAATCGCCGATTTGAATTCCGCCGCCAGAGATACACTACGCCGCCGTAACTTACGGCGCAAATTCTTTCTGGATTCGAACCAACAAAAAGTAAGTTACAGCGGCGTAGCGTATCTCCCATACGCTGCGCCAGTGCAGATCTCTGTGAATCTGCCCCATAGTGTTGAGTATCTATAAGTAAATGTTGTCAACCTTTTAAAAACAGCATTCTGATGAATGAGAGAAATCAAAGGAGATTTGTACATCATGGTAGGGTAAAAGAGAGAGTTAAGCTGACGTCTCACATCATTCTACTTGGCCAGTGAGGTTGCCCATCACAGTAATGTGGCAATAGGAAGGGGCTGGGGTGGGAGGTGTTGGCCAGTTATGAACAGAGTTTCTTCTAGAAAGTGCCAATTTACATATGTATCTCCCAGTGGATAGCCCGTCCATACGGGCACAGGGGCGCCGCCCCCCTAATCTACATGCAGGGGGACATGCGCATGGATTCCAATGGGGTGCAGCTGCGTGCAAAAGCCTGAAATTGGGGTTTAGCTGTAGACTGATATCATGTAATATACTTTAATTTATATAATAGTTGTTAAAGGGACTGGCTGTTTACTAGCATATTGTCTGTCTATCCATTAATTGGAGTTTGTTTATTAACACTAGGAAAAAATCTTTACTTGGGTTTCAGGAACTAATCAGATTTCTTGGTTAAAAAACTATGACTTGGTTGGTTGACATGGGCAACTGCAACACTTGCTCTCTTTACTCCAGATGTAATTATTCTTCAGAGTCTGAGTATGTCTCCTGTCTTGACTTTGTGAAGGACTTTGTGAGCAAGCTCTGACCAAGGTGTTGCCGAGGAGCCTTGGGGCTAGTCAACTGCAACATCACACCATAACACTTCTCCCTTTATGTTTGACCTTTCTGTACCGTCACAACAAGAAACATAAAAGCAAAATGTGAACAAAATATCAATAGAGTTTTGCAACGTGTCTTGGCATTATGTAGAGTTTTCTTATTTTACAGGTCATTGAATTCCTTATAACTTCATCATCAGCCAACAAGACCAGTCCTATACTTTAATTTGCCTTGGCTGTATATTGAATTTCATAATTATGTCGTCCTTTCTTCAAAACTGTATGTCTTATTTGAGTACACCTTTTCAGTTTTGGCTCAACTGTTTTAATTTCTTTTGCAGGTAGCCTCCCTTGGAGTTACCACATTCACACTGTGTGCCCTCTGTATTGACCGTTTCCGTGCTGCCACAAATGTCCAAATGTATTATGAAATGATTGAGAACTGCACATCAACAACTGCCAAGCTTGCAGTTATATGGGTGGGCGCACTTCTCCTAGCACTGCCCGAGGTTGTTCTCCGCCAACTGACGAAGGATGAGTCTGCACTAAGTGCCAACACTCTCAGTGAGCGCTGTGTTGTTAAAATTTCTACCGATCTTCCCGATACCATTTATGTTTTAGCTCTTACATATGACGGAGCAAGACTTTGGTGGTACTTCGGCTGTTATTTCTGCTTGCCTACTCTCTTCACAATTACATGCTCATTGGTAACAGCAAGAAAAATCAAGAGAGCCGAGAAAGCTTGTACAAGAGGAAATAAGCGTCAAATTCAACTTGAAGGTCAAATGAACTGTACTGTAGTAGCGTTAACAATTTTGTATGGTTTCTGCATAATCCCTGAAAATATATGTAACATCGTAACAGCTTATATGTCCACCGGGGTCTCCAGGCAGACTTTGGATCTCCTTCATCTGATTAGCCAATTTCTTTTGTTCTTTAAATCATGTGTTACCCCGGTCCTTCTGTTTTGCCTTTGCAAGCCTTTCAGTAGGGCTTTCATGGAATGCTGTTGTTGCTGTTGTGATGAATGCATTCAGAAGTCCTCAACTGCAACAAGCGATGATAATGACAATGAATATACTACGGAGCTGGAACTTTCCCCTTTCAGCACTATACGTCGTGAAATGTCCACATTTGCTTCTGTTGGGACTCACTGTTGAACTTAAATGTTAATATTGACTGTATTTGTAAATATTATGTGATACCCATTTTAAATGATTTTTTTTAGTTCACAACTTTTTAAAAGAAGAATTTGACTTGTGCAAGGTCAGTTTTGGTATTCTATATTTATTATGTTTTAGGTCTCCTAACAGGGTACATTTCCAAAAATAAACTATTAACTTGTTTTTGAACCTTAAAGAGTAAGTTCACCTTTATAAAATTTTGATATCTATTTGCTGTGTCTCTTCCAGTTTCTCAGTTTTGATGAATAAGCGTTCTTTCCTTTTTTTTCTTTTTTTCCAATAGTTGTTGTTGTTTTCCAAGAAGGTAATACAATGTACAGTGATACAAAAAAATGCCCAAATACAGGGTGGGCCATTTATATGGATCCACCCGGGTGGGCCATTTGTATGGATACACCCGGGTGGGCGATTTGTATGGATACACCTTAATAAAATGGGAATGGTTGGTGATATTAACTTCCTGTTTGTGGCACATTAATATATGTAAGGGGGGAAACTTTTCAAGATGGGTGGTGACCATGGCGACCATTTTGAAGTCGGCCATTTTGAATCCAACTTTTGTTTTTGGTGTATCCATATAAATGGCCCACCCTGTACAACAGGACATACGGCACTCCGGAGTATGTAGAGTAAAAACCAACAAACTACTGGAGACATGACGTTAGCATACAATTAAAGCAAGTACAAACTGTGGAGCCCCTATTTTGACAGAAAAAAGGGCTTCTGGGACCATAATAACCTAATTGTAATTGCCAGTCATGCATAGTCTACCACAGTATAGGTCACACAAACCTTAGAAGTTAAGCAGCATATACAGGAAGGCTTTGTTTTTAAGCATTATGTCTATATAATGACAAAAGAAAATTGTAAGTAGAACCTAAGCATGAGATATGTTGATAATTACAGCTGAACTCTAGACAGATATTGAGAATTGCCATTTAATGATGTTAGAGATTTATTTAAAAATTAAAGTTAGCAGGACTTAGGCTTGGGTGGCAACAGTGTGAGCCAGTCAGGCATTAGTGCATTGCATGATGCTTTCAGTCTAACAATGAGAGCTTCCTGATAGAAATTGAGAACAGAAAAAAATAGCGATGACTTTATCGGTGTGTTAATGTTCATTGATTGTGCAATTAACTGCAGCTGAGAAAATATAGGTCACCAAACTAGCTGTGCTATCTGGAAGGTGTACCTTAATCACAAGGCAGGCTGAACAGAATAATAAATACTTTGGTAGGAGCACATACCTAAATTTAATGGATCAACATGAGAAAAAAAGGTGAACTTACACTTTAATTTTGTAGTCTTTAGCTTTTTGATAATCATACAACTGGGTAAGTTTTTAAATATTCTATACAACTAGGTGAATTTATTAAACTTTAAGGTGGTTTGCACTGAAATTAAATATTGTAATGTTTTGTTTATCTTAACATTTCAAAAATTAGCTGTTGAAATAAATTTTATTTTGTTTTTTATTAAATGTTTTTAATTATTGTGATTTTATCAGAAATCTATAATGTAACATTGATCACACCAAACTATAAATGTCTCTATATTTACATGACTACACACAGCCTTCGATCAAATAGTAGGAGTTAACATAACGACTAAAGTTTCAGCAACCTATGGCCCACGCAAATAGACAAGTTTTAATTATACTTTATGTAGCACTACCCCCGAAGGAGCTGCTGGTTTAGATTTTGGGTTTTGCACGTTACCTCTAAGTTCATTGTCCAGGGAAGGAAGTCTGTAGAAATTGCAATGTCCACACAAGATGTAAAACCTTCAACTGTAGGCTTTATTTATTTTGCTGCATAAAACTTGTGAAGGAAGTAGAGAGTATAGAGAGAAGTAGAAGGTTCAGATACGCGTAACGAATGAACAAAAAAGTATTCAAAGTTCCAATGTTCACCGCTCACTCCTGAGTGGGTATTGTTCACCTGTATAGACCCCTCTCACATGGCCTAGCAGCTGGAATGATGCACAGAGAGTATAGAAACAGTCTCTGCTGCAGACCGTCTGAGAACGCAGAATGGATAGTCAGAAATCCTCTGCCACAGGATTTCCTTCCCAAACTTCCTGTCTTACAGCAAAAGAGCCTTTAAGCCAACCCGGCAGGCTGTAAGACAAATTGCGTAGTGGATCCCTTTCCTTAACAAGGTCACCAGGCCTATCCCGAGACATCAGCTTGCTTTTCTTGTCTCCTCCAGGGCAGGTCCTCCCCCGGTCTCCCTCACCAAGAAAACTCCCCCGCTTGGATGGACAGCCTGGGACCCCCTGTAGAACCACAGGCCCCAGCCAGCATAGCTGAGCCCACCTGATAGGAACACAACCTCAGACCAACGTGGTCCCGGGGGGAAATCACGCTCACCCACCTCGCGCCAGGAGGGCCACGAGGCGAAAAACTGCGTCTGCCCCTTAAGTACCCCCTCCCAGCATGCACAGCGGGGCACCATTCCCACTGGGCTGCTCCCGAGCAGGGTCACTTAACACACCATGGTTCGCCTGAGTTCCAACATGGGCTTGAGGTGGTAATGCCACCTACAGGCAACAGGAGAACATTTCTACCGAGCACAACCACAGCCAGAACAGAGGCGAATTTTTATAGAATTAGCAGAGTCTGAATCCAACTATTGGCTGAGACACCCCTAAATTTACAATAGCGCCCGACTCATTGGGAGACCAGCGCTACATTTATTTCTAAGGAGTTTCTGATTACCTAACTCATAAGTTCAAAGTATATCAATAAGGAAGTTCTCCAGAAAAAAAAGTTTATCTGTGTCCAAGAATCCCCCTATTTCTGCCTCTCAGCTGCATCTTAGCTCCCAGGAAACAATGTCCACAACTTTACAATTCTTACCTTACATCAAAAGAGGCAAGGAAAACAAGCTGAGATATCTGCACTGATGAGCTACTCATTCTGTAGATGGACAGTTGAACAAACATATGTAGCTCCTCTGTGAAATATGAAAAGTTTTAAACACTCACGTAGCTCAATAATTAGTCTAGGGGGTTGCTTTTTCTGAATTTATTACAATGCCACTTGGATGGGGCATAGGGAGCTATGGAATACTCAAGGATGTTGAATAGTCATAAGAGGACACCCTCTTATAGTAGTTACTTCTTATTAAAAAGTCCCTTAGCCACAGCTCCTGGCAAATGGACAGTACTGGGGCACCCAAGCAATGTCCAATTCTGGGCGAACCTCAGTCTCAGTGCAACAGAGCGGGGACGGTGGGTTGGTAACAAACAGCATTTTACCCAGATCTTGCTCTCAGGACTGTACTCACAAGTCCTTTGGTGCATAGGTGTCTCTGAGTCAGGCAGCTTAGTGGAATTGCGAGACTGGATCTTAGGTGAAATCCTGCTTCTGTAGCTTGAAAGCTCTTTCTCTCTCTCTGCAGGTAGGGCCCCTGCTTTAAGGTAGTTGGGGTCTTGTGGGCTCCTGGTAAAGGTACAAGATTTCCTGGATGCTTCTCCTACTAGACAAGGAGATTAAACATTGCAGTCACAGATTATTTAGCTTCTCTCTAGCCACCTTCTAAGCACGCCCCCTCCGAGATTGGCTGGGACCTCATAAATATTCAAACTGCCCACTCAACCTGCTCCACTCCTAAGTTCTGGTTCTTTCCAGAAAGCAGGGAGAAGCAATCGAGTGTGCCACCTGTGGGACCCAAATTAATCCAGCGCAATCAGCAACAGCTCCACTGATTACAAAGGAGCATAAAAAGAGCTAAATATACCTGATAGCCTAGAACCTAATTAGGAGGGTGCTACACCATGTACAGTAGATGTGCTTACTGTATTTTTCCTAGTTACTGCTCACATAGTTAGACTACCCTTAGCTGTGGGATTTTAGATGGTACACTTTATGGCCAAATGTATATGGACCTAAAGTATGTGGACAACCCTTTACATTTAGTTAGAGCATTTAAAAGATTTTAAAAGATGGCATGCTTCTATTCCTCTGGCAACAGTTTGGCTTTTCTGTTCCAGCATGAGTGCTACCCTGTACAAAGCTGGATTTGACAGTTTAGTGTGAAGGAACTTGATTGTTCTCCACAGATCCTTGATCTGATCTCTATTGAACACACTGGGTATTAGAATGCTGGTTGCTGGTTGAAAGTTTGTTTCGGCAGCACACAAGAACGTAAACAATTTCCATATCACTGTGCACCAGACCGCTTGGGTAATGAATTAGCTCCTATCAGAGGGAGCCCGCAATGTGGGCCTGGATGCTATAACAATGAAGAGGTTACCAACATGATATATCTTCAGAACAGGAAACCCATGAGTAAAAAGGGGTACACTTTGGGAGCCAGAACAGCAAAACGTTTCAGCTCTAATGAAAAGATGGAGACACCAAGTCCGGCAGAGTATCAATCATTTTGGGCCAAAGAGCGGACATTCTCTGAAGGCTATGCTCCTTTTAGTATCAAAGATGTACGATTTCCAGGCAAGATGACAGATATCTCACAAAATCCTAGCCCAGGAACCTATGAACATTACACAGAGCAGGGCAGAAAGGTGTCTTGGCCTGGACAATTTGGATCCCCTGATTGGTCTTCTGTGCCCTCTTTGCCGAAGAGAACATTCAAATCAGAGCTATCAACAGATAAAGAATTTAGGAAAAACAGGAACAGAGTGGCATATTTGAGTCTGTACTACAGTTGAACAAATTCTACAAATAAAATACTTTATAATTAAAAAAAAAAAGAATGCTGGTTGCACGCTAGGTCTTCAACATCAGTACTTGATGTTATAGTTTCAAAAGGGGGTGGGGCGGAGGCAACTCCATATCAATGCTTATGATTTTTAGAATTGATTCCTAGCAAGTGCATACAGGTATAATATAATGTATTTTCATCTGTGACCTCCGTTATAACTACAGCAATTAGCAACTTTTCTTACCCTAAGTAGAGCTAAGCAACGTGTTCCAACATGCTAGAATATGTTCCAAAACATTATAAGATATATAAACAGGCAAGTTCTATAGACCTATGATATCAGGAACTGAAATCAGTTTGTGGAAGGATAAGCAATGCTTAGTAATCACCAGCGACAGCCTTGTGGTACAATTGGAAAGCGAAAACTGTGTGGAAGGAAAAAAATGGGCAGTGTCCTAGGGAAATGTACAAGCTGATTGTGCTAAAGATACCATGGTGCTGGTAAGAAAAAGATGATATGCTAAGACAAGTGGACTAGATCAATCAAACTATGTTAACAAGAGTGATGTTATTTCATTCTGACATCGCATTAAACCCCACTGATGAGTGAAATTACATGCAATCATATATGAAATTCAAGTTGGTAATATTATTTTCTTTACACTGCCTAGGCAAAATATCTGTTCAAATAACTGTTTTAAGATGAGAGGGGGTGTTTGGGGATAAAACATTTACCTTAGACTTTAGGATAGGCAAACCTTATATACTCTGCACTGTGCTTGATACCCAGGTAAATGTCATAGATTCAGGTAATATGTTCAAAATACAAAAAAAATGAGATCCCCTACTCTAAATACTACTCATAAAATGTAATCAGCTGTTTCTGACCTTAGCTATCCCTCTGCACTATCCACCGTACCTGCTGTGGCATGAAGCTCAATCCTCTTGAATTAGAATAATCCCCTGATACTGTTCTGGATTGTACTCACTTGCAAAACATAGTCTGTAGATTGTATTTGAGGATTTGCATGGGGCTTTGATAGTAGCTGCCTTCAGCAATTCACATCACTATCATTTCATTAATGAAAAGCCTTTAGCTAGATGTGAGCTTATTTTTATGTGTCGGGTCAGGAATAAAGACCTTTATATTCTTCCTTTTAATGTGTTCCTACTTTATATTACAAGGCTCTAGATCCATTTATACATATGAAAATACAACTTTCTTGAAAGGTATTACTATAAATGTAGATTGCAAGTCGTGCAATGGATATAGTTTGAAAAAGGAATATGGTTCAAAAACCAAGAATGTACGGAAAATTTGATCTGTCTATAACAGTATCATTTGTTCTGATATTAATAATGTGCTATTTTACATAAAACTTTTTCACAATACAGGTAACATACATATTAAAAATGAACAGCATACTAAGCAAAACTAGCTCACATACAAGAAACAAATGAATTTGTATTTATATTATTTATTACAGGTTTTAAAGACAATTTACATATATTGTACATTTACACAAGTCCCTTCCCTCAATGGCATACATACACTGGGGACAATTTAGACAGGAGCCAGTTAACCTATCAGAATGTTTTTCGAGTGTGGAAGAAAACTGAAGCACCCGGCAGAAGCCTACGCAAGCACAAGGAGAACATGTACACTCAATGCATGAAGTACTCTGGTTGGGATTCAAACTGATGACCCCAGTGCTGCAAGATTTGTACTTGAATGTTGGTGTATTTTGTATTATTTTTAGACCTGTGCTGCAATCTAGCATGAAAAACATGTGCATAATTCACTGCGGCATCTCAGTGCATTGCTGGCTGGTGATTGGCCAAGCATGCACTATGACACGCATGCTTGTCCAATCACAGCGTGCAAAAAACGGAGAGCCATAATTGGCCAAAGCCAGGGTGGCTTTGGCCAATCATGGCTCAGGGGGTTTAGTACACGCCCCACACTATATAATGTTGCCTGGAAGTCGGCCTTGTGTAGTGTGTTGGTGGTTTACAGAGAGAGAGAGTGGAATTTTTGGAGTTTTTTTTGGAGTCAGATAGAGCAGGCAGGCAGGCAGGCTAGTCAGTTAGAGTTACAGTGTGTAGAGGATATATATGCATCCCAGGTGTTGTATATATATTTATACACTGTATTGAGTTTAGATAGATCCGCTCTTTCTAATTTACTGACAGGCAGGCAGGTGATTGTGCTAGCTGCAGTATTTTCACGTGGTGTACTGTCTGTCCTCTGTACAGTGTGCACCTAAAGCTACGTCAATAGATTTGCTGGTGTTTCTCATATTAATTCCTAAAGGCAGTAGAGCTGCACGATTCTGGGAAAAATGAGAATCACAATGAAGATCACGATTCTCAAAAAAATGCATGGTGATTTTGTTGGCATACATTTTTGTGATTTGTGTAAATAAATAAAAAATCACAAAAATAAAAATGCATGCTAACAAAAGCACCATGCATTTTGATGCAGCGGCATTAAAAAATAAAATAAAAAAAAGGCCCATGTGCTATTGAGGGGTGGCAGGCAGTTCATTCTCAAATTAATACGCTGTTCTGCGGCAAGGCACATACTCTGATGCATCGCATAGATGTGAAGTTGAACCTTTAAAACACAGTCAGGAGGCCGAGGGGCACCAAAAAACCCAAATTTTCAAAAAATCATTTGTCATTGGGACAGAAAGTGAGGTGCAATCTTCTGAAAAGATGCGCACAGACAGCAAAACAAATGTTACAGGGGTGATAACCCCTCACTATGTTTTCCAAAAAGCTTAAAAAATAGATTTTTTTGGCTGGAGCTACACTTTAAAAAAGTACCAGTTAAAAATCACAAACAGATTATACCTAACAACAAACCTACAGTCCCTTTCTTGTTTGCACCGCCTGTATACTGCTGTTAAAAGTATATAGGGCCAAAGGGTCTGGTAATGACCTTCGGGGAAGGGGGGGGGGGGAAACCCATGCTATTTTTCTCAATGATTTTCATCCATATTGCAGACATTACATTAAAGCCGCAAGCAGTTTTAAATGACTTTTTTCTTATAGTAACACCCAGCAGGTACAATATTTAAAGGAATTTTTTTTCACTTTAAGCATCATTAAAATCACTGCTCCAGAATAAAACTTTTTTTTCCATTGATACATGTTCCCTGGGGCAAGACCCGGGTTCTCAAACCAGTTTTTGCGACAATAACTTGCATATTAGCCTTTAAAATGAGCACTTTTGAATTTGAACGTTTGAGTCCCATAGACTTCACTGGGGTTCTAAAGGTTCGCGCGAACGCTCGGTCCGTTCGAAGGTTCTGGTGCGAACCGAACGGGGGGGTGTTCGGCTCATCCCTAACCAGTAGCCCTAATAAAAACACCAACAGTAATTTATTCTTCAGGGTCTCTGCTTTCCCCAATATTTTTTTTTAAATGGCTCTGGCAGTGCAAAAGTTAAATTACGCGCTTGGAAGATGTCTTTAAGATGTATTTGGTGTCACAGAAAATTTAAATTTTTATGGATAGTGTCATATACACTATATTCTGACACCACTTATTATTGAAAAATTAAAGAGAGTAACGCACCAATCTGTAAGCTGAGAAACTAGTGCTGCACCTCTAGTTAGTGCTAAACTAATAAGAAATTAAAAATAAATGTAAAGGGCGCTATCTAGTCAGAATAATTATGTGCAGTTAATAAGCATTTAAATACTTGTGTGTACAATAAATGTGTAATTAATAACCACTTCAATTCATATATAAACACAACGTCTATAAAATCAGTGGAAATTCATGCGTAAAAGTCCAAATAACATGAAACAATTCTTCAAGTAATGTTTGATATATTCACTCCGACCCCATGCTTTTTTTTAACTCTTTTTTTTTGCCATGTGACTGGCCAGACACTGTAGTGAGCATACATCAACAGAGTAATAGAAGCCCCTCAATATCAGTGTCATGATAAATATGATTTCTGTGAGTCAATTATGGTAATTAACACTTCTCTGTTTACTATCACTTTAAAGGGCTGACAGGCTGCAAAGCCTGACACTCGATGCATAGTTTTGGAGTCTTTATATACAAGGAAAATAATGTCAATTATTACAAAAACTGAAAAGAAAAGAGATTAAGTCTTAGGCCCCATACTCACGAGCAAACATGTCTGCTGAAACTGGCCCGCAGGCCAGTTTCAGCAGACATGTTTGCTCGTGTGTGGGCGCGAGCGGGCCGAATTCCAGCAAACATTTGCCCGCCGGGCCTTTTCCCAGCAGACAAATATTCCTGGACTTGTTTTAAAACAGCCCGCTGGAATTCAGCCCGCTCGGACATGTACGGTCGTCAGTACAGACCTACCGTACATGTCCAGCCGCCCGCCGTGCCTCGCATGCGTCGAATGACTTCGACGCATGCGTGGAAGCATTTTAAAGGCGGGCCGCCCACGTCGCCGCGTCATTGTCGCGGCGACACCGCGTCATCGACGCGGCGACACCGCGGACACGCCCCGCGTATTGTTTACGCGCGGACTTCTGTACGATGGTGTGTACAACCATCGTACAGAAGCCCTCTGGCAGACATGTATGGTGAAAACGGTCCGACGGACCGCTTTCACCATACATGTTTGTCCGTGTGTACCCGGCCTTAGTTTCACGTCGCAAAGTTAGGGCTGCTATTAACATGGTGTAAAATTACTCCACCATGTTAAAGTATGCCCGTCGTTCCCGCGTCGCTTTTGAAAAAAAAAATTCCCGGCGTAAGTACGTTACGCACGTCGCAATTTACAAACACGTTGCGCCGCCGTATTTCGCGCAAAGCACGTCGGGAAAATTGCGAACGGAGCATGCGCAGTATGTCCGGCGCGGGAGCCCGCCTAATTTAAATGGTACCCACCCCATTTGAATTGGGCGGGCTTGCGCGGGACATGTTTACGATACACCGCCGCAAGTTTACAGGTAAGTGCTTTGTGGATCGGGCACTAACACTGTAAACTTGCGGCGGTGTAACGTAAACAGGTTACGTTACACGGCCGCAATTGTATGTGAATCTGGCCCATAATTCCTAAACATTTAAACATTCTGCAATAATCTAGAATAACCTAGCATAATACTAATGTCAGTACATTAATCAGAAGCTGATTATTGGGAACAGAAAGCCAAAAAAGTAACTAATTGCTACAATTTAATATACAAAATATTATAATCTTAGACATGATTATAAAGCTTAAGGGGTTTTACGCCTGTTTTGAACCTTTGGATAGTAGCAATCACCAGACTGAGAGGGATATTTAGCACCTCATGGTTCTATTGCATTGTTGGCATAACACTGTAAATAATTTTTTTGAAGGTAGTTGTTCTGTGCAGATTAGGGACCATTCACACCAATCAGCTGCTGTGCATTAAGCACTTGAGCCCCGGAAGATATGGCTGCCCAATGACCAGGCCATTTTTTTGCAATACGGCACTGCGTCCATTTAAAGTGGAGTTCCACCTAAAAATAGAACTTCCACTTAACCCACTCCTCGCCCCCTTACATGCCACATTTGGCATGTAATTTTTTTTGGGGGGGGAGTGGGGGCTTCAGGAGAAGGGGACTTCCTGTTTCACTTCCTCCTTCTGCCGAGGGGCTGGAAAGGCGATTAGCTTAATCGCCTTCTGGCATGGAAGGGAAACTGGCACTGGCAGGGAAGGGATTAAAACACCAGGGGGCGATCAAGGGGTTAAGTGTATCCTAGGGAGTGATTTTAACTGTGGGGGGGGTGGGCTACCACTGACATGACAGCAATCACTCCCGATGACGGAGCAGTAGATCCCTGACATGTCACAAGGCAGAACAGGGAAATGCCTTGTTTACTTCGGCATCTCCCCGTTCTGCCTCTCCACACCGCAGTCGCAGCCGAACGAACATCAAGTTCGCAGGACCCGTGAGCACACTCCAGAGGCGCGCGCCCGCTAGGCGGCAAATTCAAAGGGATATACAGGTATGCCCATTTGTCTGCCCGTGCCATTCTGCCGACGTATATCGCACATAAACACGCACATGGTAATGCATTGCTTTAGGGCAGCACATTCATATAAATGGACTTCCTAAGATGCCACAATGGACCAAAAATCATGCATACAGCGCTTTCAGTAACACAGCACTACAATACAGGTGTATTTGGAAGGTGCATTTGGGTGATGAAGGGCACACATTGGGCCTGATCCACAACGAGCGGGCTTAACTTAAATACTCGGATTTAAGTTACACCGCCGCAAAATCTCTACCTAAGTGCCCGATCCACAAAGCACTTACCTAGAAATTTTGAGTGGTGTAACTTAAATCCGTCCGGCGCAAGGCGTTCCTAATTTAATGGGGCGAGTCCCATTTAAATTAGGCGCGCTCCCACGCCGGACGTACTGCGCATGCTCCCGACGTCATTTTCCCGACGTGCTTTGCGCGGTTTTACGTTGCGCCGGGTTTTGAGAATCGCGACGGGCGTAAAAAAAAAAAAAACGATTTGCCGCGGGAAAAAAAAAATAAAAATTACAGTGACGCAGGGTAGAAGGGTCTACTTTTACAAGGTGTAAACAGTTTAGGCCTTGTAAAAGCAGCCCTAATTTTGCGACGGCAAACTAATACTTACGGAGAAAAAACGAAGCGTAAAAGCTTCGTGGATCTCCGTAAGTGCTAATTTGCATACCCGACACTGGATTTCGACGAGAAATGCCCCCAGCGGCGGCTGCGATACTGCATCCTAAGATCCAACAGTGTAAGTCCCTTACACATGTCAGATCTTCTGCCTATCTATGTGAAACTGATTCTGTGGATCAGTTCCATAGATAGAAACAGGGATACGACCGCGTATCAGTAGATACGCCGGCGTATCCCTTTTGTGGATCAGGCCCATTGCACCAATGCAAATAACATGAGTTACTATGCATTGCAGTAATTTTACTACAGTGTATTGGTGTAAAGATCCATAAAAAGGTGTACTGTTGTTACTTTATTGTCCAGTCATATAGTCTGGTGTGGGCCAAGAACCATGCTGCATTACTTAACAACAGCATAGCCTGCAGAAAGGTCTAGGATATGGCTCTGCAGACCGCCGGGTTGCCTGGATGACAAGACTGGCTGGACATATCATTTCACAGGTAAACCATTTCACATAAATATATATATATATATATATATATATATATATATATATATATATATATATATATATATATCTGTGTATACTCCACATTGCGAAGTTGCTGAAAACTTTAAAATGAATGTTCCCTTCCCAATTTTGTAGAGACTCTTAATATAAAGCTACTATCATGAAACCAATTTGTTTCTTCAGTATATTGCTGCAGTATATCAAACATTTCATATCATTGCAGTCTTGCAGAGTTGAGAAGGTATCCAGAGAGAAAATATAATTTTTTGTGAGAACCAATAACACTAAATGCAAACTAGGAACATTTGTTAATAAAAGATTCTTCATTATGAGCTTTACTAATGTTACGGAGAAAATCTTCATTATAGTTGGTGTTGGCTACCTAAATCACATTTCCAAAAACATCGGTAAATAAAGCACAGCGTATATATTTTCTTTTTCTATGCGTGGTTTATGGCTCTTTGGTTTGCTAAATTAGAAAATTCTTCACTGCTCAACATACCAAACTATTGACATCAATCCCTACCCCTGTAGTTTACAGTATACCAGGGTTAATTTAAAGGGGTTGTAAAGACAAAAATATTTTCCTCTTAAATTAAAGTCTGACAGTAGCTGATAAAGTAAAAAGTAATGTTTTGCATTATAACTAGTTTGATACCTGTTGAAATCGAGCTGTTTTATTCACCTCCGTCACTCCTGAATCATTATTCTCACTGACTTCCTGGTTTGCGGTGCGCATTCATTCTTGCTACATCACGGCCTAATGGGAATATTAAAGCCAAGGTTTCTGAAAACATTTCAAACACTACATTCGGAACAAAACCCCCCCAAACAATTGCTAGAGGCCCACATCGCGGTAATACCCAAAGAAGCAAAAGACGTGACACAGGTCAGCAATTACAGACCAATTTCACTAATAAATGTGGATGTAAAGATATATGCCAAAATATTGGCAAATAGGGTCCTCCACCTGCTAACCTCTCTTGTAGCCCTAGACCAAGTGGGATTCATCCCGGGAAGGGAGGGTCGGGATAACACAATAAAGGCCCTCAACATAAATCACTGGCTAATGTCGAATCAGAAACAGGGCTTTTTCTTATCCCTAGACGCCGAGAAGGCGTTCGACAGAGTGGCCTGGGACTTCATGGACGCAGTGTTAACACACATTGGCTTTTTACCTCAAATGAAAGCTTACATCAAAGTCCTGTATTCTAATCCTACCGCCAGAGTCCGGGTCAATGGCCATCTGTCGGGCGCCTTCAATCTGCGTAACGGAACCAGACAGGGATGCCCTCTTTCCCCCCTATTATTTGTTTTAACACTCGAACCCCTATTAAATAAAATCAGATCAAACGAAGATATCAAAGGAATTGAGATCCAGAATACTACATACAAATTGGCAGCCTTTGCAGACGACCTGCTCCTCTTCCTTTCAGAACCTCACATAACCTTGCCTAACCTTCTTAAAGACCTGGAACATTTCCATTTATTGTCTAATCTAAAAATAAACCATTCCAAATCTAATGCCCTCAACATCTCAATACCTTCCAGTGTAATAGACCTATGTAAAAAAAACTTTTCATTCAATTGGGCAAAACGAAGCATCAAGTATTTGGGAATTGAAATCTCTTCTGATCTGAAAGACCTCTTCCATCTCAATTACATACCAGCAATGAAGGAAACACAAGAGGATCTAAAGAGATGGAATTCACTTAATATTTCATGGTTCGGACGAGCTTCATTAATCAAAATGACTATCCTACCGCGGTTCCTCTATATCATGCAAACATTGCCTATCAAAATTCCCCTTTCATTTTTCAATACCTTCCGTAAAGCTTGTTCCTCCTTTATCTGGAGAGGCAGGCCCCCAAGAATTAGATTTTCCAGACTAAATTTGCCCAGAAATGGGGGAGGCATAGCTCTACCTGATCTAAGAAAATACCATCAGGCGGCCCTACTAACAAGAATCGTGGACTGGAACCTACATCATAGGGTGAAAGATTGGGTGAACCTTGAGCAATCCCAATCCCCTCACGATTTAAAATATCTACCTTGGATTAACCCCAAATATCACTCAAAGTCAATCAAAACACATCCCATTATAGGCCCCACCCTAGAGATCTTTCGCTACACCTTCAAGAGCATAAATCCTTCCCCTTGGCTAGGCCCTCTAACACCACTTTTAAGCAATCCAGACTTTCCTCCTGGTCTAGAAAAATCGTTCCCAACGCATAAGTGGCCTCACAGCAATGTCCTATCTAAACGCTTCTTTAAAAATGACAAGTTCTTATCTAGAGATGACCTACTCAAGAACATCAAGCCCTGTATCTTATCACACTGGAACTACACCCAAATCAAGCACTTTTTAACCAAGAGTGATAATATTCACCATTGGACAAGACCCTTGACAATGTTAGAGAAACTATGCACCAAAAATACTCCTCAAAGACACATTATCTCATCCCTTTACAATTCACTATTTGAGGACTCCAACGACTTCTCCAGTTCATCATGTAAGGCGTGGGAGAGAGATTTAGACACAACTTTGTCAATCGAAGACTGGGAAAAAATATATCTGTACGCCCAAAAAGGATCACTCAATGTGGCCACACAAGAAAGTTGTTTCAAGATCATAACCAGATGGTACAGAACCCCTTCTACCCTACACAAAATTTCACCTCAGGTATCTGATAGATGCTGGAGATGTAAAAGCGAGGAAGGCTTGATGCTACACATTTGGTGGTCATGCCCTTTAATTCAATCTTTCTGGATATCGGTACACGAAACTGTTAAACAGGTTACCTCAGAGAACCTGAGCTTTACGCCGCTTCAATACCTACTGCACTATAACTCTATCCCTAAGAAACAATACCTGAAATCCCTCTCCCTGATCATGATCAATGCGGCGCGTCAGTGCATTCCATGTCACTGGCGTTCCCCCCATGTGCCAACGAAAGTGGAATGGTTTCGGAGTATTAATAACATAGAAAGAGTTGAAGAAATTATCAGCATCTCCCAAGAGAGAATTGTCAAATTCTCAGCGATTTGGTCCAACTGGACTACATTTAAGGTATCCCAAAATTATCAGCAGGTTATGTCATGAAAGTGGTCTAAGGACAGGAAAACACCTTGGATTTCAGTATATATATAATCTTTCCTATATATACTTATGTCAATACGGTTAAAATGTCTTGGAGAAAGGTTTTTTTTTTTTTTTTTTTCTTCCCTTTCCCCCTCCCTCATACCCCCTCCTATACTCCGGTACAATATGCACTTACATGCGCATACATATATTTCTTCGTTTTTTTTTGCTTCAGTCAGAAAAAAGTAGAAAATGAGAAAACACAACTTAAGGTGATAGATCTGCTACTTATGCCTGATTTCCTTGTAATAACTAAATGGTTGTATTCTATCTATGCCAAAATTATCTTATTGTTAAATTGCCTACTTATTGTATTATGTACTATGTATGGTACACTGTTATTCACCCAATAAAGAATTTATGAAATAAAAAAAAAAAAAAAGAGAGCATCTTCACGCAGGGCCGTAGTCATAGGGAGGGGGTGAGCACATTCTGCTTTCCACCATGCAAAACGGCTCAGATGCTGGTGGAAAGCAAAAAGAGGAGTGACAGGAAATGGCATTTTCAAACCTGGATTACTGGATTTTGGAGGTCAAAAGGAAAAACGAGGTAAGTGATATTTAAATGCTCTAGCTTACAGCAATCAATTGATCTAATAAAAAACAAACATTTAGTGTTCCTTTAATAAAGGAACAGAGCTTGCTCACACAGTGTAATCTCACTTTGGTTAGTGAATAAGCTACACTATATTACCAAAAGTATTGGGACACCTGCCTTTATGTGCACATAAACTTTAATGGCATCCCAGTGTTAGTCCATAGGGTACACTATTGAGTTGGCCCACGCTTTGCATTTATAACAGCTTCAACTCTTCTGGAAAAGTTATTCACAAGGTTTAGGAGTGTGTCCAAGGGAACGTTTGACCATTCTTCTAGAAGCACATTTGTGAGGTCAGGCACTGATGTTGATAAGAAAGCCTGGCTAGCAGTCTCTGCTCTAATTTATCCCAAAGGTGTTCTATTGGGTTGAGGTCAGGACTCTGTGCAGGCCAGTTAAGTACCTTGACCCCAAACTCATTCATCCATGTCTTTATGGACTTTGCTTTATGCACTGGTGCGCAGTCATGTTGGAACAGGAAGGAGCCATACCAAACTGTTCCCACAAAGTTGGGAGCATGAAATGGTCAAAAATTACCATAGACACACTCCTAAACCTTGTGGATAGTCTTTCCAAAAGAGTTGAAGCTGTTATAGCTGCAAAGGCTGGGCCAACTCAATATTGAACCCTACTAAGACTGGGTGCCATTAAAGTGCATGTGCGTGTAAAGGCAGGCGTCCCAATACTTTTGGTAATATAGTGTTTGTTTACTTCACTCATCCAATCACATGAAAGCAAATATCCTGTTTTGGTAATTGATTGGTTGTTCAAAGTGAACATTATTTCATCTTATTTACCAAGCTAAGTTATCGATCTCTATTCCTTTATGAAGATACCGTATTTATTGCGGTATAACGCGCTCCCGTGTATACCGCGCACCCCTAAAGTGGCCCCCAATCCTGTGGAAAAAAACGTTTTTTTGTTTTTTTGTACTTACAGTTTTGGTGTCTTGCGCGGCGTCCATCGGCGGCCTCGTCGGGTCCGGCGTCCTTCTGCGGCTTCGGGTGTCCTCTTCGGCGGGTCCGGCGTCCGTCTTCGGCGGGTCGGGTGTCCTCTTCGGCGGGTCGGGTGTCCTCTTCGGCGGGTCGGGTGTCCTCTTCGGCGGGTCCGGCGTCCTTCTGCGGCGTCCTCGCGTCCTCCCCGCTCGTTTCCCGTCACGAGTTTGAATACTGCGCCAGCATATACCGAGCGCAGTACACTCGTGAATCTTCGGGCAGGCTCGGCAACTGTCGCGCTGACGTCCTGTACGCTCAGGACGTCAGTGCGAGAGGCGCCGAGACTGCCCGAAGATTCACGAGTGTACTGCGCTCGGTATATGCCGGCGCAGTATTCAAACTCGTGGCGGGAAAGCGGGTATCGGCGTATATCGCACACCCACGATTTTGCCCTGATTTTCAGGGCAAAATAGTGCGCGGTATACGCCGATAAATACGGTAACCCTATTGTCCCTACAACAGTAATATGTTTCAGTACATACAAACTAGGGATAAGCAAGGTGAAAGCAAATGACCTCTTGGTATGTTTTGAAAAGAAAAACATAGGGAGTCTTAGTTACTAAAGTCTTTATTTCTTTAGTAACTAAGACCCACAGACTTTACTCTGGCTTGAACTATATTAGAGGCATTCAGTGCTGCAAATGAACATATTTAAGCCTACGGCCTGGAGTTGTTTCTGTTTTGCCTATCCAGCTCCCAGCTATGACATACAGTATATTTTACTATTAGACACATTTTAGCATTTCTAAGATATTACAGATTGCTTTATTTTCACTTGAAACCACATTTTAAGAGAAAGGAAATTAGACTGTTTCCATCCTGTCTGCCTCTTTTATTGGATTGAGTCATTAGCAGATGATGGCGATATTGAGTCAGACATTCGAATATTCCTGTTTGAGTAAAATCTTTAAAAAAAAAAAAAACTGTTGGGCTTCTGAAAGGATCTGAATATTCAGTCTTACATTATTATATATTTATGGGATTTCCTATGACAATTGTACAGTATATTTTGCCCCCTTATACTGTAAATATTATCGAACTCTCATGTCCGGTGCAAGGATTTTTTTGTCTGCAAAGGTGCATATTGCTGCCTTCCCTCCACCCACCGTTCTCCTACCACCTCCTCCACAATGGCAGTCCTGGAGACAATTTTTACATTTTTTGTTTACATGTTTTAAAAATCATTTTAGGCTTGAAGATTACTTAAAACCTCCAAAATATTTTTTAATGTTTTTCGAAAAAACACACATCCAAATTTTTTTTTCGAACAGCTGCACACTCGGGAAACAAGCTCCCCTTCTCCAAGGTTCCGAGGGCATTCGGCCCCCACCGACGCTGCCACTCGAGGCAAGGGAACCAGCTGTATCGAGTCCACCGGACACCGAGTGACTAAAGTCTTCACCCGGGACCCCCAGCGGATGAACCCTTATTTTAGATGCCTATTGTAACGCTCCATTTGTGAGTAGATTATTTTTGTGAATTGATTTTATCTTATTAAATACCTACTTACTATGCTTAGAAGGCGCCGCTCTGTTTCTTTTTTTACATGATATTAGCGCAACTGTCTATGAAAGGCAACAAATGTTTATTTATTTTATTTATTTTTTTAATACGTCTCCATATATATATATATATGCTTAACTGTAGGGATGGTGTTCTTAGGGTCATAGTCAGCATTTTTATTCCTCCAAACACAGCGAGTTGAGTTAATGCCAAAGAGCTCAATTTTGGTCTCATCTGACCACAGCACTTTCTCCCAATCCTTACCCCATGACGTGAAATCTTGCATGGAGTTCTAAGGGCGATTGATGGTTATTTTGTATTTCTTCCATTTGCGAATGTTCGCCCCAACAGTTGTCTCCTTCTTACTCAAGCTTCTTGCTGATGGTCTTGTAAGCCATTCCAGCATTGTGCGGGTCTATAATCTTGTTCCTGATGTCCTTTGACACTTGGACTGGTCTTGCTTGTGATGGTGAGGCTTGAATAGAAGAAAGATATTCTGTGGACAGGTGTCTTTTATACACGAGTTGTCATTAGGAGCACCTTCTTAAATTGACAGGACTGATCTGTGTACCACATGAGGACATACTGTAGCCAGCCAGTCTCTGGGAGCCAGAAATATTGTTGTTTGGTAGGGGATCAAATACTTATTTTAATCACTGAAATTAAACTCAATTTATAACATTTGTATCATGTCTTTTTTTTTGGTTGATATTCTGTCTCTGTCATTTAAAATACACCTATGATAACAAATTTAGACCCTTACAGGGGATCAAATATTTTTTTTTGCCACTGTGGAAACTCTTTTTGAAGGTTAAAAAGCATTAGTGACATCCTTTTAATGTGTACTAATATTACATAAAGGTAAGGTAAAGATCTGCAAACACCTTAAATGTATCTACGATTCTCTCATTTATCTACAGTTATAACTGCTAACTGCCTGTTTTACAGTTAAACCTTGCAAACATGTGGACTGTAAAAATGGATAAAGGAGATGCCATTTTATTTCTCTATGCTGTGTCAAAAAAACAAATAATGCATCAAGTGTTGTTCCATTGATTAGCCTCAGGCTTTTTTTAGAAAAGGAAATCTGACTGACAAGTATCTAAATAAAAAGAAAAATACTTGTGCACAAGATCATCATTGCTACATCTGATTATAATAATCAGAACGGAAAAATACAGAATTTTCACGGACCTATCGAAAACCTGTGAAGGCCCCCTGGTAAAACCTTGGGGGGGGGGGGAATCAAAAATTCCAAAAGGATTTTTATGAATTATTACTTCTCTCTTTCTTCGGTAAAGCATGGAGATGAAGACACACATTCAGTAGTGGAATGAGAAAATGAATAAATTCGAGGTTTTCCAAGCAAGTCCAGGTACATTCCGTGGTTACATTAAAGAAAAATTATTGCAGAAATGCAAATAGTAAAAATTCATCAAGAATAACAACTCAATGGCCATTAAGTTGAATTCCAGGTTTGGGTATTTTTGCATAGTTACATCTGTCTACCTTGGATCCATACAACTATGCATGTTCCATATCTTGGCGATCCCCATGATATCTGGAAATCACTGTAGTAGGCAACACTATTACAGTGATAAAAAAAAAACGAGTCTCGGCTCGCCTCGCAGTCACCTCGGGATTTTTCCCCTTTACCCCCCTCTAAGACTGAGGGGACGTGATTACTGAGTTTCACATATAAACCCTCTCCCCCCTTGTCTCACCTGTAGACTCGGGTTCCCAACCCATACCACTCGATTACCTGATTCCTCCCCCCTCTTCTGCCTGTCCCCTACTACCTTTTAACCCCCCTCCTTGTCCTATCTACATCCCACGCAAACCAGACCCTCAATCCTCTCTTCCCCCTCTCCTTCTCCCTTCCCTCCTAGAGGGACGCTCCTCATCCTCCCCCAGCAGGGTCAAGGCTTTTCCCGAAACCCCCTTTTTGATCTCTAGAATTCCACGAAATGGATAGGTCCAACCGTTTATCTCTCAAATGCCTCTCTCTGAATGTGAAGGGCCTTAACATCCCCGAGAAAAGGTCGAAAGTCCTTGCAGCCCTTTCCAAACACAAAGCACACTTTTTACTGCTTCAAGAGACGCATTTCAAGTCGGGATCAGTGCCAAAGCTTGCAAACCACATATACAAACAAGCCTGGCATTCCACGAACCCCTCCGCGAAGACCAAAGGGGTCTCTGTCCTCATTTCTAAGCATGCCGATTTCCGCCTGACTGACACTTTGATTGATCCAGAAGGCAGATTTATTTTCCTCAAAGGCAAATTCGCAGCTAAACCAGTCACCATAGTTAACATTTACAGCCCCAACGAACACCAAGTTACATTCTTCAGGAGGATGGGAGATTTGCTCTCCACCTTCCAGGAGGGACTGTTGATCCTCGGTGGGGATTTTAACGCTAGGTTGAATCCCACCCTAGATTCTTCCTCTGGCTCCACCACACTCCCTTATCGAGCCCTACGCCAGATTAAGTTGCAGCTCCAGAACCTAACGCTACACGACACTTGGCGTACACTATTCCCAAATGTCAAAGACTACACATTCTACTCCTCACCTCATCAAAAATATTCAAGGATAGACTATTTCTTTCTCTCCCAAGCAGACTTATCATTTCTATCTCACGCCACTATAGAGCCAATGTTCTTATCCGATCACCATCCGATAACAGTGACACTTTCATTCCCTGAAGTTAACGTATCCACGAAAACTTGGTGCCTAAACCCCTCTCTATTGAAGGACCCTGTTACAGTTGCCCAGATCAAGTCCCACATTCAAACTTACTTTCAGGAAAACTCTGATCCAGAGGTTACACCTGTCATTCTATGGGAAGCGCACAAGTGCGTAGTGAGGGGGAAACTTATAGCCTTGGCGACAGCTGCCAAAAGACAACACCAAGAGCGTGTCAGATCGCTCATCCAAACTATCAATAGATTAGAGAGAATACATAAACAAGCAGCCTCACAAACTGTCCTACAGGACTTGGTGCAGGCCAGATCTACACTCCTGGATGAACTCGGGAAACGTGCGAGGAGGCGTTACGTTTTGCAACAAAAAGTGTTCTATGAACACGGCAACAAAAGTGGCAGGATGTTGGCCCGCATGATACAGGTAGCCAGGCCTTCCTCTAAAATCCACCAAATTCAAGATAAACACGGGTCTCTTCTTTCTAAGAATGAGGACATAGCGAAACACTTTGAGAAATTCTATGCTAACCTTTACAATCTACCCCGAGGGAATCCAGGATGTGGCACTGCCTCCACCCGGGCCTCCCGAATACGGGATTTTCTGGCTGAGTACTGCCCCAAGCCCATTTCCTCACAACAAGCCAAAGCCCTTGAATCTCCCCTTTCCAAAGAGGAACTTCACTTAGCCATAAAACAGATGAAAGTGGGGAAGAGTCCGGGGCCGGACGGCTTAACCCTGGTTTACTACAAAACATTTCAGGAGACCCTAAACCAGGAGATGCTCAAAATGTTTAACTCCCTAGTGGACCCTCAAACCCAGATGGGCAGGCTCCTAGAAGCTCACATAACAGTCATCCCTAAAGAGGGCAAGGATCCTTTACTAGCCGCAAACTACAGACCCATTTCCCTACTCAACGTAGACATAAAACTCTACGCAAAAATTTTAGCCAATCGACTGCTCCCTCTCATCCCGGGACTGGTCACGTTGGATCAAGTAGGGTTTGTACCAGGCAGGGAGGCCAGAGACAATTCCATACGCGCTCTAAACATACAACATTGGCTACAGACGTCGACAGCTAGGGGCTTCTTCCTATCCCTTGATGCGGAGAAGGCGTTTGACAGGGTAGCCTGGGACTACATGCGGGAGGTCCTGAAAAGCATAGGCCTAATGCCTCGCATGGCCACGTATATTGACGCCCTCTATTCCAACCCGTCGGCCAGGGTAAAGACCAACGGCTTCCTGTCAGGCGCCTTCTCCATTAGCAACGGCACCCGTCAAGGATGCCCCCTATCCCCCTTGATTTTCGTTCTGACACTAGAGCCCCTCTTGAACAAATTACCTAATAACCCTGACATTAAAGGAGTTACCATAGCGGGGAGGGAATTCAAGGTTGCTGCTTTTGCAGACGACATCCTGCTGTCTCTACAACTGCCCAGGATCTCACTGCCAAACCTTCTAAAAGACATAAGCCAGTTTGGAGAACTCTCAAACCTAAAGATAAATTATTCTAAATCATATGCCTTAAACGTCTCGCTGCCACACCAGGAAATGCTACACTGCCAGGACTCCTTCCCATTTAAATGGAGGGAGGTGGCTATCACATACCTGGGTATTCAGATTGCCAGGAATATGACGGAACTCTACAAACTAAATTTCCTGAAAGCCCTATCAAGAGCCCAGAAAGACTTGAAAGACTGGGCTAATTTGAACATTTCCTGGTTTGGCCGCGCAGCCCTAATCAAGATGGTGATCCTACCCCGTTTATTATACCTGATACAGTCTATCCCAATCCATCTCCCCCCTTCTTTTTTTACGGCCTATAGACAAGCTTGCTCCAGTTTTTTGTGGAGTAATAAACCCCCACGCATTAAATACTTACGTCTCACTCTCCCTAAAGAACGTGGCGGAATCGGACTGCCAGATCTTTACAAATATTACTTAGCCTGCCACTTGACAAGGATTGCGGATGGGAAAATCCACTGCCTAGAAAAGGCGTGGGTAGCCTTGGAAAGGCTCTCAATTCACACTCCAACACACATACTCCCGTGGCTCCCACCTCATATATGGCCCCAGACAATTAAAGCTCATCCGCTTATCTACCCAACTCTAGTAGCGTTCAATAAAGCAGTCTCCCAACATAACATCTCCTCCCATCTGGGCCCACTGACGTCACTAAGGGGGAACCCGGACTTTCCCCCGGGCGACCCCTCATTTCTCCAGAAAGAATGGCCACATTCGGATATTTTCGCAAAACACTTGTTTCGAGGAGGGAACCCGAAGCCTTATGAGAGTCTGGCAGCTGAGTCGCGCACGCAATCTATCCCTTTTTGGCCATACAGACAAATGAGACACTATCTTTCGTCTAAAGCCCCGAATACGACCTGGTCCAGGCCCCTTACCCGCTTCGAATCACTGAGCCTCCGACAAGCCCCACAAAGGCACCTCATCTCATCCATCTACACCTTCCTCCAGACAGACTCCTTCCCATCCTCCTCCAAACACCTACACGAATCCTGGGAGAAGGATCTTAAAGTAACCCTCACAGACGAGGACTGGACAAACATATACATGACGGCCCACAAAAGTACATTAAATGTAGCGATCCAAGAAAATGGGTATAAAATCATCACCAAGTGGTACAGGACCCCTTCACGGCTACACACATTCTCGCCCACAATCCCTAACATTTGTTGGCGATGTAACACTGATGTGGGATCAATGATTCACATATGGTGGGAGTGTGGGTCCATCCAACCGTTCTGGGAGAAGGTGCACTCCATCATTAAGATGGTAACAACATACGAGCTAGATTACAACCCTGCCCAATACCTCCTACACCATTCAACTCTTCCGAAAAGCTCTTACCACAAGTCTTTAGCCATGCATATGGTGAATGCAGCCAGGTTATGCATCCCTAATCATTGGCGCTCACCTGACGCACCAACCATCAGAGAATGGCTATCTAGAATTGCAAAGATCGCAGAATTAGAAGAACTCATTTACACATCCCAGGAACGTTTACAGAAATTCACCCTAACATGGGCATGCTGGACCCATTTCAAATGTTCTGATAGCTACAAATCCTACTTCCCCCCTGAACAAATGCGTCAATGACTTGACCAAATCCTGTAGGATCCAGGCTCTCCCCATCCCTTTGTCCAGACCCTTCACCCTATAGGACCATCTGGGGGAGGAGTGGCCTTCATTACCTCTCTCCATCCCCTCTCCCCATCTTTTTCATCTCTTTTTTTTCTTCCCCTCTCTTGGAGTACCCCAACCCCCTATTTGATAGTATCGTTTGATGGATATTTTCTGTTCACTTATTTGTTACAATGTATGCATGTCACTGAAACCAGTTATATTTCTGTTTTGATGCCTGTCTATTGTGACTATCACATATGCTTGTAATGCTTCTTTTTACACCAATAATAAAAAAAAAAAAAAATTTGTGGGAAAAAAAAAAAAAAAAAAAAACGAAGGCTAAAGCTGCGCTTAAAATAATATATATATATATATATATATATATATATATATATATATATATATATATCACGATATAAAATTATTGTAAAGAAGCTGCCAGCACTTTAAAGTTCAGTACCAAACCCAAAAGATCAAACTATACTAAATATATGCAGCACTGGTGCAATATGACAAATCCTTAAATGAACAAAAATAATATGTGAAAAATGTGAATCAATCAAACTGTAATACAAAAAAAAGAATCTCCACAGTGTTTCAGTCCATAATATGATCAATATAGACATAAATAATGACCAAAAAACATTGAGAAAAAATAGTAACAAAAGAAAAATAAGACAGAGTCCCGTTAGTATTTTAATCTGTGAAATACTACAGTGATTGCCACTAGCTTTTGGGTCCCATTCTGTGATCTGCCCGTCTGCTTAGTGAACACATGAGGGCGATCGCTCTTCATGAGCAAAATTCAGGGAACACTTAGCATTTTCTCAATGAATAAAAGTGTTCTCTAATTGGATGAGGTGCAGAGGCAGGGCATTGACAGCACAGAACCTGGAAGCTAGCGGCCATTGTAATAGTAGTGCACACTACAGTGACTTCCAGCTTCCACAGTCAGGGCTGCTGTTAGAAATTATGGGGCCCCGTACAGCCTACCTGGCAGATGCCCCCCCAATATATCAAAACAATATTTTCACAAAAAATACACTAAAAGTATTATTAGCTAATACAAACAAAGAACCTGTGTGAATTAGCCCTTTTTAAATAGTTTTTTTTGCATTTGGATTTAAAAAAATTATAATTTTATGAAACATTATTTATTACACTGTTAAACATTTCTTTTTACAGGACAGGGAAGCCGGCAGGGCCACGCGAGGGGGCTTGGCACAGTGACAGGGGGGCACATGGGGGGGATCAGAAGTGGGCACACCAGGGAGGGGAATCGGTGCCGGGGAAGTAAATAAAGGAACGATGCTCTGTGTCTCTCCCTGCAGCAGCTGAATGCCGACGGGAGGAAGAGAAACCGGCTTTCAGCTGCTGCAGAGAGCAGCACAGGGCATATTTCTGTAATTGCCCCTCTGCCCGACCACACTGATTCTTCCTGCTGTTTGGGCCCCTCTGTGTGTCTGGGCCCCCTACAGGAGGGCTGGTGGTCCCTCCCTATCAGCGGCCCTGTCCACAGTGGTTGGTCAAGTATTAAACAGTTATGCTTACATTGGTCCAGCTGGGTCAATGTAACTATGCAAAATTGTCCTTACCTGGAATTTAGCTTTAATGCACAGCACAACAATTGTCCAGCATGCTGGTCCAATCGCGCTACTTATACTGGCTTCGTATTGCAGTAATTTCACCCCACATGACCTGAGCATGCTATTGATCCAACAGCAAGTGTAATGCCAGGCTCACAGCAAAATATGATATTCACAGGAACATGACTGTGAATGGTCTCTATGTAGTAGTGTCTCAGTTTCCGTTCTCTAATTTCATGTTGTATTGGGGCTTTCTTGAACTGTCGCCAACAGCACAGACTGTCTCTTATTTTATCTGCGTCATCACTTCAAAACAAGAAAAGGTCAGCTAGAACAGAGAGAATCAAGGTTCAAACGAGTGAGTTCTCTCAAAATGCTGAACACTAGTGGCAACAATATGGCCACAAAAATGAAATACTATAACAGTTGAAAAGTAACATATGCACCTATGTACCTATACATATATAACTTCACAGACATCATCAGAGAACAGATAACAACAAAACCTGGGGAATGCCCAGGGAAAAACCAAGCCTCCTTACCGACCAGCCTGCAGAACAACCAAATTAACCTGTCTAACAGTATGCGTTAAAAACAGGGGTTTTGTCCGCACGCATTTGCAAACGCATGCGTGAGCCACAGAGCCGCGCCAAGGCACCCTGTAATCTGTGGTCCTAACACTAAACATTGAGCGTCCCCACAGTGGAGGCACATGCATTTTAATAGATAGATGGGGGCAGGTGGACTGAAGGGGAGCCACACCTCCTTAAAGGTACAGGAGCACACCAAACACCCAGAATATAGCACAATGGCTGCAAAGGTGTTGGTGCACTGCTGGACCTATATAAACACCACAGGTGAACCAAAAACGTGTCCACCGCCCCCATCTATTGCTGGCAATCGCAGTAAGTGGCATAGGAAGACTAACACAGATAACAACAAAACCTTGGGAATGCCCAGGGAAAAAAACAGATCATCAGAGAACAACAATATTAACCACTTCAATACCAGCCCATTGTCATATGACGTCCACAAATGACCTCTACCGTTCCGGGTGGACGTCATATGACGTCCTGGGCTTTGTGGGGGGATATCTGAATGATGCCTGCAGCTAGAGGCATCATTCAGATATCCTTCTCTTCTGCCGGCGATTCTGTGCAACATAAGAATGATCATATCGGCGGTTCCACCGCTTGATCGTTCTTATAGGCGGCGGGAGGGGACATCCCCCCTCCCACCGCCATCCGGTGCTTCTCCGTGCTCTCCCGTGCCATCGGGGGCCCAGAGAATTTATCATCCGGCGCTGGCAGGAAGCATAGAGATGACTGGTGACCAGATGGTCACCAGTCATCTCTATGACCGTCGGAGGACCCGGGAGCGATGTGATGAGGTCACGCCCGGGTCCCCGTAAGTAAACAAAGCCGCGATTGCGGCTGCTAAGCAACAGTAATCATGAGATCGGTGAATTTTTTCTCACCGATTTCATGCTTTCAGGCCTGGAGGAGAGATGCGGGGTCTTATTGACCCTGCATCTCTCCATAAAGAGTACCTGTCACACACATTCCTATTACAAGGGATGTTTACATTCCTTGTAATAGGAATAAAAGTGATAATAAAAAAAAAGTGTAAAAAAATAAATAAATATGTAAAAAAAAAATTAACGCCCCTGTCCCCAGTAGCTTGCGCACAGAAGCGAACGCACACGCAAGTCCCGCCGACATATGTAAACGCCGTTTAAACCACATATGTGAGGTATCGCCGCATGCGTTAGAGTGCCAGCAAAAATTCTAGCACTAGATCTCCTCTGTAAATCTAAACTGGTAACCTGTAAAAAATGTCAAAGCGTTGCCTATGGAGATTTTTAAGTACCGAAGTTTGGCGCCATTCCATGAGTGTGCGCAATTTTAAAGCGTGAAATGTTAGGTATCTAGTTACTCGGTGTAACATCATCTTTCATATTTTACAAACAAATTGGGCTAACTTTACTGTTTTGTTATTTTTTTAATTCATGAAACAATTTTTTTCCAGGTGTTGAAAAATTATTGCGCAGATACCGTGCAAGATAAAACGTTTCAATGACCGTTGTTTTATTCCCTAGGGTGTCTGCTAAAAAAACATATATCATGTTTGGGGGTTCTGCGTAATTTTCTAGCAAAAAAATTATGATTTGTACATGTAGGAGAGAAGTGCCAGAATAGGCCCGGTATTGAGGTGTGTATAAAAGCCCTGTATGGAAGTGGTTAAGATTCAGCTGAAATGGTTATTCATGTTTTATTTTTTGCCACTCAGATTTTCAAATCAACATCTTTTGTCTATAACTATAAGATAAGTTAGTTGATTGTCAAAAGGCCTACGAATAAGTTACCATTTCTGCACTATATTTTACTACACACATTTACTCTCAAGCCTCAAGAAGTGTTTTGATATTTGGTATATATTGATTGAGAAAGTTAGTTTAAGGTTGTTCATGGTATGTATATCCGTGTCCTCACACATTAATCTCCACATTCTCTCCTTGAACTTTAGTTGCTCAGCTCTATGAACTCTAGACTAGACTGGCTTTAAATCAATACAAGTGTCCGTGCTGAGGACACTGGCTGCTGGTAAGAAAAGCTATCAATAAGTCTGTCTAGCACATTTTGTAAGCTGTTATACTAATGTAAATGAAGCTTCTACAAAAAAATGTGGTGCTCACACATTTTCTTTTGCAGTATATAGAACGTTATGACTGTGACCTTGTAGATGTTAATTATTGCTGATGTTATGCATTTGTTACCCCTTCCCTTCTCCTTTCTAAAAATCTGCTATTGCAGCACAGAAAACATGCATATACATCCTTTCAAACGAGCATATTGGTAAGCAGATTTGGAGAAGATCTGCACACCAGAGCCAGGCAAGTGTTTTCCTGTCTATGATTAAAGATTCTATGTCAAAGACAAAATACGAACGTTTATCTTGTTATATGGAAGCACTCACATGTTGCCTTCCAAAATGTTTTGCACTACTCTTTCATTCCTTGTCCTGATGAGCTGCAATATCCTTCACACTCTTTATAATAATATATAATAAATACAAAAAAATAGCATGCAAAAAAGAATATAAAGTAAGATGAAATGGCTAAAAAAATAAGCTGTTCTCTTAGAAAAGTGAATGTTCACTTTGGAAAGAGATTGTGAATTAATGAGGTGAATCTGTGTCTTTGAATGCCTAGCCGTGTGTAAGGAAAATTAAAAACACAATTTTTTTTTTCCTTGCACATGAGTGTGAACACAGCTTCTCCTTATGCACAAACATACACTTTACAAAGTGACCATTCACTTTGCTAGGTGAACTGGCTCTATTCCTCTAGTAAATCAACTCCCGTCTCTCTAAACACGCTCGGTTTTTCCCGGCGGTAAAAAGTCAACTGGAAAAACCGAGAGAAAAGCCGAGAACCCGGCAGGAAAACTGCCATGAGTTTTGTGTATGCTCCATCGGCACTGGCTCGCATAGGAAAGTATTAGTAAATCTGCCGAAAAAAAAAAAATCCTGATGGGAAAATAGCGATAGTAGCGATTCCCGGCTGTTTTTCTGTGGGGAAAACTGCGAGGAAGCATACACACGTCCTGTTTTCCCGGGCAAAAGCTCTATTGGCAGTTTTCCTGGCAGGAAACTGGTTGTGTGTACGGGGCTTAATTCTAGTTTAATCATTCTCCTCTGTGTAATGCTTTCCGTCTATCTATTAAGTTGAGGTTTATTGGGTACATCTTTGAGAAGGCAAGTGACTAGCCTGGAAAAAGTAAGCATGCATTGCACTATCGTAGGCTAGTAGTAGCATAGCTAGTGTTATTATCACAATGGTGGATACACCTTATGTTGTCTCCACCTCAGATCCACTATTGTGGTGAAGGATTGTTTGAATATTTTCCGGATCTTCATATCATGAGACATTTATATAACAATTTGTTTCCATATACTCATTTTCTTTTACTTTACATAGATGGACATATTATTTTTACACGGGTGTAATATCCCTTTGTTGCTAAATGTTTTTTATGTTAGGTTAGGATGTTCTTTGAATATGCAAGCAGCTTTCGAATACCATTAGACACTGACATATATTTTGGTTCATCCCCCCCCCATCAATCCCCCCACAAAAATATCAGCTCAGAACATCATTCTATGGCTGGAAGGCTTGCATACACTTGCCGCTCTGAAATAAGCTGATGAGCATTTTTTTTTATTTGAGAGGGAAAGGATGCTTTGAGAGGGCACAACAAAAAATATGGACACTTGATGCTGATGGGCATCAGTTGCTGACACTGATCACAGGCTCATATGCTACCATAGTGAGCAAGTAGGCCGTGATCCCCTGTTTTACACCTGCAACAGTTTTTGAAAAGCAATCTGTGGTGAATTGCTATTCAGAAAGCAGTACAGGAATGGGTAACAGGCATTCAGGAGGCGATACTGTAACCTCCTGAATGCCTGTTTTTTTGTTACAGCTGAACAGGGTTTTTTGAATGGGAATACCCTAGCGTTTGGGTTGGGGTACAGCCCCATTCACTGAACTGAACTCAGCAGGAGGTACATTATCACCACATTTTCAAACCTCCAGGGCCACAGCATCTGTATAACACTGTCCAGCGACTGTGCTAGTTTAAAGGGGGTGGTTGGTGGGCACATTCAGCTGCCTATTTTTACCTTTTTACCACCCAACTCCCCCAAACGCACGTGTAAATGAGGCTTTACCCTCAAAATGCACCCAAGTGAAACTGTCACATTTGTTAAAAGCGATAATGCTCTATATATCGCTGTCTTAGCCTCATAAATGAAATACAATGTCATCTTATTATTAGGGCTGTTACCGATTAAAATTTTTGTGTTCGATTAATCTTTTTTTTTTTTATCGATTAATCGACTAATTTCGATTAATTATAACGCACATACAGATCCAACTACTTTTAGCTGATCTCCTTGCAGGCTGATTCCCAGTGCAGCTCCCAACCACTGGAAAAATGGATAGCAGGATACAAAAAACACACAAAGGCAGCGCTCGATGGGAATAGCATTAAAACTTTTAGTCTTCAAGTAGGTAACCAAATAAATATTGCACTGGAGATAAAATCGATGTAGCTACATAAACTGTAAAAATGGTGTTAGTAATACCAAACGGTAGCAAAAGCAGTCATAAAAACATGTAGCTAAGTATGATACTGGTATAAAAATGGGTACAACGATGCCACTGCTGAATCCAGATGAGGAGAGGTTAACATCAGTCCCGTGAAGGGAACTATCACAACTCCCAGTGGATGGCTGTAGAATCTCAGGTTGATAGAGGGAAGTGATAGAGGAAAGTGTAACAGCCCTTGCGTGTGGCAGATAGTAAGGTCTCGCCGGCATGCATATATGAAGGCACAGCAAAGGAGCCCTTCAGATGGACACGGCAAGCCCCGCCGGTGTCTGTGACATCACCGGATCTCCGACGGAACTCCCTGAAGGCCCGGAAGCCGACAGGGAGTTGAGTACCAATCAAAAGAATTTTGATCGATCAAAAAATGTAAGATTAATCGATGAATTAATAGTTAATTTCCACAAATCTACTTATTATAATTTGTAACATTGTATATAGGTCAATTGAATAAAATTATCTGTTTCATTTTTTGGACTGAGGAAGTACCACGTGGACATTCCCTTTCAGCTTCATGTTGGGGGTAATAACGGAGTAAGGGTTGGCCTACCTTTGTCAATACAAGGTCCTTTCATTTGTTTAAAGAGAGGTTATTCTGCTCATATTTTGATGCATACATTTACTTCACTTGAAAAAGAAGGGTTCTGGTTTAAATATGGTCTCTGCTTTTTCAAATTTTAGATTTTCTAGGAGTAAAGGCTGCAAATTTTTCGTGAGCAAGGGAAAAGCGAAAAAGCAGGATTTTTTTTCTTGAACATGATTGGATGATTGAAGTGAATCATATTCACTAAGCTAAGTAGACATGTCTTTAGTAAATTAACCCAATTATTCGAAGCTTGTAAAACTAGAAGAAAATCGAGTGTTTGTGAACTGAATATAATAATATCTTGCAGAGCCTCTTTTAGCTTAGAAATGTCAAGTAATGACTGGGAGCATTCAGGGTGCTGAGTGTCAGCGCCAATTCAGCATTATTCTTCCAAACCCTTTCACTTTGTCATATCTGATATTTTATCCTGGAATGAGTAGCATATAGAAGGCTGACTAAGTAGCAATGCTGTTCTATTTTTAAAATGATACAACCTGCAGTATATTGATATGAACTTCAAAAAACTAAACTGGATAGAGTATATAAATATGCAATTGAATTAGCATTTTCTGAAAGTTCCATTGTATAGTTTGCACATGACCTTTACATAGATGCATTTTGTAATCTCCTTTTACTTTTTTAGGATTAACCCCTAGTGTTTTTTTGCTTAACACATTTGGCACAACACAATAAACATTTCCCAATAAATTATTTGTTCAAATTCTTACCCTAGCTGTAACGGAGATGTAGGTGTAACAGACGCATGCGGAGAGTAGGAGAACCCAGAAAGCTTTTAATTTAACGGTAGCGGGGTTAAGACAAAGCCAGGTAGCAGCTATTACAGCCGGGCAAAGCAAGAGTGCAGAATACAGTATAAATGCACAGTGGGGTAGCAGAGTCTGTGTTGGTAAAGGGTAATACGCGCCAGGCTGGCAAAACAAAGGAAGTAACAGAGTTCTTGCAAGTAGGGGTAGTCCGTGCCCAGTCTTGGATACATAAGCATAAAGTTCGGTCTACTCACAGTGTAAGTGATCACAGGGTTAATTCAAGCTCACAGAAGTGCAAAACGATTTACACTCCTGTGACCCATAGGAGTAGCCCAGCCAAATGAGCTCAGGCTAGACTTCTCCTTTAACCAGGAATGACTCCACTACCAGGTTCAGGACATGTGCAAGGGAAGGTATGTGTGAACTTCCCTTGCTGAAGAGCAGACTGCAGGTTGGTGCCATTATTATACATAAACTTGTCTGGCACAAGTAGACATAAGGTCAGCCACCTCTAGCCCTGCATACCAACAGCTGCCAAAATCTGTTCCACTGTGGCTTCTGTTTCTCAGGCATACTAGCTGTTTGGCAGAATTTTGTCTGGGCCATTGTAAATGTTTTGGGGTACATGCGATACACTACTGGTTCTGAGAATTTGAAGGAGAAGGGGTACAGGGTACTGTGGTAAATGCTGGTAGAGGGTAGAGATGGCCTTCTGGGCTGGGTACTAGTGTTGAGCAGAATATGCCATATTCGATTTCGCGATATATCTCGAATATATATTCGAATATTCGAGATATATTCGCTAAATTCGAATATTCGTGATATTTTATCGAAATTAAATGATTGCGATTTTTCGCTATTGCGAATGCGAAAATAATTGCGATTTTTTGATAACTGCGGTAGGAGCACTCTGATTGGCTCAGAATATTCGTGATATTTTATCGAAATATCGCAACATGCGAATGCGATATTTATTGCGCAATTTCGAGAAATGCTGGAGGAGCGCTCTGATTGGCTCAGAATATTCGTGATATTTTATCGAAATATCGCAACATGCGAATGCGATATTTATTGCGCAATTTCGACAAATGCTGTAGGAGCACTCTGATTGGCTCAGAATATTCGTGATATTTTACAATACAAAATAATTGCGAATATTCGGCAAATGCGGAAGGAGCACTCTGATTGGCTCAGAATATTCTTGATATTTTACAATACAAAATAATTGCGAATATTCGGCAAATGCAGAAGGAGCACTCTGATTGGCTCAGAATATTCTTGATATTTTACAATACAAAATAATTGCGAATATTCGGCAAATGCGGAAGGAGCACTCTGATTGGCTCAGAATATTCTTGATATTTTACAATACAAAATAATTGCGAATATTCGGGAAATGCGGAAGGAGCACTCTGATTGGCTCAGAATATTCTTGATATTTTACAATAGAAAATAAAAAGTGTTTTGCATTGGTGGTGATTCTTTACTCTATCCATCTGTCACAGCCATTTGTCAATCAAACACCTTGAAGATTGAACACGTTCATGCTGCATGCTTTGGACTTTTTTTCACTTCACATATCAGACATTTTTATGAAAGATTATTTTTCTATTATTGGGACTATATTTCTTTATATATTTGTTTCACTGTGTATTTCACAAGTTATTTGCGCTTGCTTATTTTATAATTTGCCCACATGTCTTGTCACTAGACATATTTTTTATTCTTGTAGAGCGACTCCATTTTCTGTCTTGTATTAATTTATGTTGTATAACATTTTTGAGTTGCTGCTGTATTCTCCCCTTTTTTAAGGTATGCGCAATTTTTTCCTTTTTACAAAAAATAATAATATCAAACATACAAATATTCATAACATACACATACACAAAGCCCCCCCCTTTTGCATCAGAGACAATCAGAGTTCTCCTACCACAGTTATCGAAAATTCGCAATCATTTTCGCATTCGCAATAGCGAAAAATCGCAATTTTTTTTTTTTCAATTTGGCAACATAAAAGGATCGCCTCAGCTTAGCTACTCGGCCCAGGGTCTCTAATCATACCAGCAATGCTTTTAGACGTCGATAGGATGTGATCTGTTTTAAAAATCAAATTGAAAAAATGCGAATATTCGGAATTGCGAATATTCACCGCGAAATTCGAAATATAGCGCGATTTCTCGAATATGCTATATTCGAGTCGAATATTCGCAATGCGAATATTCGTGAGCAACACTACTGGGTACCTGCCACTATGGTATGACAAAGGCCATAAGCTTGCAGAAGAAGGCTGTTTCCACCAGCTGGATTGGGAACATCTGTAAAGCCAGAAGTTTTGAAAAGTTGGCAGTCAGATGCTGGGCATGGGAGTAGCTGCGAAGGAGAAATCTGCCTGGTCAAGGATGCCATCACTTAAGGACCAAGCATGTTTCTGACACTTGTTGCTTACAAGTTAAAATCAGTATTTTTTTAAAGTTACTTAGAATGCCCAAACATTATATATATTTTTTTAGCAGAGAATAAAATGGAGGTCGTTGCAACATTTTATGTGACACGGTATTAGTGCAGCAGTCTTTCAAACACAATGGGCCAGATTCACGTAGACTAGTGGCGGCGTAACGTATCGTAGATACGTTACACCGCCGCAAGTTTTCATTGCAAGTGCCTGATTCACAAAGCACTTGCGATGAAAACTACGCCGGCGGCCTCCGGCGTAAGCCCGCGTAATTTAAATGGGTGTGTGCCATTTAAATTAGGCGCGCTCCCACGCCAGACCAACTGCGCATGCTCCGTTTCGTAACTCCCGCCGTGCTTTGCGCGAAGTGACGTAATTTTTTCGAACGGCGACGCGCGTAGCGTACTTCCGTATTCCCGGACGTGTTACGCAAACGACGTTAATTTTTACATTTCGACGCGGGAACGACGGCCATACTTTATACAGCAATACGATTGCTGTGTAAAGTTAGGGCAGGTCAAACGACGACTAAAATTGCGACGGGAAACTAGAGTAGCAGCGACGTAGCGAATGCGAAAAACCGTCGTGGATCGCCGTAACTGCTAATTTGCATATCCGACGCTGGTTTACGACGCAAACTCCCCCCAGCGGCGGCCGCGGTATTGCATCCTAAGATCCGACAGTGTAAAACAATTACACCTGTCGGATCTTAGGGATATCTATGCGTAACTGATTCTATGAATCAGTCGCATAGATACTCTGAGAGATACGACGGAGTATCTGAGATACTCCGTCGTATCTCAGCTGTGAATCTGGCCCAATATTTTTGGAAAATATACACTTCGCTGAATAACAAAAAAACAGTAAAGTTAGCCCAATTTTTTGTATATTGTTAAAAATTATGTTATGCCGAGTAAATAGATACCTAACATGTTACGCTTTAAAATTGCACGCACTCGTTGAATGGCAACCACCAAAGTAATTAAAAATCTCCATAAGCGTCACTATAATTTTTTTTTAACAATGGCCTGTTTAGAGTCACAGAGGAAGTCTTTTGCTAGAATTATTGCTCTTGCACTAACATTCACAGCGATACCTCACATGTGTGATTTAAACACTGTTTACATTTGTTAATATATGTGTGTTAAAACAAATCTTATTTCTTTTTTTTTAGCTTTACACTGTACATTTAAAAAAAAAAACAATTCTGATCAATTTTATTGCTGTCACAAGGAATGTAAACATCCCTTGTGACAGTAAAAGGCAGTGACAGGTACTCTTTATGGAGGGATCTAGGGTCTAAAAGGTACAACCACTTCCTCAAAATGACATACATGTACGTAATTTGGCAAAGAGTGGTTAACTTGGTTGGACAACATATGACATCCTCCAGGTGTGTGCCTCGTGCGTGGACTAGGGGCCACGCAGCCTGTGAAGACAGATCGTTATATCAAACCCTGGTACCCAGTGATCCCTGTGACCAATCACAGCAATTAAGTCATGTACATAACGGCTTTCATTCATAGCCATTCATTGTGTACTATTGTGATCTCTGCAATTGGTATAGGTGGCCAATTACAGAGGACCTGTACCATGTAATGGCTGTAGCCAATCACAGCATTAACAATGGTACACAAAGGCACATGAATGGATGCCATTCATAAAAATGATTGCTTATAACAGTGGTCAGACTATCACTATAATATGCAATCATAGCGGAAAAAAATCCTGATCACCTCCCTAGAGCATTACTATGGGGCAGATCCACAGAGCAAGTACGCCGGCGTATCTACTGATACGCCGGCGTACTTTCAAATTTCCTGCGTCGTATCTTTAGTTTGAATCCTCAAACCAAGATACGACGGCTTCTGGGTTCGATCCGACAGGCGTACGGCTTCGTACGCCTTCGGATCGTAGGTGCAATACTTCGGCACCCGCTGGGTGGAGTTCGCGTCGTTTTCCGCGTTGGGTATGCAAATTAGCGATTTACGACGATCCACAAACGTACGCGCGGCCGTAGCATTTTCTAACGTCGTCTGTAGTCGGCTTTTTCCGGCGTATAGTTAAAGCTGGTATTTTGCGGCGTATAGATAGACTTGCCATGTTAAGTAACTCACGTCTAAGTTCAAAAAATGACGTTGTTGCGACGTGATTTCGCGCAAAGCACGGCGGGAAATTTCTGGACGACGCATGCGCAGTTCATTCAGCGCGGGGACGCGCTTCATTTAAATGAAACCCGGCCCCTACCCGCCGATTTGAATTCCGCCGCCACAAATACACTACGCCGCCGTAACTTACGACGCAAACTCGCTAAGGATTCGAATATACGCCAGGTAAGGTACGGCGGCGTAGTGTATCTCTGATACGCGGCGCCAATCCAAATGTATGTGGATCTGGCCCAGTATCTTTATGGAGAAACTGTATGGTTCTGTTCACGGTATCTAAAACAATGTAAAAAAAAGAAAACAAATTGTAAAGAAAGAAAAAAAAATGAAAAATAAATATTGTCACCAGTCAATGTCCCCGATCACCACCACACCAGTCAAATGATGAAGCTCCACTGCCCTGGTGACAAGTATGTAAACTATTGTTATTTAATTTCTTAATTAAAAAAAAAAATTAACCCAAAAAAACTCTTATGCCCTGTACACACGATCGGTTCGTCTGATGAAAACGGTCTGATGGACCGTTTCCATCGGACGAACCGATCGTGTGTGGGCCCCATCGTTTTTTTTCCCATCGGTGAAAAAAAATAGAACCTGTTTTAAAATTTTCTGATGGTTAAAAAACCGATAGAAAAAATCGATCGTCTGTGGGGAAATCTATCGGTCAAAAATCCACGCATGCTCAAAATCAAGTCGACGCATAAGCATTGAACTTCATTTTTCTCTGCACGTCGTTGTGTTTTATGTCACCGCGTTGGACACGATTATATTTTTAACTGATGGTGTGTAGGCAAGACTGATGAAAGTCAGCTTCATCGGATATCTGATGAAAAAATCCATCGGTCCGTTTTCATCGGATGAACCGATTGTGTGTACGTGGCATTACTCTTACTAAATACCTTGGACTGTCTACTTTCCAAAAAGGGGTCATTTGGGGGGGATATTTCCACTGTCCTGGCATTTTAGGGCCTCAAGAAATGAGATATGTCGTTAGTGCATTATGAATTAAAGGGGTTGTAAAGGAATTTTTTTTTTTTCATAATAAGCATCCTTTACCTGCAGACATTCCTCTTTTCACTTCTTCATTGTTCGTTTTTGCTCAGAAGTCGCTCTATTTCTTCTGTTCTGTTCACTTCCTGCTTGTCTGATTTTACTCATCACCGTGAAGGGAGGCTTTACTGCGGTGGTGAGTAACGTGCTCGCCCCCTCCTGGGAACTACATCTGTGCGGCAGGACGCTCTCTACATGTTAGAGACTTCAAGGAGGTGTGAATTACTAGGCGTGCCGCGATTCATACTGGGAAATGTAGTTCTTACATGAACGAGCGATGCAAACCAGGAAGTGAATGAGAGAACAGAAACTAAAATGCCGGAAGTGATATAGATGAAGTAATATAATAGGTATTTACTAGTTTTTTTTAACAGAATCATTACACTATTCTGACTGTCTACCTTGCAGACATTAATTTTAGGCAAAAAAATGTTTTCCTTTAGTGACCCTTTAATACATTTTTGAAATTTTTATACCATCGTTTATAGACTCTAGCTTTCACACCAAATAAATGTAGCAGAATACATTGTGGCCTAACAATTTGAAGAAAGATTATTTATTTGCAAAAAGTTATAACAAAAACTAAGAAAACATGTTTTTTCAAGATTTTCTGTGTTTTTTAAATGTATATAGCAAAAAAAAAAAAATGCGTGTGATTAAATACTGCCAAAAAAAGCTTTATTTGTCTTAAAAAAAAAAGGAAAAAATTGCATTTGGGCCTAGTGTTGCATGACTGAATAATTGCCATTCATATTGTGAAATTTGGCTTTGGCAGAAAGGGGGTGAAAGTGTCCATTATTGAGATGGTTAAATATGCAGATACCGATGAGGGGTACAAAGGTGCAGAATAGCTCTGAGCACAGCTGCTACCTTCCTTGCCAGATGCTTACTCACTTGACAGACTGTTAAATAAAGCCATATTTTGCTTTCCTTGTATCCCATTTTACATATAATTTGCCTGTGGGCTGGACAAATCCTGTCTAAATTCTCTAAAGAGATCCTGTCACCAACGTAAATCATTGCAGGTAAAAGCACAGCAAAATAAATGATGTTAGTAAAATTCTTGTTTGCAGTTTTCCCTTTCTATAAATTATTTTCTTTTCAATAATTTGTATTACAATTTTAAGCACAGTAAAAAAAAGTATACTTGAACATTATCAGGTATTCGTCAAAATTAGGATTTTTTAACCAAAGCGATAAGAGGCCCTGACCGGCTGTACAGACGAGCTGCTACAAGAAGTTTCAGGCCTAGTAATCCAGGTCTACTTGTTAGCCTGACCATTTTTCTAAAGCTTTACAAGCCCTTGACTAAGCACTAGTTTCAGTGCGAAAGGCGTCAGCAGTTGGGTTTTCATTTTGCTGTGACTTGTAGTGCTATCCTTCTTTTAATAAAGGCTACAATTTGTTCAGAGTGCGGCTGTCCAGAGACAATTTTTGTTCCTGCTTTACAAGCCCATAAGTATCAACCGCTAGGCACCCAAAAATTCAACAAATAGGAATATTTATCAAGTAACTTTACAGCAAGTTGTCGTTCATGCATATACCCAGAACATAGCGAAATATAACAACAGCATATAAAATGGGCCCTGATACCTCAACTAAAGGGGTCCCGATCTCGAGAATATAATACAATTGGGGATGCTGTACCATCCCCCCTCAGCATCCTACCAAAACATTTATCAATATGGTATAACCATACCAAAATCAAGGAAGCGAGAAATGAAATAAAGAGAAAAAGTGGGAAAGAAAAAAGAAAAGAAGAAGAAGATCATAATAGAGTAGGCCCCCTTAGCCCGGGCCTCTCCTACCTAGCAAGGTGGCCCAGGTCACATGCAATGTGCCTTTGAACTTGCAAGAAAAGTTAAATGCACATAAAATCTCTTGATAACATTTTATTGGAAATAAATGATCTGGTGACAGGGTTTCTTTAGGACAAACCCTGTTAAAATTATACATATGGTCCCCGTGACTTCTTTTTATATGCATGTAGGCAGAAACGTTTTGTCGTTTCAGACACCCAAGATATGCAGAGTGGCTAATATATGAAACCAATACAACGGAAATGTCTTGCACTTTCATTCTCTAAGTTGCTTTTATAAATTAAACCCATTTAAGTCTACTATTAGCTGAAGTATGGAATAAATCCAGAGAATAGGCATGTTAAGCCTGAGCACCAGGCAGAAATAAAAAAAAAATCAATCAGTTAATGCAGTTGTTCATTGGAAAAATTATTTAAATACATCAAGGAAGTGAATAAGGTTCAGGAGGGCAGTATTTTTAATATGAAGCTAATATTAAGAACGTGGGGACATGACCTTAAATTAGCAGGAGGAAAGTTCAAAACAAATCTTAGAATGTATTATTTTACCTAAAGAGTAGTTGACACTTCCAGCAGAGGTATGTAGTCGGTCAACAGTAAGTGGATTCAAACATGCTTGGGACAAACATAGATCTATACTCAGACAAAAAGATAAAGTCTTACCCAAACATATATATGGTTGGCCTTCCTAGTATTTATTTGACCACTTAGATATACATTTTTGTTGCAGCTGCCAATCACGTTGGACATTGAGGGACATCAAAGGGTACGTTCTCTGGCTCCCATGCTATGCTTGTCCTCCATTGGTACCCCTGGTGGGGTCTTTCCTGGTTCCTTTCCTTTCCTAGCTCCCGGGACAGACACACCTTGCCGCCATATGTGGGTTAATTTGCCTTTGAGATGTTGGCTTAGTTCATATGTAATTATGGGATCTCTTTGTGTAAGATTCCCCATATTTGGTTTACGACATTTATCTTTATGTTATATAAAAAGAGATTCAGTATTTAGCAGAATTGGTGAGCACACAGTATATTCTTTATTTACTGATATAAATATGTAATGTGCTATGTAATATTATATGTTGTGTACTAATGGCGTATTCATATGTCATACACAGACCACACTATTCAAAAGAAAAGTTGCAAGGCCCTGACGAAGCACATCTGTGCGAAACTTGTTGGCTACCTGCACACTGTCATATACTCTGCTTTTGTAACTATTGTGGTCCATGATAACCGTTGGAATCTGTTTTTAACAATTTTTAATTTTTGATATTTTTTCATAAAACAACCTGTGTTTAGTGTGTTTGCCTTTTTACAGCAATTGACACCTCTCACATTAAAATCCCCAAATTTGGGGGAGTGTTTCCTCTCTGCCAAATTGTTTCTTTTTCTTTTATTTGCTTTATGTTTTATATTTCTCATTGATATTTTTATTCTGTAGATACACTGCATTTACATCTACTCCTGAAGAAGCAAGCAGTGACTTGTGAAACACGTCAAGTTTATGATGCCTGTGTATTACTGCATATCAACAATTCCAATATATGTATGTGGCCGCTTGGTATGCTGTATCTATCACTACTTTGTTTATATAACCCATATACATTGAATGTTATACATTTTTAATAAATGTATAAACTATGTATACTTTCTATACTCTTATTGACCTTTTAGTACTCATTCAAAGTCCCATGGATGCTTTTCTTTGTTGTTGTATTTAATTTGGGTATGGAGGTGTGTCACTGGCAAAACTAGACCATTTCTCTTTGTATATACTGTATGTTACCCAAACATTTCATATTCCTGATGTGTGCCTGTTGTACACGTACTTATGTTAAAAAGTGTCTTGTTCTCTGTATTTCTTCCTTTGTGTGATATACCTGGTGATCTGCTAGTCCCCCTGCTTTCCTATTTCAAACTGACCACGCTAGGTATGAGAGCACATCTATTTCAACGGGTCAGTTTTCTGGATGTGCTGGGAACACAGCCTGCCTATCCTCCAATAGTCAAAACTTCTGGCTTATTCAACAAGGAAAATAAAAATATACAATGTATAGTCACAAGTGGCCCACAATGTTTTACTGCATAGTCAATAAAATCTTTTTTAGCTGTCACTATTACACTTTTTACTTTGTACATCAGGCTACGCACCGCCTTTTCTGAATTAGCCAGTTTTTCTCTATTTTTTTTGGAATATATTAGCTGACATGTTTTTAAACACAGACCTAGCATTTATAAACATCAAACATGTAATAATTCCAAACAATTTTGGGAGGAAATTAAAGCTTAATAGTTCACTTCATATTATCACACATCTTTTCACCCCAATTAATTTTAAATGCGGACAAGTTGATCTAAATATGTCATGAACGCTGAACTAAACTCCAGAATACCATGGCACAATTACTGTCAAGTTCTTTCATACACCCATACAAAAACCTTAATAATGTGTTGAATCTTCATCCAAGATTCAGTGCCCTAAGGGAATCAAGTGTGAACAAGAAAAAATGACCTTTTTTTGAGATTTAATTCAAGTAAAGATCAATTATCGCTTGGTCCCTTGTTCTGTGTGGGATTCAAACAATACACACAACAAGGTTGCTATGGTACTGTGGTAATTAGAAAGAGCTCACAGATAATAAAGCATTTATGGTCTGACAGTTTTTTTTTCTCAGCATCACAGTTGAAAAATGCCTTGGGTTTCTTCTTGTTTCTCTGGGAACTTGATGTCTTCGTTCTTTACACAGTGGAAAGACTTATGATCTTCTGACAACATGAACTTGTTTTAATATGATATCAGAGATTAAAGGAAGAAACGTTTAATTTGGACTTTTAGATTTATTTATTGGTAATTTATCTAGTAAGTCAAATGCAAAAGATATGTATCTTGAGAGATCCTATCTATTGTAATATTTTGACATCCCGGGGGTTGCATGACGTGTAGGTTTGGATAGCACTGCTCAGCCTACACAGATTGATTTCCCAGTTGGACTTCTCCATTCCCTTAACACCACACTATTACTTTACATTAAAAGAATGTTTGCTTTACCCGTAGATCTATCCAAATCAATCTTCAGTCTGCTGACATTTACAATATAAAGGATGGGGTGGCAAAAGCAGTCATATGCAGGCAGTTATGGGGTGTATTGTCTGTAGATAAGGACAATGCAGCCAAGAAGCAGGCAGTTCCATGCAGGTTCATCTCCAGATGGTTCCTGAATAGTTTCAGTGCCAATCTCACTCCAAAAATTGTTGACAGTGGTGTGGAAACTGTAGAGCAGGGGTCTCAAACTCAAATTACCTGAGGGCCACAAGACAAGTTTTCATATGCCATGGGGGGCCGCATGCAAACTTTCAAACTTCAAAAACAACAGTACTGGTGTCAGCGAACACATTATTAACCCCCAGCACTGGTGTCAGCGAGCGCATTATTACCACCTGCACTGGTGTCAGCGAGCGCATTATTACCACCAGCACTGGTGTAAGTCAGGGTTTGACAAATTTGCTTGGAATCTAGGAGCCAGCTAAAAAAGTTAGGAGCCAGAAAACGCACCCCGTCCCGACAAGCTTGCGCGCAGAAGCGAACACATACGTGAGCAGCGCCCGCATATGTAAACAGTGTTCAAACCACACATGTGAGGTATCGCCGCGATTGGTAGAGTGAGAGCAATAATTCTAGCTCCTCTGTAACTTAAAACATGCAACCTGTAGATTTTTTTAAACGTCGCCTATGAAGATTTTAAAGGGTAAAAAAGTTTGTCGGCATTCCACAAGCGGACACAATTTTGAAGCGTGACATGTTGGGTATGAATTTACTCGGCGTAACATTATCTTTCATAATATTAAAAAAAATGGGGATAACTTTACTGTTATCTTATTTTTTAATTAAAAAAAGTGTAATTTTTTACCAAAAAAGTGCGCTTGTAAGACCGCTGCGCAAATACGGCGTAACAGAAAGTATTGCAACGATCGCTATTTTATTCTCTAGGGTGTTAGGATAAAATATATATATATATATAATGTTTGGGGGTTCTAATTAGAGGGAAGAATATGGCAGTGAAAATAGTGTAAAATTACATTAGAATTGCTGTTTAACTTGTAATGCTTAACTTGTAATACCAACGGCCACCACCAGATGGCGCCAGCTCACATTTGGTGGTAATAACTTGTAATACCAACGGCTCACCACCAGATGGCACCAGCTCAAAAAAAAAAAAAAAATCTTTTTTTTTTTTGCTCCCCTCACTTCCACCCTGCCTGCGGGCCATTTATAACTGGTCCGCGGGCCGCAAATGGCCCGCGGGCCGGTACTTTGAGACCACTGCTGTAGAGCCTCTTGTCTCTTAGTTAACTAAACACTGACACCAATTATCTGTTTAGCTGAGTTCCCACTGACCACCAATGTAAGAGGGGAATACAACAATGACCCCCAATTCTATGGGGGACTATACCACTGACCATCAATGTAAAGGGGACTACACCATTAACCACCAATTTAGGGAGGAATTTATCCATTGAACGCCAATGTAATGAGGCACTGATGTCCAATATAAGGGGTATCTTCTACACTGACCACCAGTGTAAGGGGGAACCCTTTCTTACCATGAACACTTCCCATTGATCTCCATTTTAACAGGGCCCTATATAGGCCATACCTGTAAAGGGACACGTCTCCACTAACCTCCTATAAAGAGGGAACCTCACTGCTGACATCAGGGCAATGGAACACCATACTGACCACCAGTGTAAGAGGTTGCACATTCCTTATGACCACACATGTAGGGGAGCACTTTCCCACTTACCGCAAATGTAAGAGAGCACTTTCCCACTGCCTGCAAATATAAGGTGGCACTTCTCCATTGACTAGTGTATGGAGATTCCTCAATGCTGACTTCCAATGTAACGAGGCACTACACTGCCCACCATTTCAAGGAAGCAACATTCTGAACTCCAGTATACATGAGGCACTTCTCCACTGACCACAAGTTTAGGGGGCACTTCTCTACTGACCACCAAATTAAGCAAGTATTTCTTTAGTGACCACTAAAGTAGGGGGGCACTATTCTGACCATTCTGCACAGTGAACAACCTAGATACACACCTGACTACTATACTTGGTAGGTCATGCTGTACATTACATTCTCCTGTCTGTGATAATCTATAAACTGTTCTGTGAATTGCATGCTCCTCAACTCAACAATTTATTAAATTGTTTTCATTGTACGTTATCTTTGCCGACTGCTGCACTGTTTGCAGTTATTTTTATTGAATTCATTTCACAATAACTAACTGTTTTGTTGTGTAGAGGAGGCAAGTGTAAAAAAAAAGGTTTACACTTTTGCCTGGCAGCATTAGGGTTTTAATCCCAACCATGGCATTACCTGCCTGGAGTTTGCATCTTCTCCCTGTGTCTGTGTGAGTTTCCTTCAGGTACTCCAGTTTTCTCCCACACTCCAAAGACATGCTGATAGGTTAATTGGCACCTGTTTTAATTGGGCCTAGTATGTGTATGTGTAAATGTGAGTTAACCCCCCCTGGCGGTATTCCCGAGTCTGGCTCGGGGTTAAATTTCATTACCAAAAGCGGTAACCCAGAGCCAGGCTCGGGATCGCCTTGCAGCAGCCACAGGCATGGTTTAGTAACTTTGTCCCTGGATCCTGCGATTCCACCGCGCTGTGTGATCGAGCGGTGTCTCCTTGCTCGATTCACAGTGTCCCTGTGTGCCGCCGAGCTCCCGTGTGACGTTACGACGCATGGGGGCGGAGAACGGCACCAAATTCAAAAAAGTAAATAAACACAATACATACATTATACTGTAATCTTACAGATTACAGTACTGTATGTAAAAAATACACACCCCCTTGTCCCTAGTGGTCTGCCCAGTGCCCTACATGTACTTTTATATAATAAAAACTGTTCTTTCTGCCTGCAAACTGTAGATTGTCCATAGCAACCAAAAGTGTCCCTTTATGTCAAAAGTGGTTTTAGAGCAGCTAGAAAACAGCGATAATAAATTATAATCACTTGCAGAATTGTGCGATAGCAATTTGTGGGGAAATTCGTCATAAAAAAATAAAAGTAATGACAGCGACAATTCTGCAACTGAGCACATTTCAGTGATTTTGAGTTGATTACATTATTGAATAATTTTTATTATAATTATATTATTATTTGTAATTTTTTATTATATTATAATTTATGATTATGTTTTTCAAACTTTTTCATACCCGAAATGTCTACTAGACTCTTGTTTGGTCAGATTTAAGTGAGTTATTCCTAAGAATTACAGGCCTACAATGTAAAAAGCCAAATTTCCTTGCAAAATAATGGTACCGCTTTCAGGACCTAAAATCTAAAATAATCATACCGCCAGGGAAGTTAAACTCCTTGAGGGCAGGAACTGATGTGAATGTAGAACACACAGGTATATGCAAAAGTGGTGCGTAAATTGTCAGTGCTATAAAAAAGAATACTTGAAATAAATAATAAATGAATCTGCTCTGATGTCAAATGTTCTAGGTATAATAATTTACTGTATTACTGCAGGATAAAGGTTTTTACACTGCATTTGAGACTGTGTTTAAATCCCTGTTTAAATCACAGTATGTTTTTAGACCCCTGCTAATAAGCACCTAATTTATTATGTGTTTATCTCTCACACCAAAGTAATAAATCGGTACTTCTTGTTCAAGAGTGACCTTTGCCGTTTTACTAGATATCAAGCTGTGGAACGGTGTGTATTTGAATTCAAGATTTCAGATAATACCAAATGGGTTTCTGATGTGTATAGTTCATCTTCTATCCCCTTACAGCTTAAAATGCATAACAGTATATACATTTTAAAGTGGTAGCTTTACATTGTAGAATTGTTTGGAAAAAACATGGTAGAAGCGGAAGTTTCTTTTAAACGTCACTACTAGTTATTTGTTTTTAATACAACCACAGATTTAGAGACAAATATAATTATAACTTTGAAAACGGAAGGATGCTGTAGCTTTGTGATGAATGTAATAGAACCTCTGTCATTACACAGCTTAATCCATTTGATGACGCACATCTATTATCTGTGACTACTTTGATTTCTGCAAGACCGGAAAGCAGTTTATACATGTTTGAAATATCTCAAACTTTAATCAGTAATCGCTCCATTACTCAGCCAGTTTTTAAACAGGTATCAATTCACCCCAAGATGATGAATAACTAGAATAAGTGGATGTAATACCAGAAATGGATAAAATAACAAAAGTCTTCCAGTTCTTTCCTGAATAGGAATACTTCCTATGTATATTTTTTGTGTATATGGTAAATATTCTGAAATCCCCTGCAGGATTCAAATTGCCGGTTAGAAAGTTAAGCAAGGGGACCAATGATTTTATGAGTATGGTAATGATCCTTCATTGCCAATATGCAGAGTGAGTTGTATGACTTTAAAGGGTATATTGTTTAAGTAAACAAATCTGGCATTCACTAAACATTCACTGCAGATGATTTATCTTGGTGCATGCGTTAAAAATGCCAGTGATTGATTCACCAACAGTGAATGTTTAGTAAGTCACATTCACTGTTTTTTTAAATATGCCTCAAAGTTTAACTAATAAACAAAATGACATACAGTATATTATGCAGTGGCCGGTAGCAAAGGTTTTGTTTTTCTCAGCTCCCCACAGCATATTTTTATTTTACAAAAGGAGTTTATTAATATTCAATCCAACCAATATGGCCAAGAGTTAGATGGTTACATGGTATAATAAACAAAGATAAAGCAAAAAGTAAATAACAAAAATAAATGGGCAAGAACATTATGCAAGTTCCATGCGGGACATTCCACAGCAACAAAAGTCCCAAAGTTTCTATCAAGGGTATCCTAGGGAACCATATTGCGCTGCATGGTACTTGAAAACAAAAATGTCCAAATATAGAGCTTAACGTAGCTACACAAAAGTCTCACTGTTGTGGAAAATGTAACGAAAAAATATAAAAATATATATATTATCACCATAACCATTCCAACAAGGACAATGCCTGGTGGCCTGATAGACACATGAGTTAAATGCATAAAATAGAACAGACCAAAGGAAGAAAGGAAATGTAAAGAAAAGAAAAGGAAACCGAATAGGAGAAAAGAAGAAGAAGAGGCCAGAAAAGCACTAAATCTAGAGATGCGTACTATGAAACCTAGAGGGTTGCCAGTCCCGATTAAATTTATCATGTGTAGCCGTCAACTTCTTATTCACCATGATATCCTTCATATGTTTTTTTACTACCTCAAAGCTAAGTACAGGAGCACCATAGTATATTTATTATTACTTGTGACACCCCCCATGACCCCCGGAGACAAGGTATGGATGGGCCAGCATTTCACCCCAGGGCTAAAGTGGCTGACCAAAAGAACATTGGGAGCCAGTTACTTTGGGCCAAATTCTCAAAAGAGATACGCAGACTTAACTCCATTTTTCTAATTTTACACGGCGCGTATATTTGCGCGCGATCGTCAAAACGACTTAAGCAAAGATTTCCGTATTTTCAGCCGTACTTAAATTAGTTACACCTGCGCATTCCCGGGCGCAAATTACGCTAGGCTCGCCGCTGTTTTTGATAGGCAAAGATGCAAATGAGGGAGTTAGGGCGATTCTCAGAATTAAGTGTGTGTGCCGTATTTTCCGCCCTGTGCGCACCTGTTAGTTTTTCTGACTAAATTTCCACATTATAAAACCAGCCCTAATTTTACACATGCTGTGGAAGGGTTTGCAGAAGGAAGTGACTAGAGGTTACAGCTCTAGTTGGGAAGGTTGTTGTTTAAAAATGCCAGGACCAGCAATGATTTTGACGGCACTTGCTGCCTTACAGGCACAAAGGAGGAGGAGGGCACAGAGGAGGAGGATGAGGGCACAGGCGCGTGTTTATCGGCCACGCCGTGATATTTGGCAAATGCCAGCTTATGAGGTCATGGGCAACTACCGATTTGATAGGGAGGCCATCCTGGAGATCACCCAACTCCTTCATGAGGATCTAATCGCCCCAACCCTACGTTCCCATGCCCTGACACCTCTGGAAAAAGTTATGGCAACCCTCCATTTTTTATCGAGTGGCTCATTCCAGCGAGCATCTGGAGGTGTGGCTGGGATGGTGCAGTCAACCATGAGTAAATGTCTACATCAGGTGGTCCCTGCCATACTGCGGCGCATGAGCCACCAGTTTGTCATGCCCACCCAGGAGGACCAGCGTGTGCAAGCAATGACAGACTTTTACAATATTGCTGGCTTTCCTAAGATCATCGGGGCGATTGACTGCACCCATGTGGCACTCCAGCCCCCCCATGATACTGAACACCTGTTCAGAAACAGGAAAGGCTGGCATTCGATCAATGCCCAGATGATCGTAGATGCACATGGCCTCATCTGGCACGTTTGTGCCAAGTTTCCCGGCTCGTGCCATGATAGTTTCATCCTAAGGCAGACCAAGATCTACAGAGACTTTGAGATGAACGTGTATGGAGACAGCTGGCTGATTGGTGAGTGACATTGGTGTCAGGTATGCCCCCCCCATGATGCAGACATCACAAGGGGCACATGCATGACTAATATCCTCCTGTCTTTTCCCTTACAGGTGACTCAGGATATGCATTGGGACCCCACCTGATGACCCCCTTTAGGAACCCCCAAACACCCGGAGAACGAAAATTCAATGAGGTGCACATCCAGACCCGGGCTATAGTAGAGCGGACCTTTGGCATGCTAAAGTCAAGATTCAGATGCCTGGACAAGACTGGGGGTACACTATTGTATTCCCCAGACTTTGTATGCAAAATTATTGGGGCATGTTGCATACTGCACAATTTTGCATTAAGAAGGGGCATGCATGTGGAGATATCTCCTGACCTAACCCCCCACCCAGGCAATCCCCCCCCCCAAACCCCTCTACCCGGTCTGCTGAGGGCCAGGCAATCAGGAGACAACTGTGTGAAGGCATCTTTGCCCAGTAAATGCATCCTAATTATATTTTTGTTTTTGATTTGCCAAGACCAAATCACAGAGATTATGTGACCTTTAAATTTTTATTTTGCTAAATAAATGCACATTACTTATATGCCAAAGAGAATGTTTATTTTTATTTACAAAACGCACATTAATTATCTCACAATGAGAATGCATGAATGCACGTCACTGTGGTCCCTAGCACAGACACATCACATGCACATCGAATTGGATTAGATCCAAGTACCCCCACCCCCCTTTGGTACTTGGGAGCAGTAACGCCCCGCCACGGCTCCAATTATGTCACTGTGCATTCATACACCATTCAGGAACCTAGGATGACTTCTCCCTGGTCCTGGGGATCCCTACTCCACCAAAACTGAGGGTGACACCCTTATGTTTTCAGGAATGCCATCCCCCCACATTCACACATCATTCACACACATAAACCAAATCATAAGTACAGTGTAAAAAAAAAAAAAAATAGTACCCCTGCAAATTAGGGATGTTGCCGAGTGCTCCTTCTGGGCTGCCCACGGGCACGGGCACGGTCACGGGGACGGGCACGGGGACGGCCACGGGGACGGCCACGGCCGACTGGGGGATCTTCACGGGGGGGGGTCTGTGCAGGGGAGGGAGTATTTTCAGGGGGGGGGGACTGTGCAGGGGAGGGAGTATTTTCAGGGGGGGGGGGACTGTGCAGGGGAGGGAGTATTTTCAGGGCGGGGGGACTGTACAGGGGAGGAAGCAGCCTCCCCTGGTGTCTGTCCTCCTGCTGGCCTTCCCTCCAAGGCAACGGCTATCCTTGTCAGACAGGAAGTTATGTCAGCCGTATTGGCCTGCACAGCCCGGGTATTGGCCTGCACAGCCTGGGTGAGGGCAGTCACCTCCTGGGCCACACCTGTTGTGGCGTTCCTCAGGTCCCACAAACAGGTGATGACCCCCACGGAGTTGGTGGCCACGTCACCCAGTGATTCCCTCATTGCACCCAGGCTGCGCTCCACCTTGCTCAGAGTTTTTTGTATTGCAGACAGACTGCGGGTCTGCCGGACATTGTCCCTCAACAGACTGACCGGCAGACGCACCAACCCCCCCCCTGTTTTCAGGGGTCGGCATCCTACTTGCCCCTGAGGCTTGTGGCCTTGGAGGAGGAGTTGGAGTGAGCCATGGGTGCTGCTGCATGTTGGAGGAGGGTTGGAAGGGGCGACCCATGATGGTGGCCTGACTTCTGGGCGCCTGTGGGGTTCCCTCAGGGGATGATTCAAAGGTCATATCTTGGCCCATCATTATTTCCTGCCCAATCAGAATATTGTCATCTTCCTCCCCCTCATCCTCCTCCCACTCAACATCCAAATTAGGGGAGTTGTGGGCACTCCCCTCCCATGGCGAATCCTGCCCTTCTTGGGACTCTGCATGAGCCTGTCTTGGGGGTGGTGCAGCAGCCTGCCCTGATGGGCCTGCAACCTCCTGACCTGATGGGCCAGCAACCTCCTGACCTGATGGGCCAGCAACCTCCTGACCTGATGGGGCTGCCACCTCCTGGGCTGATGGGGCTGCCACCTCCTGGGCTGATGGGGCTGCCACCTCCTGGGCTGATGGGGCTGCCACCTCCTGGGCTGATGGGGCTGCAACCTCCTGGGCTGATGGGGCTGCAACCTCCTGGCCATCTGGGGAGGACACAAAACAATCACAGGTTGTTGGATCCATACACTTGGCACATCTTCCCTTCCCCCACCCACACATGCTAATCACCAGATAGAAATTCCCAAAAATTACCTGTCCTCATAAGAGGATCATTGTCAAAGCCAGGCAGGCCCACCACCTGCTGTGGGTGGAAACACTGGGCCACTGCCCATTCCTCCTCACTCATCCTGACTGGGCAGGTTCCCCCTCCTCCAGTGCCCCTGGTATGGGCATGCAGCGTTGCCAGCTTGTTCCGGGACACGCTCCTCAAGTCATTTATTTTTTTTTGAACTCCAGCGATGGTCCTGGTCTCCCCCCCCCCCGCCGCATTGATCCGATCGGTGATCTTTTGAAGGATCTCCTTCCTCCTGGCCGGGGTGGTGGTGTGGCTCTCAGGGCCATGGAGAAATCGCCCAAATTTAATGACGCCCTGAGCAAGTATATGCTTCTCTGCCGGTAAGCTTCCTGCGCTTGGGAGCCATGACAGACAACACCCAGCAACAGGGAACTCACCCAAAAAACAAACAACAATACACACACACACCAAAGAAAATACAAACAAGCCAAAATAAAAAATAGACAGACAGCTACTATTAATTCGAAAACAAACAGGCAAAAAAGGAAAACAAAAAATATAAACAAAACCCCAAAAAAAATATTATGAAAAACAAACAGGCAAACAATCAAAACAAAAAACAAATTAGCAAAAACAAACACCAACTATACCCTCCAACTCCACAAACACTTTTCTCACAAAACAATCTTACCAACAAACACTGACAAACGTTCAAAGCAGAAGCAACTTGCTTTAGGAAGGGAACACAGGGAAATACTTTTGCAATTGAAGTGTGTTTGACTGGGGCTATTTATACACAGGGCGATCTTCAAACTAAGTACGCTTGGCCTTTTACCTATCTCACTGATTGCGCTGACCAAAGTTCTGCACATGCGCATTGAGGTCCAGATTCGTGCGCGCATGCGCAGTACGGCCGGCACTTCATTTGCATGGGGTCACGGCTCATTACAATGAAGCACGCCCACTTCATTCCCACTTGCCATAACCACGCCTTAGGCATTGAAACTTAAGTTAAGGATGGCGCAGTTTTGTGCGCAAATGCACTGAGAATACGGTAGTTACGACACCAACTTAGGGCGCCGTAACTTAAATGACATAAGTTAGATAATCCTAAATTTACACATGGTTTTGAGAATTTGGCCCTTTATGTTTTTTTTTATTGGTCATCACACAAGGAGGAGAAGGTTAAGGGTCGCTGACACACAAGCAGATCATCTACATACTACTCCAGATCCATGTCCAGCTTCACAGTGTCATAACCTTTAAGCCAACCTGACAACAATGTGGGCAGCATTTTAGCATTATTCTAGTGCCCTCTGTACTGTTTCCTAGGCTTCTTCAGTGCAGCTTCTCCAAGAGTTACCAGGCTCTTGCGAGAAACCTACCTTCATCCTGGCCTTTTCCAGCGAGGTCCTCGTCTGGGTCTCAATCTTAGTATCCCCGTTCAACAAGCAGGACAGTTCCAGGACCCCATCAGGCCTATCACTCTATCCCACATAGGCTATGGACCTAGCATGTAAGATCTCTCTCTCGCCACAGGCTGGGGAAAAAAAAAGATCACAAGACCTGCCCCAAATATTGATATCCTCCCCCAGCATGCACCAAAGACCATGACCCTCCTACTGATTTGGCTAGAGGAGATGTTTATATTTATAACTCATAAGTCGTGTTGTGGAATCTCACTATTGCCAATGGTCCATTTTGGCAGCAGTGAGAAACAACTGCTCCACAGAGTTTAGGGAAAGAGCAAGTTAAAGAGACTACAAATCGGTCTGGGCTAAATACCACCCGGCATAGCTAGTAGACCCTGTTTAAGACAGGGTGCTACATACCTGTTAATCGTGTTAGTAAATTACTAGGGGGAAATAACAAAGCTGTCTGTGCCATTACAATAGAGCAGGAAACTGCTGCAAGTGGCGAGAGCCACATTACAAAACCGAATAGACCTGGCCTACAAAATGTAAAATGTTTGCTGATAAATACCACCAGATTGAGCACTCATCATGTCATGCTTGTAGGCTGCTTTATGCCTCGTACACACGGTCAGATGTTTGACCATGCAAAAGTTTGCTGTGAGTACGTCGGAAAGATAGAGAACAGGTTCTCTATCTTAGGTGCGTTGGACTTCCGAGAAAAAAAGTCAGATGGAGGCTACACACTGCTGGATTTTCCAAGAAAAAAAGCCTGTCTGACTTTTTTTCTCGGAAAGTCCGACCGTGTGTACGAACCATTAGAATGATTTAAAAAATGACCCCTATCAGCTCTAATTAAAAAGGCCTAAATCTTGAAGTTACTATCATATGCCTTTTGATCATCGAAAACCTAATAATACAAATATCTTGATATGAACACATCGAAATCACTTTTGATGTGTACTAGCATATATGTATATAGTATAACACTTTATTCAAGATTACATGGACAGATACATGATGTATACAACTTGTATTCCATCAAGCATCATGATTGTCAGATACATAATGCCTATGCTGTGATTATGTAACAGAACTATTACTGTATCTTGCTTTCTCATGCGTGTGGTAGATTCTTTTAGTGGGTCATTCCCTAAGCATTTGTTCTCCGGCTCCTACTTAATTTCTTTAATTTCTTAAGTAATCAGTCACTTAAGAGTGCACTTTTTCATGCTTGAGTAATTCAATAGAGCTTGTTTGTAATTGTATAGAACATTTACTACAGACATCAACGGGGGAATTCTGTAAAAACCTGCAATGACTCCCACTTGCGAGTAATAGGATTCAATAATGATTCTGCAAGCCAGTTCACTATGTGCTGAGAGCTTAAGCTGTTGGTACTAGAGCATGATGATTAGCAAGCCACATTACTTCAATAGTGATTTGTTGGGAAAACAGCACTAATATTGCATACTTGAAGTTAGGAAAGTATTATGGGTCTGCCAAGATCAGTAACACTTTGTGATTTAAAGCACATATATCCCTGCAGAACATTCTTCTCTGTTACAGCTTGTTACTCTCTCTCTGAAATGGTGGATAGTGCTGAAATAAGAAAGTATCCTCAATACAGGAGGAACGAAGGCCATTTGTGTGGGGGAGGTGAGGTGACCCAAAAAAAGAAGTTTGGGGCTGCTCTGTGCAAAACCATTGCACAGAGCAGGTAAGTATGACATTTTGTATTTTAATTAAAAAAAACTGAAGCTTTAGTGTCGCTTTAAACATGTTGCATTGATAGGTCTGGCTTTGTAGCATTACAATACATATTCAAAACAGGTAACTCTGTGTCCCTGTTTTCCAAATGTCATATTTTTATAGATGACTCTGACAATATATACAATGGTTTAACTGCTAACCAAATATGTAGATATGTTTTTAATGATTTTCTCTATTGATGTCAAGGGGTATTATAAACCCAGTACATGGTACTTACAACATTACAGATAACTTTAATATTTTCCAGACAACAAGTCTGCTTGAAAGCATTGCCCCGAATACAGCTTAATTGAAAGTGATGAAGTGGAAGGCTGGAGATGTTCAGCATAGAACAACACTTTGCAGGGGAATGCCACAGGGAGCACATGCTTTTTGAGATGTTCTATTTTTAAAAATGTAAGGAGGCAGCTGGAAATTTCACACAAAAATCATTATAGTTCTGATGTATCAACGCGTTTTTACTAGGAAGTGGACTCATTTTGCCTACAGCTACCAATCAAATTCCAATTTTCAAGGTAGTTTTGAATCTGAATAGTGGTCGAGGGGACTTCGCTCTTTTTCATAGTAAGAGCATGTTGATACATCGGGCTTTAAAAGAAACTAGTTGTAAAAAGAAAAAGTATCTGTTGTTACTGACCTTCTAAGAATACTAGTTCCCTGGTCATCTCTGGTTTTACTAAGCTAGAATAGGCTTATAAATGAGAAAGTCAGAACTCCTGATCAGCATACTTACTTGAAGCAGATTAAATCAACAGCTAGGCAAGCAGCAGCTTCAGGTGGAGAGGACAGCAAAAGCAGTCATATATTCTCTATCAGGGATGGCACTTACATTGTACATTTAATGAGAAGTGTCCCTTGTGTTAATGGTTGTCCTAGTTAAAATCTTACATCATTTGCCCCACCCCACACCCCTGCAGCAGTAATCTTCCAATACTGTGGGGGTTATTACAGCTGCTGCCAACCAGTCAGGGCCGATCCTAGGCAGGGTGCACAGGGTGAATTGCACCCAGGCGCCTGCAGAGGTGGGGGCGCCGAACATCTAACAGACCCTCTAACAGAAGCCCTCTCTGTGTCCATCACAGAGGCCCTTCTCCAGGTCCCAATAAAGTACTTTGCTTCTCTTCCTGTATTTTGTTTATTGTTAAGAGATCATGTAAGGATCCCAGGTTAACCACTTCAGCCCCGAACTATATTGCTGGTCAAAGACCAGGCCACTTTTTGCGATTCGGCACTGCGTCGCTTTAACTGACAATTGCGCGATCGTGCGACGTGGCTCCCAAAAAAAATTGGTGTCCTTTTTTTCCCACAAATAGAGCTTTCTTTTGGTGGTATTTGATCACCTCTGCCGTTTTTAGTTTTTGCGCTATAAACAAAAATAGAGCGACAATTTTGAAAAAAATTAATATTTTTTACTTTTTGCTATAATAAATATCCCCTCAAAATATATATATAAAAAAAAAATTTCCTCAGTTTAGGTCGATACGTATTCTTCTACATATTTTTTGTTAAAAAAAATCGCAATAAGCGTTTATTGATTGGTTTGCGCAAAAGTTATCGGCCTGGATTCAGATACAATAGTGAATCTATCGGCGGGCGTAACGTATCTCAGATACGTTACGCCGCCGTAAATTAGGGCGCAAGTTCCGTATTCAGAAAGAACTTGCGCCCTAAGTTAAGGCAGCGTAACATATGTGGTCCGGCGTAAGCCTGCGGAATTCAAATGTGGTTGATGTGGGCGTGTTTTATTTAAATTAATTGTGACCCCACGTATTTTACGTTTTTTATGAACGCCGCATGCACCGTCCGTGAAAGAATCCCAGTGCGTATGCTCCAAATTAACCCGCAAAAAGCCAATGCTTTTTACATGAACGTAAATTACGCACAGCCCTATTCGCGAACGACTTACGCAAACGACTTAATCAAAGGAAAATTCGACGCTGGCCCGACGTCCATACTTAACATAGGATACGCCTCATATAGCAGGGGTAGCTTTACGCCAGAAAAAGCCTAACGTAAACGACGTAAAAAAATGCGCCGGGCGGACGTACGTTTCTGAATCGGCGTATCTACCTAATCTGCATATTGCTTGCGTGAATCTACGGAAGCGCCACCTAGCGGCCAGCGTAAATATGCAGCCTAAGATACGACGGTGTAAGAGACTTACGCCGGTCGGATCTTAGGGAAATCTATGCGTAACTGATTCTATGAATCAGTCGCATAGATACGACCCCGCAACTCAGAGTTACAACGGCGTACGCCGTCGTAACTGCTATCTGAATCCGGGCCCTAGCGTTTACAAAATAGTTTTATGGCATTTTTATTAATATTTTTTTTTTACTAGTAATGGCGGCGATCAGAGATTTGTATCGGTACTGCGACATTATGGCGGACACTTCGGACACTTTTGACACATTTTTGGGACTATTGCCATTTTTATAGCGATCAGTGCTATAAAAATGCATTGATTACTATAAAAATGCCACTGGCAGGGAAGGGGTTAACACTAGGGGGTCGAGGAAGGGGTTAAGTATGTTCCCTGGGTGTGTTCTAACTGAAGGGGGGGTGGACTGACTTGGGGAAATGACTGATCGCTGTTCATACATTGTATGAACAGACGGTCGGGCATTTCTCCCCCTGAGGCCTCGTACACACGACCAAGTTTCTCGGCAAAAAACAGCAAGAACCTTGCTGGGAGATATTTTTTTGCCGAGGAAACCGGTCGTGTGTGCATTTTCGTTGAGGAAACTGTCGAGAACCTCGTCGAGCCAAAAAGAGAGCAAGTTCTCTATTTCCTCGACGGGAGTCTGATTTAGCTTGTCGAGATCCTCGACGGGCTGGTTTTCGGCGAGAAACTTGAACGTCTGTATGCTAAGAAACCTTGCTCAGATTAAAGTATGAGACGGGAGTAAAAGTAGCATTTGTAATGGAGATAACACATTTTTCAAGCTGTAACAGACTGAAAAGTGCAAATTGTCTCTTAACAAACTTTTACTTAACACGCAAACACATGAGATTAGCAAAAGCAGCCCCGAGAGTTTAGCCAGTGGAATTAAACTTTCCCTGCCGTTGTATGTGTTGTATGTCACCGCGTTTGAGAACGAGGAGATTTTGGCTTGACTGTGAGTACGCAAAGCAAGCTTGTCATGTTCCTCGACAAGCCTAACAAGGAACTCGACGAGGAACTTGATGTGTTTCGCCGTCGAGTTTCTCGGTCGTGTGTACGAGGCCTGACAGGACAGGGAGCTGTGTGTTTACACACACAGCTTCCGGTTCTCGCTCTGTAACAAGCGATCGCGGGTGCCCTGCGTTGATCGCTTCCGCTGGGCGCGCGCTCGCCCCTATTGGCTGCTCGGCAAGATGACGTATAGCTACGTGATCTCGCCCAGCATAGCCGACCTGCCGCCGTATAACTGCGGTGGCTGGTTAGCAAGCAGTTAATGAAGACTTCGTGGGGGAGCATCTCTGTGGTTGAGCCATTGCCATAGAAACATTTGTAAAGGGGAGGAGTTAGTAAAATGACAACGCCCATGCGGGGGCATCAGAAATATTTCTGCACCCAGGCACCTGTGACCCTAGGATCGGCCCTGCAACCAGTTATAGACACTCATCAAGAGCACCAACTATGCCCACCCTTTCTGTCCCCTCCTCCATTCATAGAAGCCATACTATAGTTTCCATCAATGAAAAGTGATCTGTAAATGCAGGAAGGAGAAAAAAATGAAAGGTTCTTCTCTCCCAAACATCCTGCTTAAAATGCCACTAACCTTCCTTAACCACTTGCTTACTGGGCATATATACCCCCTTCCTGCCCAGGCGAAATTTCAGCTTTCGATACTGTCACGCTTCAACTGACAATTGCGGCTCCCAAACAAAATTGACGACATTTTTTTCCCACAAATAGCGTTTTCTTTTGGCGGTATTTGATCACCTCTGCGGTTTTTATTTTTTTGCTCTTTAAACAAAAAAAGAGCAAAATAATAATGAAAGCCTGGAACTACGCTTTAACACAATGAACCAGTTGGTTATAATGGCACACCACATCACTTTTCTTTTCATTGAACAAGTGTTTTATACATTTATGTTACTATGTGCATTATCAGCTAACCCTGCCAAGGGGGGTAGCTACATTACACTTGCCTTGAGACCAAGAAGGGAAAGTGATACCAACCTCAAAAGAAAATGTGAGGCAACACTTTTAGAAAATATATATTTTTTTATCATATATACTGAATCATGGGTGATCTCAATTTGATATATTAGTGCTGGAGAAGCTAAGTAACAGTATTTCTTTTTATTTGGGTTCATTGACCCAAGAGGACACCACAAGACGCCAGAGGTTACCCTTATTTGTCCAAAAAGCCTGCTGTTTTCTCATTTAGTTTCAGTTGGTTACTATAGCCTAAGGGGCAGATCCACAGAGAGTATGGGAGATACGCTACGCCGCTGTAACTTACTTTTTTAAACTTTGAATCCACAAAGAATTTGCGCTGTAAGTTACGGCGGCGTAGTCTATCTCTCGCGGCGTAAGGGCGCCTAATTCAAATCGGCGAGTAGGGGGCGTGTTTCATTTAAATGAAGCGCGTCCCCGCGCCGAATGAACTGTGCATGCGCCGTCCCTAAATTTCCCGCCGTGCATTGCGCTAAATGACTTCGCAAGGACGTCATATTTTTTAACATAGACGTGAATTACGTCCATCCCTATTCACGGACGACTTACGCAAAAAAAAAAAATTCAAAATAAACGCGGGAACGCCGGCCATACTTAACATGGCAAGTCTAACTATACGCCGCAAAACACCAGCTTTAACTATACGCGGGAAAAAGCCGACTAGAGACAACATAAGAGAATGCGACGGCCGCGCGTACGTTCGTGGATCGTCTGAAAAAGCTAATTTGCATACTCGACGCGGAAAACGCCGAGAACTCCACCCAGCGGACGCCAAAGTATTGCATCTAAGATCCGAAAGCGTACGAAGCCATACGCCTGTCGGATCTAACCCAGATGCCGTCGTATCTTGATTTGAGGATTCAAACCAAAGGTACGACGCGGGAAATTTGAAAGTACGCCGGCGTATCAGTAGATACGCCGGCGTACTCGCTCTGTGGATCTGCCCCTAAATGTCCCAGCGTTTATGGTGAAGCCATACCAATTTTCATCTACTTCTCCAGTGAGATTACCCTTACAGGCCTCTAATGCAGTATCACTGGACTGTGCAATTAGACATTACATGGGGGTTGATTTACTAAAACTGGAGAGGCATTTTTTTCAACTGCTCCTGAACTCTCCTCTATGTTATCTTATCAGTACATGTACACAGGGTCGTTTCTAGGCAGTTGAGTTTAAAGGCTTTCTTTGGAATGGAAAAAAATGGGTTCAGAAATGGAGTTTAGAGGCATTTCAAGCGGCAAACACTTCTAAACGCAGCTAAACGGGGTAACTCGCATTTAGCCGCTTTAGTTTACAGACGTTTTTCATTTTTGCCTAGTTTGAAAAAATAAATAAAAATAAGAATCATTTTTTTTTAAATGCTTCTAAACACAAACGCATCAAAATGCTACGTTTTAAACGTAAGTTACTATCTGCCAAGTTAAACTGTTCAGGAGAGGTTGTAAAAACGTCCCGTGTACATGAAGCCTAATTGTCAAAAGTGGATGTCTTAATGTGGATGTAAACCCAATTCATGAAATTTGAGCTGGGCACATATATCTGCAGTATTTTGTTATCTCTCTTCAAAGAGCTAGGTCTCAGAGCTCTATCCTGACCCTTTCCTCTGTTATCAGCCTGATAACGCCTAACAAATTCTCTGACACATCAGATAAAAGCAGCCTGACATTTCTGTCAGGGGAGGTTGCTATAAATAGATTAGCAGGGAGCTGGCTATGTTACAAAACACCTCTGAGAGTCTCTGCCTATGATGAAGGGGGGTGCCTTTTCTCCAATCAGAAATTTTAGCTATCTTGGCTGTATGCCCAGACATAACACTCTGTGTTAAACAGGAAGAGAAAATTTCCTAACACGATCTGAACTTTCTAAATAGTATATAAATGTAAAGACAGCAGATATACATGTAAAACCTATGTAGGAACATTTGGTTCATCTCGGTGTATCATCTGAGGCTGTTCACTTCACTGGGTGTATGGAGGGTTTACATCCACTTTAATTGAACAAATCAAAGTTAGAAGCTGGTTGGCTACCACGCACAACTGTACAAGATTCTGAGTGCTCCAGTTTTAGTAAATCTCCCCCATAGTGTCCGCTCTTAGTCAGGATGTTTACTTTTGAAAGTTTAAATTTGAGCAAGCCTTACTTTATGTAAGACTATATTTTAGAGTGTACAACTGTAGGGTTGTCAATTCTTGTGAAAAATCATATGGATAAAAATAATTCTACCACCAATGATAAAGAGAAGCAAATACTTAAACTAACTTTAAAAACATTTACTAGACAGTAAGAGACTTTCTGAAAGGAGAAGGGAGAAACTGTCAAGAACTAATAGGACAAGTGGAAACCTGTTCACAATTTATTAATGTTCATATTTTATTCACATGTTCCCACCTGCCAGAGGTTTTCATATATTCTTGTCATTTTTATCATCCATGCTATAAAGTGTTCATTCAGTTTTTGTCTAAAGTATATTTATTGACAAATTGTGGCGATGATTGTGGTGATAATAGTCATTCAACAGAGAAGAAACCCAACAAAATATCTGATTTAAGAAAAGATACATGTAGCGTTAAAACAACATTAGGAGGAGACTGCCTGGTCACTATATATTTTATATTATTATTGTAACTATGTGAAGAACTTTTTATATACATTTCAGTGTTTACTTGCTTGCCTTTTCATATTTTGGTTATTATATTTTACATTCAGAATTATCAATGCTCCCTCTAGTTGTCATCTTTATATCAAGGAATCCTATTAACATTCTAACTAAAAGCAGACTTTATGTTACATAATCAAACTCTTTCAGCAATCTAGATACTTGTAAAGAAGAGATTGAAAACTTACCTCCCCTGTCACTTGTGCTGCTTAACCACTTAACCCCAGGACTATATTGCTGGTCAAAGACCAGAGCACTTTTTGAGGTTTGGCACTGCGTCGCTTTAACTGACAATTGCGTGGTCGTGCGACGTGGTTCCCAAACAAAATTGGCGTCCTTTTTTTCCCACAAATAGAGCTTTCTTTTGGTGGTATTTGATCACCTATGTGGTTTTCAGTTTTTGCGCTATAAAAGAAAATAGAGCGACAATTTTGAAAAAAATGAATATTTTTTAATTTTTGCTATAATAAATATCCCCAAATAGTCCACGATCGATGAATTTTGAGCTGATCCCAATTACCATCGACACCACTAAAAACATCATCGGAAGCCTCCGAGACAATACATCACCAAATGACATCATTCCTACAAAACTCTTGAAAGAATGCACTGACATCTTGGCACCCACCATAATGCACATCATAAACCAATCGTTCAGGGAAGGGATTGTTCCGATCACCCTCAAGCAAGGCATAATAAAACCTCTCTTAAAGAAATCCAACCTCGACCCTAAAGACCCAAACCATCGCAGACCGGTAACAAGCCTAAACACCATCTCCAAGATCATGGAGAAAGCAGTAGTACAACAGCTTCAGCCCCATCTGGACGACCACAAACTCCTAGATCCCCTACAATCAGGTTTTTGCGCAGGCCATGGCACAGAAACGGCTCTCCTCAAGATATGGGATGATGCCCTCGAAGCAGCAGATGACTGTCTCCTAGTGCTGCTGGACCTCAGTGCAGCCATCGACATGGTAGACCACAACATATTGCTCACGCGACTCAAAGAAGTAGCCGGAGTCCCTCAAGGATCACCCCTTTCACCTGTACTCTTCAACATCTACATCTGCCCGCTCCTCAAAATCATCAGCAAACAGGACCTGCGCTACCACTCCTATGCTGACGACACGCAGCTTTACCTTCGAATCACCAACAAAAAAGACCAATATCATGAACTAGGAAAATGCCTCACTCTGATCGACAATTGGATGACTGAAAGTTCCCTCAAACTCAACGGATCCAAAACAGAACTCCTTATCCTTCACGTGAATCGGAAATCCAATTCTAGGACCACATGGACACCTCCCACCATCCTCGGACAAACCATAGCGCCAAGCAACAAAGTCAAAAGTCTCGGAGTCATCTTTGACTCAGACATGACGATGAACGCACAAATAGGATCAGTCGTCAGCGGTTCTCATCATCTGCTCCGCATGCTACGTAGACTGATCCCCTTCATCCCGGAAGAGGACACAGCAGTAGTGGTTGGAACTATCATCAACTCACGACTCGACTACACAAACTCCCTCTACTTAGGACTACCGAAATACCAGATTTCACGTCTACAAGTCATCCAGAACACGACAGCCAGACTGGTAACAGGTAAAAAGCCATGGGAACCAATCTCCCCGGTCTTGAGGTCCCTCCACTGGCTGCCCGTACAGGACCGGGTGACATTCAAGACACTCTGCCTCACGCACAAATGTACACAGGGTAACGCTCCTCAATACTTAAGCGAGAAAATAAAACCCTACGTCACCAAGCGCGTACTCCGGTCAACCAACCAAAACCTTCTCCAAATCCCTAAATCCCGCTACAAATCTAAGGGAGAACGTAGATTTGCAGTCCAAGGACCACAGCTCTGGAATGCTCTACCCACTACCATCCGCTTGGAAGAAAACCATCGGGCTTTTAGGAAAAAACTAAAGACCCACCTCTTCTGAAGGACCTGTACGACACTGGATTCTAAGCGCCTTGAGGTGATTAAGTTCGCATTTGTTGCGCTATACAAGTTACTCACTCACTCACTCACTATGGTAACATTATATTGCTCTGGTCAAAGTGAGTTAAAAAAATGAAAAAAAAATATAATAAAAAAATTGACAAGAAAAAATGACTACTATTATTATTATTATTATTTTCATACTGATCACCACCACACCGATTATATGATGACACTGTACTGCACTGATGACAGTATGTAAAAAGAAAAAAAAAATCTTAATTTTCCAAACATTTTGACAAAAAAGGCAACTTCAAAAAAGTTTATTTCCAACCCCCGTATCTTCAGGTGGAGGGGCCTTTACAATTAATCAATCAATCAATCAATTATTTTCCATCTCTCATTTTGTGAGTTGCACAGTGGGCATCATCTGTAAATGGAAGAAGTTTGGAACCACCAGGACTATTCCTAGAGTGGCCCGCTGGGCCAAACTGAGCGATTAGGGGAGAAGAGCCTTAGTTAGGGAGGTGACCAAGAACCCGATGGTCACTCTGACAGAGCTCCAGTATTTCTCTGTGTTGAGAGGAGAACCTTTCAGAAGAAAAAACATCTCTGCAGTACTGTGCCCAAAAGGCCTGTGTGGAAGCCACTCCTCAGTAAAAGACGTAGGAAAGCCTGAATAGAGTTAGCCAAAGGGCAACTGAAGAACTCTCAGACCATGAAAAACAAAATTCTCATGACTGATGAAACAAAGATTGAACACCTGGCCAATACATCCCAACAGTAAAGCATGGTGGTGGCAGCATCATGCTGTGGGGATGTGTTTTGGCGGCAGGAACTGGGAAACTAGTCAGGATTGAGGGAAAGTTTAATGCATTAATGAATGAATGTACAGAGACATCCTTGGTGAAAACCTGCTCCAGAGCACTCTGGACCTCAGACTGGGGCGAAGGTTCATCTTCCAACAGGATAATGACCCTAAGCACACATTCAAGATAAAAATATAATGGCTAGAGGACAACTCAGTAAATGTCCTTGAGTGGCCCATCCAGATTCCAGACTTTTGAACACAATTGAACATCTGTGGAGAGATCTAAAAATGGCTGTGCACCGACGCTCCCAATCCAACCTGATGGAGCTTGAAAGGTCCTGCAAAGAAGAATGGGAGAAACTGCACAAAAATAGGTGTGCCAAGATTGTAGCATCATACTCAAAAAGACTTGAGGCTGTAATTGTGCTTCAACAAAGTATGGAGCAAAGGCTGTGAATACTTATGTACATCAGTTTATTTTTTTCATTTTTTTATTTATTTGCAAAGATTTCAAACTAACTTCTTTCACTTCGTCATTATGGGGTATTGTTTGTAGAATTTTGAGGAACATAATGAATTTTATCCATTTTGGAATAAGGCTGTAACATAACAAAACATGGAAAAAGTGAAGCACTGTGAATACTTTACTGATGCACTGTATCTGTAAATAGATCAATCCTGATGTACTGACGGCTCATCTCATTTACCGCTCTATATACCATAGTTTGTGGACTCTATAACTTTCCTACAGACTGATTTGGGTTATTTTCACCAAAGAAATGTAGCAGAATAAATTTTGGCCTAAATTTATGAAGAAAGATTATTTATTTGCAAAATTTTATAACAGAAACAAAGAAAAAGCAAATAATAAAAATCCCAGTGGTGACTAAATACCACCAAAAGAAATCTCTATAGTGTTGCATGACCGTGCAGTGGTCATTAAAACTGTGACAGCGATGAAAGCTGAAAATTGGCCTAGACAGGAAGGTGGGTAAAGGTGTCTGGTATTGAAGTGGTTAAGTTGATTAAAAGTCAGGCTATTTTCGGCGTAGGTAAGAGTAATACAATGTTGTACAAATGGAAGTTACTAAATAACCTTAATATGCAATATTTTATATTTACCTGATCAAAACCACTCACTTTAACCACTTGAGATCCGCGCTTAGACGAAAGACATCCACAGCGTGGCTCTCAAGTGCCGGGTGGACGTCTTTGGACGTCCTGTTGTTTACATTCCCTGTGCGCGCCGCTGGGGGCACGCAGCGGGGAAACACTGTGCCCGGCGCATCGCTTGGAAGCCGATGCGTGTGCCTGGCGGCCGGGATGTCTGCCAGGTACCCGCGATCGGCGGTGACAGCAGGGACGTGGAGCTCTGTGTGTAAACACAGAGCTCCACGTCCTGTCAGGGAGAGAGGAGACCGATCTGTGTCCCTTGTACATAGGGACACAGCATCGGTCACCTCCCCCAGTCAGTCCCCTCCCCCCACACAGTTAGAACACACCCAGGATACGCATTTAACCCCTTCCTCACCCCCTAGTGTTCACCACTTCACTGACAGTCACATTTATACAGTAATTTGTGCATTTTTATAGCACTGATCGCTGTATAAATGTGAATGGTCCCAAAATTGTGTCAAAAGTGTCCGATACGTCCGCCGCAATATCAAAGGCCTGACAAAAAAATCGCAGATCGCCGCCATTACTAGTAAAAAAAATGAAAAATCATAAATCTATCCCCTATTTTGTAGGCGCTATAACTTTTGCGCAAACCAATCAATATACGCTTGTTGCGATTTTTTTTTAACAAAAATATGTAGAAGAATACGTATCGTTCTAAACCGAGGGAAACTTTATTTTTTATTTTTTTTTAAATGGATATTATTATAACAAAAGGTAACAAATATTGTGTTTTTTTTCAAACTAGTCTGTCATTTTTTTGGTAAAGCGCAAAAAAATAAAAAATCGCAGAGATGATAAAATACCACCAAAAGAAAGCTCTATTTGTGGGAAAAAAATGATAAAAATATAATTTGGGTACAGTGTTGTATGACCGCGCAATTGTCATTCAAAATGCGTCAGCGCTGAAAGCTGAAAATTGGTCTGGGCACGAAGGGGGTTTAAGTGCCCAGTAATGAAGTGGTTAATGAAAAAAAAAAGTAAGATGTTTCTCTTTTGCATTTTATTACCTTGTAGTACCTTTTATTACCTTTGATGAGAGAACACCATTATGTGATGTCCATACTCATAAATTTGTAAGACAAGAGGTAACACTGGTTTTCTTTTAAAAATTAGATCATCTGAGCATCTCACATCGTCCATATTAATACATAGAAAGTAAACATCTGTAGAATGTCTACTTTAGAAATAAATTGGCCAGCTCCAGTTTTGTACTCCCCTGTTTTAATTCAATTTAGTAGTTGACTTGGAAACAAATGTGCACATTAAATACATTCCCTCAGCAGACATCAGCAGCTGTCACTGCATCTTTAACAAATCAGTGTTTTTTCTCCTCTGTTAAGTAATTAGAATCCATTGCATATTCTTCAAGTCAGCTGTCCTAAATCCCATAAATCTTAACACATATACAATATGTTCTACATAGAGGGTGCTGGAATATTCTTGTCATTTATCACTTTGCTATACATAGTTTACTAACAAACACTGTTGAGATTTTTGTAAAATTAAGCTAGCCATTTTATGCTTTGCTTTCTTTAGAACATAGTCAGTAAAATAGAAGATGAGAAATCTGACCATTTTAAAAGTTAAATGTAATATACTGTATGTTATTGCCAAAGTCCCTTTTCCTGGGAAATCATTTTATTTAACAAAAGCTGACAAAGACAATAAAATGATTCATTAAAATTCACTAATAATTGGATGTGTGTTTTTTACTGACACTAATGAAAAGATTTTTATGCACCAATAGTTTGCATGAATTATCATGCTGACATTCCTGATTATCACACGCTTGAAGATCTGCTCGAAACTATTTTGAACATAAAAATGAAATTCAGTTATTCAAAACCCTTAAAAAAATGCAAATATACCATCCAAATGTCTGACCTTTTTTGGTGGGCTCCTGACAGTAGCGAGAAGTTTTCGATAATATTATAGCAAACCACTTTTTAAAGTTGAACTGTAGCCATCAACAAAAAATGTGAATACTTTACTTTATCACTTTCTATTCTAGAATTAGATCCTGGCTGATGCAGAATGATAATACAGGCCCTGGACTGTTGGTGGGATTCTGGAAAACATGTTCCACCTATCAAGGCCTCCATTAGAAATCATAGAGCACTCTACAATTTGCCTGAAAGGGCCCCCCACAGGGGTGTAAAAATGTGTAGGCACCCTTGATCAGAGGAGGAAAATTAGGTCTATGTCACTCAGCACTGTAGGCACAGCAAAATTGTGCTTACAGTGGGAGGGGCTTAAAACTTGAGGCTACATACAGAGTGCAGGGGTAAAAAGTATGTGATGTAAAGTGTGCTTGTCTCAGGTGTAGTTGACATACAGAGTGAAAGTGTCAGATTTGTGTATTGTACAGAGTGCGGGGGTCAGGTATAAGTAAGGTACACAGCGCAGGGGTCAGGACTATGTAATGCAAAAAGTTCAGGGTTCAGGTGTATGTAATGTGCAGGTTTTAGGAATCTGGTTTATGCAATGCACAGAGTTCAAGTATAAGGCATATATAATGTATAGATTGCAGGGGTCAGGAGTAGGTTATATACAGAGTGCAGAGGTTAAGAATATGTTATGTAAAAGGGTATGTGAGTGAAAGATCAAGAAACGGTAACATATACTGTAGACTGCTAAGGTCAGGGCTGTGTAATATCCTTACTGCAGAGGTCACGTGTGTAAAATGAACACAATACTGGGGTCAGGTGTGTGCAATGTAGATAATTCAAGGGTCAAATGTGAGTAATGCACATAGTGCAGGTGTCAGGTGTATATAATTTACAGACTGCAGGGGTCAAGTATATATAATGTACAGAGTGCAGGGGGCAGGTATATGTACCATACAGAGTTAAATGTTCAGGTGTATGTAATCTATAAAATGCATTGGTCAGGGGAGAGATAATGTACAGAGTGAAGGGGTCAAGGGTTAATAATATACAGAGTGCAGGATCAGGTGTATGTAATGTATAGAGTGTAAAAGAATCTGTACATATATTACAGCCAGATGCTGAGCAGCCTTTTCTTCCCCAAGAAAAAAGCTGTTTTGTAACAGGTAAATATATTTTCTAGATCCAAGCACAGTGAAACCTTTCTTATAAAGCAAGCAAGGCAGAAATGACTGATAATCTAGCTGACCTGTGGAATAGGACTAAGAAACACATAACTACTGCTGATCAAACCTGTGATGATACAAATCAAATTAACAGTGCACTTAGAAAGCTTAAAAGAGCCTTTGAAAGCTATAAGAGACTTTCTGAAAAATATTCTTCTTTTAATGCATTTTGCATTTTCGGAGGCCAAGTCTCTGATAGATGAAAGGGCCTTTGATTCCTCCTATATTGAATTGTATTAAAACTGTGCTGTCTGCCTTCATGTTGAAAAAGCTCTGTGCAAACTATTGGCACTATATAAATCTGTCACAAATGTCACATCTACCCCAACGCAGGTATTCAGACACTCTAGCTGGCTACTGTGTGCTTCACCTATAGCAGCCCCCTTTCCCTTAAGACAAGCAGGCCTAATGGTACTTGGTTTCCCCCCGGGACTTTATGCACAATGCTATAGTGTCTGGCCACCATGCCAAGGCAGATGCGAACTGAGCAAAAGCAAACAGGTACTTTCAGTTTTGCAGATAGCGTGGTTCAAAGACAGTTCAGGTAAAGGCAGGCTGAGTTCAGGGGATAATCCAGTATCCATTCCAATTAAAATGGCAGGCTGAGTTCAGAGGATAATCCAGTCCAATCCGGGTCATACACAGGGGATCCAACAGCAAGCAAGGCAGACTAATGGGAGGCTTGATCTAAAACAATGCAGGTAAGTCTGTCTCTATCACAAGTAAGGCATAGAGTGTTCGGTTTGCTTATATCAGATGACTGAGTAGATCAATCATCTAACAGGTGAACACAGACAGGGAGGAAAAGCAACAGCCAACACCAGGTGCTGGAATGAGGAACAGGGGCAATAAGTTTTAATGACATACATCCTGTTAGGCCGTGTACACACGGTCGGTCAAAACCGATGAAAATGGAATGAAAGGACCTTTTCATCGGACCAAACCAACCGTGTGTGGGCCCCATCGGTCAGTTATCCTTTGGTCAAAAAAAGTAGAACTTGCTTTAAAATTGAACAAATGGACGCCTAACCGATAGGTCAAAACCGACGGTTAGTATGCAAAAGCATCGGTTAAAAATCCACACATGCTCAGAATCAAGTCGACGCATGCTTGGAAGCATTGAACTTCGTTTTTTTTTTCAGCACGTCGTTGTGTTTTACGTCACCGCGTTCTGACCCGATCAGTTATTTAACCTATGGTGTGTAGGCACATAAGACCATCAGTCAGCTTCATCGGTTAACCGACCGTGTGTACGCGGCCATACTCTTTTCTTTGCCAAGCATTCTAAGAGATCTTCTAGATCACCTAAGAACCATGCACAGTCACCATTACACAGATCCTGCCCTCAGTCAATCTCATTGAGTAGTCAACTTTATAACAGTCCATGCTTAAGCAGAAGAAGAAAAATGGAAGCTTACTGCATTAAGAGGGAAACAGTCATAAAAGCACAAGATGCCCAATCATGGGGCAGAGGTGCAAGCTGCATAAGTATGACCACAGGAAAAAGGCAAAAGCTGACCAAACAAGAGCGCAGGCAGAAGTAGAAGCAGCCCTGGCAGAAGCCCTAGGAGAAGTCCCTCAAAAGGAAAAAAGAAAGCAGCAGCCTTACCCAAGCTCAGAGTTTATGAACAAGCTACTGACGAAGAAGTCATCTGTCTTTCTGGTTTTACCAATGTAAAATGCTCCACATGTACACAGTGCTGTATATATTACTACAGTCTACATAGGACTTTGAATCAGTATTGGCCCCTCCCCCCTCCCTTTTGCTTACTTGAGCCCTCATTCAATCCAGTGATGTGCACTTCTGCAACTCTTCTCTCCCCTCAGTTGTGTGTCTCACTGGCTTTACTGGGTCAGCAGGTGCCATTGGCTGCTGACCGCAGCAGCTGGGCTCGGGAGCAAGCACTCACAAGTGCCCCCATGGGATGTGGCTTTCCAGGGGGGCACAAGACAGAGAGGAGGGGCCAGGAGTGCCGGGGGGACCTGAAAAAAGGAGGTTCGGGCCGCTTTGTGCAATGGAATTGCATAGAGCAGGTAAGTATAAACAAGTTTGTCATTTATTTTTTCACAAAAATGAAGACATCTTTCTAAAAATCTAAAATCAAGAGGCTGACATTTAACATATAGGATTCCAGTATTCCATACAGATGCAGATACATATTACCTTAAACCATCAGCTGTAAATATGCCAACATGTATTAAATCTTTTGTATTTTCACAAAGAACATAAAAGTTCTGCTTTTATTTAGAAATACAGACCGGCGTGTCTAATTCTCTTTATTTTCCACTCTGGCAATCCAGACATGCCTAGTGTAAAACTTAAAATAGGGCATTATTTTGTTTGTCTTTTCGACATCATCTTTTCCTGTACAGTATAACTTAATTATTTGGTTTCCTCACTAAAATTTTTAAGTATTAAAATAACAAATGTTGCATGGATATGATTGTCATTAGATAATTTGGAGCCAACACTATTTGTGCAAAATGCATACAGCATTTGTGGGCACCCCGTATTGTTATTTTCTCATCATTTTGTGCCTGTCAATGTTATCACAAAACCAGTTTGATTCGCTAAATCAATTCTATGTCTAAATTGAAGCTGCTTCCATGACCAATGACATTTTATTGTTACCAAGTTTCTAGAGCATGAAGATACCCTTTATTTAAAAAATGTCATGCACAGACACAAATAAGTCAGGAATGCAAATGAAAAAATCTTTAGCGTTACATATTTCTCTGGTTTGTAAAAGAATGAAAAACAAAATGGACTGTAAGGATATACCTTTAAGTTTTAGGTAATAATGCTCATAAATAATCATGCCTATTAGTAAAGTAAATGTACAGTGCCTTGAAAAAGTATTCATACCACTTAAAATTTTCCAAATTTTGTCATGTTACAACCAAAAACGTAAATGTATTTTATTGGGATTTTATGTGATAGACCAACACAAAATGGTACATAATTGTGAAGTGGAAAGAAAATTATAAATGGTTTTCAATTCTTTTTACAAATAAATATCTGAAAAGTTTTGCAGGCATTTGTATTCAGCCCCCCTGAGTCAATACTTTGCAGAACCACCTTTCGCTGCAATTACAGCTGCAAGTCTTTTGGGGATGTCTCTACCAGCTTTGCACATCTAGAGAGTGAAATTCTTTGCAAAATAGCTCAAGCTCTGTCAGATTGGATGGAGAGAGTCTGTGAACAGCAATTTTCAAGTCTTGCCGCAAATTCTCAATTGGATTTAGGTCTAAACTTTGACTGTGCCATTCAAAAACATAAATATATTTTATATCTAAACCGTTCTATTGTGGCTCTGGCTGTATGTTTAGGGTCTTTGTCCTGCTGGAAGTAGAAGCTCTGCCCTAGGTCTTTTGCAGACTCTAACAGGTTTTCTTCTAAGATTGTTTAACACGTAGCATTTTGCTTTTATGCCTAAAAGTTAATTTTGGTCTCATCTGACTAGAGCACCTTCTTCCACATGTTTGCTGTGTCCCCCACTTGGCAAACTCCAAATGGGACTTCTTATGGTTTTCTTTCAACAATGGCCACTCTTCCATAAGTGCCAGATTTGTGGAGTACACAGCTAATAGTTGTCCTGTGGACAGATTCTCCCACCTGAGTTGTGGATCTCTGCAGCTCCTCCAAAGCTTTCATGGGCCTCTTGGCTGCTTCTCTGATTAATGCTCTCCTTACCCAGCCGGTCAGTTTAGGTTTGCATATTCAGATGATGGATTGAACAGTGCTCTGTGAGATGTTCAAAGCTTGGGATGTTTTTTCATAACTTAATCCTGCTTTCAACTTCTCCACAACTTTATCACTGACCTGTCTGATGTGTTCCTTGGTCTTCATGATGCTGTTTGTTCACTAAGGTTCTCTAACAAACCTCTGAGGGATTCACAGAAAAGCTGTATTTATACTGAGATGAAATTACACACAGATGAACTCTGTTTACGAACTATGTGTCTGTCAGGTCACCTGTGGCCAGGTGACAAGTGCACCCGTTGGGGTCAGGGATTCACCACAAGGTAGTGAACCCTATAGCTGACTGCTGCAATCAGAGAGGAAGTGTGAACCCAAGATTCCCCAGGGCGCAGAGTCTAAGACCCAGCTTTGTGTTCACCAGAGCCTCTAGTGGTGAGGATGGCCTTCGCCGCAGCTGGATCCAGGTCGTGACCCCTGGGATCCCCTAGGTCACGCTCCGCAGGGAGAGAGGGGAGGCAGCAACCAGGACAAGCAATAGAGATGGGTCAGCCGAGATCAGGGCAACAGGCAGACAAGGGTAACCTGAGGGACAGGCAAAAGGTCAGGGTCACAGGCAAACAGGAGAAGTCAGGGACGAGCCAAAATCGGTACACAGGAAGGTAAACGTAGCACACTGCAGACAGGAACTTAAGCTAACAACACGGGTCGAACAGCAAAGCAGACTAGCAGTGCAGTGGTTAATATAGGCTTCCTGGGATGGTCTGGGGTGGAGCCATACAGGGAGGAAGGTGATAAAAGACAGCCAGACAGAGGGTCAGGCCTCTAATGAACACATGAGACAGGTAAGCTGCCAGACTTTATTGCATATCCATGACAGTACCCTCCCTCTTATGGCCCCTCCCCCTCCCCAGCCTGGGCCCAGGCTTAAAGGGAAATCCCAGATGAAACCTCCTGAACAAATGGGGCGCAAAGACCTCAAATGCAGAAATCCAAGACGCCTCCTCAGAACCAAACCCTCTCCAAAGCACAAGGTACTGAAGAATGCCTCTGCAGAGACGAGAATCCAGAACTTGTGTAACCTCATACTTTAGATTATCCTCATTGACCAGAACCGAAGTAGGGAGAGGACGAGAGGATTTATTGAGGACCAAAGGCCTTTTAGGAAAAAGTAAGGGCATGAGAGGATCAACGAGAATCTGAGGAGTATCAAGCAGACCCTTAAAGATGAACTGGGCATCTAGCACAGGACCATCAGACTGGGCAGAGGTCAGAGGAACCCTGAGGTCAGGTTGGTTAGAAGAAGTTGACATGACACAGGAGTCAAGCTGGATAGCAGAAAAACCAGAAGAATGCAGAGAGCCCTGAAAACAAGGTAGAAAACCCCACTTGGCCGAATGAGGCAATCTTTCCAAAGGATGGATTGAGCCCCTTAGACAGGTTGCAGAAGGTCCTGAACAAGAAAAGGTAGGAGGCTCACTGGGCATGGGCTGGCCTGGCATAGCTGATGCAGAGGCCGATTGAATAGCATAGTCAGGTGTAGTGACTACCCGAATCGCATCACAAGGCATAGCGACTGCAGAACTTGCAGACAAGTTAGCCTGGCTGTGCGTTTTAGGGACAGACAATGGTAACCTGGAGTGAACGATCGGCTCAGGTTCACAGGCGGACTCCTCATCCAAAGTGCCACATTGGCTAGAAAGTGGGTTAGCCTGACTATTGCAGGACACATTCCGGACACCACTACATGCGGTAGGAAGAGCAAAAGATACTGGAATTGTGGCAACAGGAAGTTTCTCTTTTGGGGCAACCTTGGGTAGGCAGGACGTGGAACAGGAGGGACCCCAAGCCAGGATCTGTCCGGCAGTCCAGTCAATGTGTGGAGAATGGAGCCTTAACCAAGGAAGACCCAAAACGATAGGAGCTGAGGCCTTAGGTAGGATAAGGAAGGATATCCACTCCCGGTGAAGTGTCCCTACTGACATCTTAACTGGGAGTGTCTGGAAGCGAATAGGACCCCCTGCAAGAACAGTGCCATCAATCGCCAAGACCACCAATGGCGTGGTGAGGGGCAAGAGGGTAAGTCTCAAGGACGATGCGATTTCCCCGTCCATGAAGTTGCCAGCGGCTCCGGAATCCAGATATGCCGAGACCGAATGAGAAGAAGCACCAAGATGAAGGGACACAGAAAGAAGAAGAAGAGAAGGTGAAGGTGATATTTCTGGGTCCAATACTCCACCTTCCAGATGTATTGAACCCGAGTGTTTCTCCTGGCGAAGAGAGCAAGTGTCACGAAAATGACCTTTGCCCCCACAGTAGAGACACAGGCCCAGAGTTCTGAGCTTAGCACGTTCCTCGGGAGATAGCCTGGTCTGACCCAGCTGCATGGGTTCCTCAGCTAGCAAGAGATGCTCCACGGGTCGAATAAAGGGGAGCTGACTAAGGACCAAGGAATGCTGGCGTCGCCTTTCTATGGTCCTTTCCTGAAAGCGAATATCTATCTGGTTACACAAGGAGATCACTCCGTCCAGATTAGTGGGGATGGTTCTTCCTGCTAATTCATCCTTCACTCTATCAGAAAGGCCATGCAAAGAGGTTGCAACTAAGGTCTCATTGTTCCAGCTCAATTCAGCTGAGAGGATACGGAACTGAAGAGCATATTGTCCCACTGAACGGGATTCTTGGCGGAGATGTAAAAGGATGCTGGCTGCTGAAGAGACACGAGCCGGTTCTTCGAAAATATTCCGAAAAAGTTTCAAGAAAACAGACAGGCTAGAAACCACTGGATCATTCGATTCCCGCAGAGGGGCAGCCCAGGCTAAGGCTTCACCGGAGAGGAGGGAAATGATATAGGCTATCTTAGCCCGATCAGACAGAAAGTGTTGGGGCAGGAGCTCAAAATGAATAGTGCACTGGCTAAGAAACCCCCTGCAGGCCTTGGAGTTTCCAGAAAAACGGATTGGAGGTGGTAGCTTCAGTGAATGTGACTCTGTGACTGGTGTGACAGGCACAGCCACTGGTTGTACTTGGGGTTGCGGATTCGGGGTTCCCAACGAGGTCTGAAGCTGATCAAAGCGGGAAGCCAGATCCTGTAGGAAACGCATCACCTGAGTCTGATTAGCTTCATGCGTTTCGAGTCTGTGAACAATGCTCTGTAATGGATCGTCAGCGGGGAGCGGCACGTTGGCCAGATTCATGGCTGTTAAACTGTCAGGTCATCTGTGGCCAGGTGACAAGTGCACCCCGTTGGGGTCAGGGATGCACCACATCGTAGTGAACCCTATAGCTGACTGCTGCAATCAGAGAGGAAACGTGAACCCAAGATTCCCCAGGGCGCGGAGTCTAAGACCCAGCTTTGTGTTCACCAGAGCCTCTAGTGGTGAGGATGAACTTCGCCGCAGCTGGATCCAGGTCGCGACCCCTGGGATCCCCTAGATCACGCTCCACAGGGAGAGAGGGGAAGCAGCAAGCAGGACAAGCGATAGTGATGGGTAGGCCGAGGTAAGGGCAACAGGCAGACAAGGGTAACCGAGGGACCGGCAAAAGGTCAGGGTCACAGGCAAACAGGAGAAGTCAGGGACGAGCCAAAAACGGTACATAGGAAGGTAAACGTAGCAGACTGCAGACAGGAACTTAAGATAACAACACGGGTTGAACAGCAAAGCAGACTAGCAGTGCAGTGGTTAATATAGGCTTGCTGGGATGGCCTGGATGGAGCCATACGGGGAGGAAGGTGATAAAAGACAGCCAGAAAGAGAGTCAGGCCTCTAATGAACACATGAGACAGGTAAGCTGCCAGACTTTATTGCATATCCATGACAGTGTTTTCTGATGTCAATTGGTTCCACTAGATTTTAGTTAGGGGTATCAGAATAAAGGGGACTAAGTACAAATGCACACCACACTTTTCACATATTTATTCGTAAAAAAAAAAAAAAATATTATAATTTTCCTTCCCCTTCACAATTATGTGTCGCTTTGTGTTGGTCTATCACATAAAATCCCAATAAAATACATTTACGTTTTTAGCTATATGTAACATGACAAAATGTAGAAAAATTCAAGGCGTATGAATACTTTTTCAAGGCACTGTAGAGATTGCCTGTAGAGATTGACGGAACAATTCTAGCACTTGGTTCCCGATATTTGACTGTCAGAGGCACACTAGCATGGGCAGTGGTTTGCGGAGAGTATGGGGTACCACACAATGCGATCTAGTCTGAATTGCTGCCAACATCTCCCTGTCAGCTGCCTGTCATAGCAACTTACTGTGACAGGCAGCCAATGGGGAGATGTTGACTGCAATAAAAAGACAGTTACACAGTGTATCCCCCTTGGCTGCTCCATCCTCCTCCCCCCCATCCCCTGCGTACCTTCTCCCTCCCACCTCTCCATCTGTCAACTGCCTCTGGTAGCAGTGCTGCCCCAGAGCCATTGGCTCAGCCTGTCCCTGTCACAGCCAGCCATTGTTTTGCTCCCTTACCTGAGTGACAGCGGGGAGGGGAAGGAAGGTGTCAGCCAACCGAGCTCGTAGGAGTGAATTGGCTGAGCGCAGGTGGCCTAGCCCCACAGCCCCACTTCCTGCACACACAGAGCTGACCAATGTAATCACCCACTCTCCCCCTACCCAGAAGTGTTCTATGGTTTCTCCTAACCCTGGAACTCTCACTTATGGCCTGTCACCGGACGTAGGTGCTCAGTTACACTGGTGACATCCTCTGAAGAGCAATTTGCAGTAGATAGCTCTTCGGAGGGTAAATGATGAGTAGTGGGAAGGAGTAATGTTTTAACCTCTAAAAATCTACACTACCATAGTGCAACTGCGCACTGCATACATTTGTGGTGCAACCTCATTCAGTGTTTGGCTACACCTTTTTTTTCCATGTGCCACAGCCCCCCACCCCCTAAAGTATTTCTCATTCTCAAGATTAAAAGTTGGGGGATATTAATACCTGTTATGCAAAATGCAGTACCCTTGTCACACACTATGCGATGAACTGAAAGCACAAACAATGTTATCCTTCTCCTGTAAACTACAAGTTTTCCAACTTTTTAATGGAGATTGAGAAATAAAGATTTGTTTAAAGCACAGCCTGGGTGACAACCATAGATACAGTGAAAGAATACATGTACAACCCTAGAACAGGAGGTGTGTTATTGACAGGCTCAGCAGGCAAAAATTAAAAAATAATACTATAGTAGCCACTAAATGTATGGTGTGGAAAACTGCAATATATGGTATAACATATTTTATTTGGGTTTAGATACACTTTCAGACTTAATTATATTTTTAACTCTCTATATATTACTTTTCCAAAATGCAGGCCTCAAGAAGCAGCTGTGAAAGTGCCTCTTTTTGTGGCAAAATGGCAGCTGAGCCAACAGGTTGCAAGAAAACCCATATGATTACTGTGATTGACTGTCATAATAATCACATATTATTGAATGAATCAGAATAGATCCTCTTGCTTCCCCATGCTCCAAAAGGTGAACTTTTCCCTTAATGAATTCCGCTTTAAGCCATAGGTGTGTCGGTGAGTTTTGGTTTAGTCAGAATGGGTCATCTCTGAGGGGAAGATAGAAGGACCGCACTATAAAGAAGCTTCTTTGAATGCAGTGCTACACTTATTACAAATCCAGTCTTGGGGGTTGATTTATTAATGGAGAAGAAACTTTTCACTTAGAAATGTAAATGTTTAATTAATATAGTGATTAAGGTTAAGTTGAGTTTACTTTTAATAACCAATTGTAAACAACGAAATAAAAAAATCAGGACTTTTGGTTGCCTGTGATTGATTGCCTGATATATACACCACTTTGGAAAGTGATGATATGCTGTTGAAAGGGAATGGTCTTTAGTAAACCAACCTATATGAGCTGGATAATTAATTCAAAACAAGGCATTTTTTTTCTGGGTCATATCTAATCTAAGTAGTAAATATACTATGCCTGTAGTAGCTAATCTAAACTCTCTACCCTCAATACTACAACAAAAACAATCAATAAAAAAAGCGTATAACATTTTTCAAAAGTGCCTTAAAAATACCCCTTTCTAGTAATGTTGTGGCTATACAATTCTGTTTCCCCCACCACCAGGTGCTTACAGTTCCTCCTCTTTGCTCCCCCACAACTTTATGCACCTGTGTAAGAAAAATTATATAACTGATATGGAGTATATAGGTCATGTGAATCTTTTATCTTCCATCCGTTTCACAAAGGAGCAGGGAGAGATTCCATGACCTTGCGCCAAACTGCCCTGCATAGGCAAAGTTAGGTTTGCTTTAAAGGGGTTGTAAAAATAAGCCATACATTGCTCCATCTATAGGCAAACAAAAAAATGATCACTGTTACTTGACATAACCTTTATAGTAAAATTATAGTACATTTAATGTGAGCAAATATTTTTAGTTATTTTGCAATCTTTACCTTAAAGGGGTTGTAAAGGTTTTTTTTTTTTTTTCTAAATAGGTTCCTTTAAGCTAGTGCATTGTTGGTTCACTTACCTTTTCCTTCGATTTCCCTTCTAAAAAAATGTTGTATTTGTTTTCTTTGTCTGAATTTCTCATGTCCTGTTCCTCCTCAGTAAGCTGTTCTGGCTGACTAACCCCCATGAATGATGGGGGCAAGCTTACTGAGGAGAAACAGGAAGTGAGAAATTCAGACAAAGAAAAAAACATTTGGAAGGGAAATCAAAGGAAAGGGTAAGTGAACCAACAATGCACTAGCTTAAAGGAACCTATTTAGAAAATAAAAAACGAACCTTTACAACCCCTTTAAGGTAAAGATTGCAAAATAACTCAAAATATTTGCTCACTTAAAATTTACTATATTTTTACTATAAAGTTGATGACAAGTAACAATGTTAATTTATTTAGTTTTTTGCCTATTGATATAGCAATGTACGACTTATTTTGCCACAATCTGTAATATTCAGTAACAGTACATTTCTTATCAGAGCTTTACTTAGTTAAAGCTGTAGACACGCAACCCTTGATGACCTCCTGTAGACATTAATCTATATTCTTCTTCCAGGCATATATCTTTTTCCCAGGGTGATCTCTAACTCTTCCCCCATCACTCAGGAGCGTGTAAATATTTTAATGTGACCTGATGTTTCAAGGCTGATGGAAGAAAAACATCATTAAAATATAAAAAGGCTGGTAAAATAAAAAAACCTTTACATGAGCTTCAGTGATCCATGTACAAACAGGAACAGTTTTCCTTGTGGTAAATCTACCCCTATTTCTTTTCTACTACTTTAATAGCAAATAGGGATTTATGAAAACTCCCAATATAAGTCATAGGAGCCTCAATAGGTGAGAGTTTCATGCCAGGGGATCTGTGGTAAGACTACAAGAGTAGTGATGCATCAGTAGGAGGAGCACTTAGGGTCAGAGATACTAGGAAAATAGCTAATACCAGATTTGGCAGAGTATAGGAAGCTGTTTTTATGATCTAAGATGCTGCAAATATTAAACATGTGCTCTGTTGTGTACAAGATTCAACGCTAATCTATATTTGCATAAACAAAACATATGTAAAAGGTGCCAGTTTAAATCAATTTATAGAAAATAAATTACAGGATTTGTAATGCAATAGGCCACCATCATCTGTCTGTTAAAAATGATGAAACAAAAGAGTTTAATATCTTTGGTAAGCGGCCACTTTGCACTTTTAGTATCCTGTGTTTGCAGCTTGGAAACCATGGTGGAAGATTTGTATCTTTGCTTTCTGGATCACCACCAAGCTTTTTCTTTTCATCTTAATTGGACTTTGTTGTTCCCTATGGATTTTTTTTCTTTTATTTCAGAATATTTTTAAAAAATGTTTTTCTTTATTTTTTGCACGTTATTTTTTTGCACTGTGTTTTGCAATATTTTAGGTTGCTCATCTATTTTTATTTTTTTACAAGTATGAAATATTACCAGAAATTATATGCGGCACTACCATAAAATATAGTGATGCCTCCCATGTATAAATACAAATATTCAATCATGTAACAAACATATGTTGTGTTCATCAAATTAAAAATGTGATAAAGTCCCAAGAAATTATTACACAAAAAAACCCTTGTGTGAAAAAATCTATATAAACATTAATTAAGGAATTTATTAATAACATGCTGTCCCAGCCGTGATGAAAATATAACCTTAGTGCCACTCTTCACACAATACCAAATGTGCTGTGTATTCCACAAGAAGAAACCATCTCCATCCACCATGTGCCAGCATTAACACCTCTTAAAGCGGGGGTTCACACTAAAACATCGATATACAGTTACATGCAGTATACTGCTGACATCAACAGTATGCTTTATTTTTTTTTTCAGCTGTACTTACGTTTTTTTGCGTTCTACTCACCTGGCCTCCGGGTTCTCGCTCCCCCGGGGAGTAGGCGTTCCTAAGACGAGGCATAGATGATTGACGTGCGGGTAAAGAGCGTCATCGCCTTCCAAAAATATCCGAGGGGGACTCTGCACTTTACGGCGCCTGCGCAGTCAGCTCTACACGGCAGGCGCAGGCGCCGTATAGCGCCGTAAAGAGCCGAGTTCCCGCCGGATATTTTTGGAAGGCGATGACGCGCTTTACCCGCACGTCAATCGTCTCCTGGGAGGATCAACACTCACTCCCAGGAGACATTGCGCAGAGCTCCCCGTCGGGGAAAAGGAGCAACACGCCCACTCCCCACAAGGAAGAAGACCTGGAAGTGAGGCTGAAGACAGGTAAGTTTACACATTTTAAAAAAAATGACAACGCTACAAGCCTTTATTAAGGCTGGAGATAGGTTAGGTAAAAAGTTAATTTTGAGGGTGAACCTCCGCTTTAAGTTATAGGAGGTCTGAGAGCACTCTATAGTAAGCCAGGGGGTTAGAATCTCCCACACCTATATTTAGATCTTACCATGAACCATACCACAAAGGGTTAACTCTGGGCTTCCTTTTATTCACTCCAACCGCACATGTAACACACAGAACAGAGGGAGGTGGAAACTCCGCTAGATTGATGCTAACTGGGGCACCTCATAGGACAATAGTGGAGGCACTTGAGGCTGGTTCGTTCGTGCATAGATGTCCAACTATAAAACTAAGCCTTAAAGTGTGGCAAACAACAAAAGCATTGATAGGCTACAAGGGAATAACAATATTCGCCCCCCTCTGGTGCAACCAAAACTTAAGAGAATTAAAAGACATCGAGAGATGTAAAGAATGGGAGAGACAAGGGATAAGCCGTTTAAACCAACTTTACAATGGAGAACAGATGAAATCCTTCGCAGACCTGCGACAGGAATTTAATATAACAAATAATTTTTTTTACAGATATCTACAGATCCGACACGCCATCCAAGCTCAGTTTGGGTTACAACCCATTGTATGGTCCTCAGCCCCCACCCTCCTGAAAATAACCTCTCCAAAAACAACTAAAGGCCTGATATCCGAGCTGTACTCTAGATTAGGAGCTAAAACAATAAGTAGGGCAGGCCCCATTAAGAGTAGGACAGGATGGGAGAAAGACTTACCGTATTTATCGGCGTATAACACGCACAGGCGTATAACACGCACCCTAACTTTAAGAGGGAAGTTTCAGGAAAAAAACTTTCCATAGCCCCCATGCGTATAACACGCAGGCACAGTTTACCCTCTATTTTCAGGGTAAAAAAGTGAGTGTTATACGCCAATAAATACAGTAGGTCAAATGACCACGGAACAGTGGAGTGCGATCTTGAAGAGGGGGGTATTGGTTTCGATCTCCCCATCTCAGAAAGTATCACACTTGTTTCTCTTGCATAGAGTATACTATACCCCCAGGAGAATGTTCAATCTCGGGTGGAGAAGTACTGACGAATGCCCAAGGTGCAGAGCGACAGGCAATCTTATCCACATGATGTGGAAATGCCCAAAGTTATTCAGATACTGGGAGGAGGTGATTACCATAATTAATAAAACTTTTAAAGTTAAGTTAGAAGCTGAGTCTAAGACATGCTTGTTGGGCAGCATAGAGGAGAATAGAGTGCCAGCCATCTCCCTTGAAGTGGTACTGAGATGCCTCTTCCAGGCAAGGAAGTTAATTGCGTTAAGGTGGCAAGCCCAGATACCACCCACTGTCAAATCTTGGGTTGAAACTATTAACACAATGATTTGGAGTGAGAGAGTGACACTTACTCGACAGGGGAATTATAGTAAGTTTGTGAGGATGTGGAAACCCTGGCTAGACGAAACAGGATGTTCTATATAAAAATCGCCATTCAAATTCAATAAATATCTTAACCCGCTATCGGGCATTCCTTTATGGGGAAGACGTACTTAACGAAGTACATTAACTTCAAAAACCTGCTCAAGGTGTGATGGGAGGGTGGGAGGGTGGGTGAGGGTTTGCGGGGTGGGGGAGGGGAGGCGAGGTATGACAGTTCAGAAACAAGTGTTTCTTCATTTATTCACAATGTCACAAAGAACGAGGGTAGGAAAAGATAAGGGGAAAACAGGGAAAAACTTATGGTTGTGTATCGTTTATAATATGTACGATGATGTAACACTTTTTTTGTATTTTTTTATACGCAAACAATAAAAAAATCATTGAAATTAAAAAAACACACAGAACACAAGCAAATACTGCTCTCCGTTTATTTATAAAAAGCATTTCCAGCACTGAGCAGACATATACTTAGAGAATGAGATTTTCAGCTAAAGAGTGCTGGTATTTACACAGAGATCTCCAGAGGGTGCCAGGGAGACGTTAGTATCAGCCCCTTACGAGTTACGTCTACTAAATTCTTCCTCAGAGGAGGTCAGGGGCAGTTGGCTTCAGAATACTGGATGGATAAGTATATCGTAGCGGAATACAGTATAGTTCTGTGGGATAAATTGCAATTGTACTTGTCTTTCTGTGAGTATGTGGTTTCACCCACACTGGTTTATTGTAAACGCTGTTTCTTCTGACAGGAGAAAATCACCTGCATTTTTTTCAAACTAGTTTAGACCAGTTTAGGAGAATTTGGTTTGTGGGAGTTTATTTATTTACTTGGCCAGAATTGTAATTTATTTTGCCCATTGAAATAAATAAATGCTATTTAGGGTTTAGGTGTGTTTAGGTGCCTTTAAAGTGGTTGGAAAGGCTCAAGGTTTTCTGTGTGCAGCAGTTTATAGCAAGTTTATAGCTGCCCCGCCTCTCCAGTACATTTTCAGTGTGTGTATGAGTATTGTGTCTGTGTATACTGTGTGTGTATGTATACCGTGTGTGTGTATACTGTGTGTGTATGTATACTTTGTGTGTGTATACTGTGTGGCCGCATAATCTATTGCCTGGGGGCCCCATAATCTCCTATTGCCCGGGGGCCCCATGAGTTGTCAGTCCGCCCCTGCATAAGTGAAAAGTCTCACATGCCTCGTACACATGACCAGTTTTCCCGTCGGGAAAACTGCCATGACAGCTTTTGACTGGGAAAACTGGCCGTGTGTATGCTCCATGGCAGTTTTCCTGACAGGAAAACCACCAAGAATCGTGGCAGGAAAAATGAGAACATGTTCTGTTTTTCCCTGCCATGATTCCCGTGGTCTTTTTCACCGGCAGTTTTTCCTGGCCAAAGCTCTCACTGCAGTTTTCCCGACAGGAAAACCTCTGGTATGTACACAAGGAAAGTGGCCGAGCAGGTTCTCGGTTTTCTTTTTACCGCCGGGAATCCCGATCGTGTGCACGGGGCAAAAGTGTAGTAAATGTAATAATGATATAAAAGCAATAAGGTACAGATTGCACTCACATGTACATATGTGCCTTTCCTGGCACTAGGTATTCCCAGCGTGTGCAAATAGGGTTATTCCTCCGGCGATGACGTGCAATCCAGGCCGTCCTTAGACTTCTTGAAGTCACTAAGTGCGGAGAAACATACGCCGGAACGGAAGACTCGTCACTTCCGGGTCCTGTATGATATCCAAACAGGCTTTACCATCTAGAGCTAGATGTGGATTGCATGCCATTGCCAGAGGAATAGCCCTATTTGCACATACTGGAAACACCTAGTGCCAGGACAGGCACATATACATGAGAGTGTAATCTGTACCTTATTGCTTTTATATCAATATTAAATTTACTACACTATGAGGCTTTTACCCATGTCTCCTGTGGAGTCATTTGTATACATCCTAGCTCCTTGAGGGACCAATGGAGTGGAGAGGCGTTAGCAGTGGTACCAATCTGGTTTTCCAAATGTGCATTTTGACCATCCTGTAAAAAAGGGTCAAACATCTTTGGTGAGTTGCCATCTTTCCATTGAGCACTCTTAGTAGAGTAACTAGAAGTCACCTATATAGCAGCAACTTGGTTTTGGGGTTGGGGTTATCATCACAAATTGACTTTTTGTTTGCTATTTGTCATTTGCTAGCCGATTCAATAATCAGTGTTGTACACTTATGACATTGTTTTATATGTGTCACATTCCACTCATCACTTATGAACATGCTAAGTGCCTAATCCTTTCATTTGGTATACACTAGGTAACTATAGAGATGTTTGTTATTTAAAAAGAAAAAAATTCCTTTACAATCACGTGAAGCGTAAGTCTGCTCAGTGATGTGAATGCTTTTTATAAATAAACAGAGAGCACTATTTGGTCTGTGTTCTGTGTATGTAGCCTCAAAGAAGTGGATCTTTATCCATGGGGCCACCTATATGCGCTGCTGTGTTTGTGCTGAGTGCACAGAGACCCAAGCTTTTGGTGGCAGTTCCGATACAAACAATCGAGAACCACGAGGCTTTGTTTCCAACCACCTGATTGCTGTGATAGCCTCTGATTGGCTAACACAGTGATCAGTCAGTGTACAGCCCACCCCTATGTTTTTTTCTTCTCTTGAATGAAGAAATACATGCACACACCCCTGTATCTTTTTTCTCCTTGCTAGAGGTGTGGCCACCATTATAGGTGTGGCCACCATTATATTCCAGCACTGCCTTAACCCTCTTGGGCATGGAGTTTACCAGAGCTTCACAGGTTGCCACTGGAGTCCTCTTCCACTCCTCCATGACGACATCACAAAGCTGGTGGATGTTAGAGACCTTGCGTTATTCCACCTTTCATTTACATTGTAGCAAAGTGTAATTTTTTCAGTGTTGTCACATGAAAAGATATATAAAAATATTTACAAAAATGTGAGGGTTGTACTAACTTTTGTGAGATACTGTGCAAGCAAATGACCATTGTCCAATGTGCAATGTTTGATAAACTACAGTATGTATAAAGACGTTTACAAAAAAAAGTAAATTCTTAAAAATAAACAAATGCCATATTATCATATACTGTATATGTGTCTAAATTCTTTTTTTATTGAGGAAATATTTATTCCAGAGTAATGGCTCTTCTTTACTGTGTTTAAATGAATCTGGGGACTAACTGTATTAGTCTGCTGGTAAACAAGATAATCATTCCTGAAGTGGACATTTTTGGCTTTTCAATGATACCATCTGCTTGAATGTATGCTTATGTAAGCTCATATAAGCAGTTTTCATCGTGAAACGTTCGTTAATTTTGTTTTTTGTTTTTCTCTCTTTCTTTATCCGAGAATGTACAAAACTCTGTCATTTACATTGTGTCTTTAAAGCAACAATGTAACATCTAAGGGCTTTTATGATTGTCTGTATTGTACTCAGTCACAAGACTTTAGTAAAATGTTGATTTTTTTATCGGTTTTGATCTGGACTTTTATTTACCAGTCTATTCTCTTGTGCACACATATTTTATATTAGTGTCTTTTAATTTTTCTGTATTGCTGTATATTATTTAAAAATCAATATTTTTCTCCAGTTTAAGTTTTGTTAAACTTGCTCATAGTGCATTAAAAACTGTTGATATGCCATATAGAAATATTATTAATTTATGATATTAGAAAAATGCTGTAGCAGTCACAAGCATGGTGTATATTGTTAAGAGACTTTAAAGTAGATGTCACAATGTAGAGTATAAGATTTCCTATCATCTGTGCCCAGTCTTGCCACACAGAGTTAATCCAGCGCTGAGCAATCCTCTTTTAATGTTCAGTGAAAATTAACAGAATTCCAGATAAAATGTTACATGTTATTTACATATCTAGAGCTTGGACATGTTTATCATATGTTATGTTATGTTTATCATAATATGAGGTGATCCAAAGTTCATTGTATATTACCAGGATATGTAAATAACATGTAACACAAAGCAAGAACAGAGAAACGGACTTTATAATTTGGCAAGTTTTTATCTGGAATTCTGTTAATTTTCACTGAACATTAAAAGAGGATTGCTCAGCGCTGGATTAACTCTGTGTGGCAAGACTGGGCACAGATGATAGGGAATCTCATACTCTTTGGTCCTGTTTTCCTCGATTGTGCCTCATTCTTTGGAATTCAAAGGGTAGACTACCTCCTTTTATTTTCCCCATCAGCTAAGGTGCTCTGTGTCAGTGGTTGCTCTGGCACCAGTTGGGCGCTACCTGCTTTCAGGGACACATGATGTCATATTTGCCTTGTGACGTTTGGCATCCTAGGTTTCCAGGGGAACATTCCGCCCATGTCCTTCAGCCGATCTGGCGTAGGAGCAGAGCAGGGCATGATTGTCAGGCACGCCAGTCTGCCATTTTGGTGGGACCAACAGCTAGTTATTTATGGGAAGACATGAATAGAGATCTCTTTTTACATTTTGGGTATGTCATTGGCTTACTTATTAGGAGTTCAGATTGGTGTTTAATTTTCATGCATTAACTTTAAAGGGTATGATAAATATATTTTGGCAACTAGTGGTTTGATTTTTTTATGTTTATTCAAGTATATGAGGCTGTGTACAGCTGCCCAAGTCATTTCTTGAAGCATTGGTGATCCTTGTAGGGCAATCCTAGTAAATGAATGGTAAGTGTCACATATTTGAATATATGACTGCTATATTTGTGATTTAAAAAAAAAATGTTGAGGCTTTTGAGAATAGTATGATTAGACATTATTATTGTTTTGTTTTTAAGCTGGTATTTTTCTTGACTATATTTGCCCTTATACTGTATATATAGATTGGGATCCTTCCATCCCGGGAATTGGATGATCTCTGATGCACTGTTTCTAATGCCCTGTACACACGATCGGTTTGTCTGATGAAAACGGACCGATGGACCGTTTTCATCGGACGAACCGATCGTGTGTGGGCCCCATCAGTTTTTTCCCATTGGTGAAAAAAAATTGAATATGTTTTAAAATTTTCGTATGGTTAAAAAACCGATAGAAAAAAACGATCATCTGTGGGGAAATCCATCGGTCAAAAATCCATGAATGCTCAGAATCAAGTTGATGCATGCTCGGAAGCATTGAACTTCATTTTTCTCTGCACGTCGTAGTGTTTTACATCACCGCGTTTGACACAATCTGATTTTTAACCGATGGTGGGTAGGCAAGACTGATGAAAGTCAGCTTCATCAGTTATCTGATGAAAAAATCCATCGGTTCGTTTTCAACAGACGAACCGATCGTGTGTACAGGGCATTAGAGATATATGTTGGAATCTAAGGGAAGGGATGTTAGTCTGTCCTCTTCATTATGCGTTTCCCCAGGGTTGGAAGTTCTTGTTTTTTCCCTTCAGGATGTGGGGAAAATTTATTTTCATATTATTATTTTTTTTCTTTCCCCTTTATTACCCTCCACCCTTTCCATGATGGATTTATTTAACTGTTTGTACATACTGTATTTTATATTGTAGATTATGTATTATTTTCCATATACTTCTGAAATAAGGGCACACGGATCCTAAAGAAGCACTTTACATGAAACTCGTTGAGCCTCAAAGCCTTGTGATCATAATACTTGGACTGTGTATCAGATACTTGGACTGTGTAATCAGGATATGGATTTGTTTTTTTGTATTTCAGGGTTCAATCGTATCGATAATGTCATTTGTACTTTTATGTTCTGTGTTTAACGATACTTATTACATCCCCCCACTCCAATCTCCTATTTAGAAGCTTGGAGTTTTTTTTGTATATACTGTATAACTGGGGGATGGTGTCCTTTATGTTCACGTGCACAGCCCCCATGCCCATGTATACTGTATGTAGAATTTGGAACTCAGTTTATTTAGAACACCTAGCCCTGTCACAAAACCAAAAAAAAGTAATCTCAATTCCCATGGGACTTTTTAGGCAATCGCCATTACAATGCTAGTTATAAAAATACGTATCTTTATTTATATCCAATTAAAAGATAATACAAATCAGATATACCAAGCTTTGTCTTACTTTTACCTTATTTTATGCAAGAAGGGGAAATTTTGTTAAGATGGAAGTCTGGAAAAACCCCCTACACGAGTCTTATGGCAGCAAACTATCAACTCTGTGTTGCCATTATATAGAATTACATATGAGGGCTCGTACAGACGACCGGATCTATCCGCTGGGATTGATCCGCGGATCAGTTCCCGCGGACAAATCCGGTCGTCTGTACGGCCTAGCGGATATTTATCCGTGGAGATTCGTCCGGCCGATCGATTTCAAGCGGATAGAAATTTCTTAGCATGCTAAGAGATCTATCCGCTTGAATGGTGTCCAGCGGATTGATCCGGTCGTCTGTACAGACTCACCGGATCAATCCGTCCGCTCCCATCCCCCGCATGCGTCGTAATGATTCGACGCATGCGTGGAAGTAGTTACCCTCCAGCGTCGCGCACGTCGCCGCGTCATCGTCGCGGCGCGACACGTCACCGCGGATGTTTTCCACGCGGATTTTGATCCGATGGTGGGTACAAGCCATCTGATCAAAATCCGGAGGAGGAATATCCGCTGGAAACGGTCCGGCGGACCGTTTCCAGCGGATATCCCCTCGTCTGTACGAGGCCTGAGAGTAGAATTTGCCCAAAGATGTTTGATCAAATCTGGTCCAACTGGATCAATGCTTGTGGTTAAGCCTCATTATTGGGTTTATGCTTTTTATATTGAACTGATTTATCCTTTGCTCCCCCGTCCTTCCACCATTTCTTTACCCCTCCCTTCTACTCCCGCCTCCATATCCTAAAGCCTATGCTGCTCCTCACCCCCCCTCCTTTCATTCCCATCTCCCTCCATTTTCCTAAACACAATCCAAGAGGAATTTGGCAGATATGAGTGGAGGGTATACTTCTCTCTTACATACATGATGGTAAATTATTTTTGCTGTATAATGTAAAATCCAGGGTTAAACTCTCTCTTGGAAGTTTCCTTATGATATGTACTGTCATGTAATTTAACTAATTGTCTGTAAGTTGAGTTTTTGTTCTTATTCAATAAAAACTTGTCTGTTAAAAAATATATATATGAACTAATGACTTACCATTCTGTGGCAGGAACCCACGCTGTTAATTATTAGCTAGGGCTAATGTTGGTAGATGTTCATAGTCGCTACAGACTACCCATCTTTTAGCCCGATCATCATTGTAATGTGCTCTTGTATGTACTGTGCTCTACTATGAGGATGTCCTTACAACCTTTTAGTTTATTGGTTTTTGTTTATTTTTCGACGTAATTCTTAAAATGTTGTGTATTGCGTCATGCCTCGTTCCTAGGATCTTCATTACTATCCTAGGTGGGATGCCCTCTTTTAGGATGAAACAGGAGCTTGCTCACAGTTTGTACCCATTTGGGGTGACTGGCTCCACCCCAGGTCGGGGTTTATGGCTATTGATAAAAGGGTACCTCAGATAAACATTATAATTACAACATTGTACTGGATAATCTTCCACTAATTAGAGGATCTACCATTTGTTTTGTTTCTGTTAATGCTTTGTGATGTATGACATAATTTGATTGATATTGCTTATTACCCTTTGTAATGTCTACCACTTATTGCTTCTCAATAAAAATGTATGGTAAAAAAAAAAAATATATATATATATATGAATGAATGAATGAATGACTTGTATAGCGCAACTCATGCGAACTGAATCGCCTCTGGGCGCTTTTTCCAGCCAGAGTCTGCTTGGCTGGTGCGGTCATTTTACCCCGTAGGATCGTGACACGCTTGGGACACACAGTCATACACACAGATATACATATATATACTGGACCAATTTGGACAAGATCCAATTTACCTACCAGCATGTCTTTGGAGTGTGGGAGGAAACCGGAGTACCCGGAGGAAACCCACGCATGCACAGGGAGAACATGCAAACTCCAGGCAGATGGTGTCGTGGTCGGGATTCGAACCAGCGACCCTTTTTGCTGCTAAATTTACATTATAACGGCTTAAACATAAAAAATGTTAATACAATACACATGACTGCACATATTTCTCTGTTCGGGATACATGGGATAGAGCTATGCAGGATGATGACATAATTTCCCCAAACAAAGATATATGGGCAGTCATGTGCATTGACATTTTTTTATGTATCAGCCAGTATAATGTACATTTTTTATTATGTTTTAACTGTATATAAATAAAGAGACGTGATTTTATAAATAGCATTGTACTAGATGTTGCCTAAAATTTCCAAAGGGAATTAAGTTGTCTAATTTTGGCTAAGTTAGAGATGTTGGTAAATTTTTCTGTATCTATTATTTTCATTTCTTTTTCATAGCCCTGTCACAAAAGACATATATCGCATGGACCATGTTCCTCTTTATCAGATACTTAAAAGTACATTGATACTTTTAGCCCTGGTTCACACTGATGATACTTTGAAATCGTGCTACTTTACTTGAAGTAGCGCGATTTCAAAGTAGCAAGGTCAGCGCGATTTCAGGTGCTACTTGATAGACATTTGTGTGGCTTCATCCACAGATGTCTATAGAAATCGCACCTGAAATCGACAAAAGTAGTGCAGGAACTACTTTTGCAAATCGGTGCGGCTGGGCAAAATCGGTGTCGCACCGATTGGTACAGTGCCATTGCCGCCAATAGGCTGCGACTTGTCATGCGATTTGATCTCTCAAATTGCATGACAAATCGCTCCAATGTGAACCTTGGCTAACATTCATTAAAATTTGGGTTTAGATGTGCACATTACTGCTGACTGATTATGTTTAGAACAGAAAGAGAATATATAAAAAGGGAAAACTTTAAAAATGATTTTGGCAAAGAGTCGCTATAGATGAAATATAGATATGAGTGTCTTTTCTGAACAAAAAAAAATAAAGAACAAATAAGACAGCACTTAAATGTAGCTAAGATAATTGTTTATCTGTTCCTTCATGAATGAAGATATCCTGTGCCTTTCTATTCCTCCTGTGTAAAACATAAACTGTGGGTAAAAGACAACCCATTTCAGTCTTTTTCTTCTTGATTTGTGACAATGTCAAAGTTCTGTTTAGTTATCACCCAGACTTTCTTTATATATACAAACGTTGTCAGGCCTCCCTTGCTAGACAACTATGTGAAAGAAGGAAAGGTCATCTAAGTTAAAAGAAAACAATTCAGTATGCCACAAACCAAGAAAAATATCTGTCACATTGACGATTTTTTTTTTCTTCTTCTCAGTTGAGCTGCTTTTCAGTTTGTGTTTGACCTTCCCAACAACTTACTTGGTACAAGGAAAAAAAAGATTACTTTGTGCCTCAGAAAACAAAGAACGATACAATTTCTTCATAGTAAATCTTTCACAATCTCATGGTAACTGCCACTGAATTTCAACAAAATAAACACCACCTACCATCTACCATCTTGTTGAATGTAGTAAAAAAAATAGATCCTAAAGACTCCAAAATAAAGAGACAAAATTCAATGTCAGTGATGTCATTACTGACAGGGGAATAAATTGCATTTCAAACGATTTATATAAAAAAATACAGCTTAATATAAATTTGGGTGTAGGAGTAAAAATCAAGATACTTTTAGGTAGATTCAGAAAGAGTTAGGCCGGCTTATCTACAGATAAGCCGACCTAACTCTGAATCTGCACCGACCTATGTTTAAGCATATTCTCTAACAGAGATACACTTAAACATATCTAAGATACGACAGCTTGCGCCGTCCTATCTTAGATTGCAATGTTTCTGATGGCCGCTAGGTGGCGCTTCCATTGCGGCCGGCGTAGATTATGTAAATGAGCTTGTACGCCGATTCACGAACGTGCGCACGGCCGCCGCAGTCGAATTACGTAGTTTCCGTAAGGCCTTAGGCGGCCTAAAGTTATTCCACCTATTAAGTGGAATAACAATGCTAAAGTATGGCCGCCGTTCCCGCCGCGAGGTTCGAATTTTTAACGTTGTTTGCGTAAGTCGTCCGCGAATCGGGAGTTACGTCGTTTACGTCTACGTCGAAATCAATAGGCCCGTACGGCGTACTTAGCCACAATGCGCACTGGGAAATGTAGGCGCCCGGTGCATGCGCAGTTACAAAAAACTTCAAAAAACGTGACGTCAAGCCTCATTTCCATACAACACGCCCCCCTCCAACCAATTTGAATTAGGCGCCCTTACGCTCCCGCTCGTTTTAGGCTACGCCGCCGTATATTAGCAGGTAAGTAGATTGAGAATCACTACTAGCCTAGCTAATTTACGGCGGTGTAGCCTAAACAGGCTAGGCTACGCCGCCCTAAAGTTAATCCAATGTACCTGAATCTACCTATTTGTTTGCAGAAGCACATCCAGTGTCTTTATGACTCATGCCGCGTATACACGATCGGTCAAACCGATGAGAACGGTCTGATGGACCATTTTCATCGGACCAAACCGATCGTGTGTGGGCCCCATCAGTTATTTATCCATAGGTTAAAAAAAAAGCAATCTTCTTTCAAATTTTACCGATGGATACCTAACTGATAGAAAAAAAAACGATCGTTAGTAGGCACAACCATCGGTTAAAAATCCACGCATGCTCAGAATCAAGTCGACGCATGCTTGGAAGCATTGAACTTCATTTTTTTCAGCACGTCGTTGTGTTTTACGACACAATCGTTTTTTTAACCGATGGTGTGTAGGCACGACGGACCATCAGTCAGCTTCATCGGTTAACCAATGAAAACGGTCCATCAGACCGTTCTCATCGGTTTGACCGATCGTGTGTATGCGGCATTAGTCTCTCCCTAACGCTGGCGGGTGTTGCCATTTTATATTCTTTTACTTGACTATGCTTGTGAGTATCACATAAAACAATAAATATAAGGTGTGGAACATATTAGACCATGGTATGTGTTTTTTTTTCTATTTTAGTGACACTGGCACTTTTCCCTGGAGCTGAGGCTGTGGAGGACGATGTCTGAAGTGTGGTCCTGCGGTGTTCCATCTGGTGCTGACCTGGTACCTGAGGGACAATGAAGTATCATGATGGTTTACACTTTTATAATGTGGGCAAATGTTGCATTGTTTAGATGTGTTCAGTTAGTAGAGACATATCCCAACAGACTAAAGGCTGTAATTAAAGCAAAAGGTGGGTCAACAAAATACCGACAAGGGGTGATCCTTTTTCCCCAAAAAATCTGACATGTGGGTGTTATACCTTTCACTTGGATGTTATACGTTGCACTAGTAAATATAGCTGAATAAAACAAAAACTGTGTCTGTCAGGTTGCAAAGCAACGCAAAAAAATGTGATTATTTTAAGGGGGGGTTGTTCTTTTCTATACCCACTGTACTGTATGTAAAGAGTAGGTATTTTGCTTTTGACAGGCTTAGAAGAGTCAATCTGCATTCCCAGGGAAACTGTAGCTCTAGGCTTAGACTTTAGCAGCTTTTCTACAACTCCAGGCTCGACACACTACATTGCCCACATTTCTAGAATTTTAAGAAACCATGACCTGGAAATCAATAGGTTCAACCAGCCTAATTAAAACCATAAACTCTATTTCACATTTTTAAGGGCTAAGGAGTAGTTAATGAAGGATCACATTACTCATTCCATTCACCGCTTCTCTTTGTCTTCTAACTGCCAGTGATTGGTAGTTCTGCGTTAGAAGAACACATGTGGGGTTACCAACTCATCCCTTAAATTACTAAAATATTTGGATTGTACAGATTCTATGGCTGATTAAATCCAGGTAGGCCACTGAGTGACCCTTATTATCGACGGATGCCGTATAAACTTGTCAGTAATTAAAAATATTCTCAAATTTAAAGCTACAGTAACACTCTTTATATAAAATGGATAACAAGTAACAGAAATTATGAAATCTTAATTTTCCTGAAGAAAATACTGCTCCTTGCTCTACCAATGCTGGTCATGTGTGGGGAGCATGTTACTGATTTTTCTTTCACCCGTATGAAGTTGCTAGATCTTACACACAGCGCTGTCTTTTGGGGGAAGAGAGAGATTTCTAAGACCAATGTAATCTCCAAGTCTTGACATCAAACTAACATTGGGTTTCTTCCCTTTGTTCCCAACAGCCAAACAGAGCATCAGGGTCGGAAAGCAATGATAAGTACAACTATGGAGACAGGCACTGAAAATTATTTGTTTCAATAATTATGCATTACATTTCAGTAGCTTGTCAAACCTTGAAATTGTTAAATGGTTTCTTTGCAGTTTAACTACTTGAAGCCTAACTTTGGGCATGTAGGATATAGGGCAGTTATGGCGAACCTTTTTAAACCTGAGTGCAAAAACTTAAATAAATAAGTTGGTTTTGTGTTGCAAAGTGCCAACACGGCAATTAGCGAGAGAGGGGGGCTGAGCGAAAGAGCAGGGGTGTGTGAGAGAGAGAGATGGGGGTGTGTGTGAGAGAGAGGGGGTGTGTGAGAGAGTGGGGGGTTAGAGAGAGAGGTGGGGGAGAGAGGATGTGTGAGAGAGGGGGTGTGACAGAGAGGGGGACAGAGAGAGGGAGGGGGCTGAGAGAGAGGGGAAACAGAGGGAGGGAGGGGGGCTGAGAGAGAGGGGGCATAGAGAAAGGGGTGTGAGAGAGAGGGAGGGGGACAGAGAGAAAAGGGTGTGAGAGAGAGGGAAGGGGACTGAGAGAGATGGGGCAGAGAGACGGAGGGGGCTGAGAGAGAGGGACGGGGCTTAGAGAGGGGTGTGAGAGACAGGGTAGCTGAGAGAGATGGGGGGCTGAGAGAGAGAGGGACAGAGAAAGAGGGGTGTGAGAGAGAGGGAAGGGAACTAAGAGAAAGGGGGGGCAGAGAGAGAGGGGTGTGAGAGAGAGGGAAGGGGACTGAGAGAGAGGGGTGTGAGAGAGAGGGAAGGGGACAGAGAGAGGGGGATACAGAGAGGGGAGACTGAAAAAGAGGGGGGCTGAGAGGAGAGAGACCTCTAGCTCTGTCCTATTCTGCAGTCCGTGCCTTTGTCTGCAGGTAGTCAGTGCATAATTGTGCCAGGTACCTGTCTCCGTCCTTGATCCAGGAGAGCTCTCTGATCTGTTCCATCCAGGGGCTCCCCTACAGCCTGTGCCTCCCACCTGTCCTCGTCTTCCAGGCCCACAGTCAGCCTGTTCTCCGGGCCTCACTGTTGAGGAGGAGGAGTCCAGGCTCCGGAAGGCACAGGGAATGCTGTGCCCGCTGCGCCCGTCTTCTCTCCCTCCCGTGCTCCCAGGCCTGTTACTGTAGCCTTCCACACAGAGGATGTGGGGCTACCCACTCACTCGCGCAGATAGCATCCTGCACCTTGCCGCTGCTTGCTGACCCGCTGCGAACCTGGACCCACGTGCCCACAGAGATGGCTCTGCTTGCCAGCTGTGGCACGCGTGCCATAGGTTTGCCATCACTGATTTAGGGTCTGGTCCTCTTCCCTTTGATGCTGAAATGTGGGCTAGCATTCCTACCTGCAGCCATTTTCCACCCTGATCTTGAACTGTATATGGTAAAGAGACGGTGACAAGATATGTTGGATACTGAAACCAACAAGGGGGAAGTACATGAATTTGATTTGAGATCAGCCTCTTGCAGCCCCTGTACAGTGGGGTTGGAAACGAAGAAGCAGTACAAGGAGCATTATGGTTCATGTGTTGAAGCATGTTGATAGGAAGAGAAAGCAGAATGCCAAAGAGATGATCTCATGTGCTGCTTTTTCTTTCACTGCCAAGTCAAGGGACTGGGGCAGGTTCTGGGCAACCTTGGCTCAGAGAAAGGGGGTTAAATTATGCTGGCAATCAGACTATTTTTTTTTTTTTTTACTGTTCTCAAGATTAATCGCACATATTGTAAAGAAAGCTGGTTATGTTATTTTATCTTTAAATGGGCTATTCATTTATTTCCTACTATTTTTGGCTGTAATTCTACTTTTTTGTGGTACATTAGTATCATGTCTATTGTCTAACTACAGCTTCACAATTTACTTGTCAATCATAATATCCGGGGCTGGAGTTTGATCACCCAAATAAATATATTAATAATTAAAGTGGAAGTAAATTCTTTTTTTTTTTAAATGCATACCTACAGGTAAGCCTATAATAAATTTTAGTTTAATTAATATCTCCGAAACTTGCACTGTTCTAAGGTAAGCATTTCATGATTGCGATGCATACTAGCACATTATGCCATTGTTATGCAGGTTTTTTTTTTTTTAAAGGCCGCTTTAAATTTAGAGTTTTAGGGCCAGATCCAGAGAGCAAGTACGCCGGCGTATCTACTGATACGCCGGCGTACTTTCAAATTTCCTCGCGTCGTATCTTTAGTTTGAATCCTCAAACCAAGATACGATGGCATTTGGGTAAGATCCGACAGGCGTACAGCTTCGTACGCCTTCGGATCATAGATGCAATACTTCGGCGCCCGCTGGGTGGAGTTTGCGTCGTTTTCTGCGTCGGGTATGCAAATTAGCGATTTACGACGATCCACGAACGTACGCGCGGCCATCGCATTTTCTAACGTCGTCTGTAGTCGGCTTTTTCCGGCGTATTAGCTGGTATTTTGCGGCGTATAGATAGACTTGCCATGTTAAGTATGGTCGTCGTTCCCGCGTCGAAATTTGACTTTTTTTTTTTTGCGTAAGTCGTCCGTGAATAGGGATGGACGTAACTCACGTCTAAGTTCAAAAAATGCCGTTGTTGCGACGTCATTGCGCGCAAAGCACGGCGGGAAATTTCAAAATGGAGCATGGGCAGTTCAAATGAATCACGCCCCCTACCCGCCGATTTGAATTCCGCCGCCAGAAATACACTACGCCGCCGTAACTTAAGGCGCAAATTCTTTGAGGATTCGAAGATCCGCCAGGTAAGGTACGGTGGCGTAGCGTATCTCTGATACGCTGCGCGGATCTAATTCTATGTGGATCTGCCCCTTAGAGCCCATTCACACAGGTGCTGTGACCTGAATAAGCACCTTGTTTATGTATTTGGAATCGCCTGGAGCGACGAGCAGGTAGGCTATGTTTCTCTATGGGGCACGGAGGCTGTACAGACACAGGCGTGCAAAGGACAGAGAGAGTCCCTGAGCACACACTCTCTGCTTTAAGGGCCACTTACCTGCCCCTGCACACCTGTCACATTAGGATGAGCGGCTGTGTCCCAGTGGACAAACATACGCTGCCTGCACACAGCTCCAGCCGCTTAAAAAAAGCACGTATTCGCACTTTACAAGCCACAGTGCCTATGTGAAGGGGGCCTTAATCAAACAGAACATTAATAAATTAAAGGGGTCATATTGACAGACCCAATATATTAAATGATAGACAGGGATTATGAATTACTTACTATTCAGTCATGATTCCAGTTGAATCTATAATAATTTTCATACCAGTTGTGCGTCATAGCTGAAATCCATACCAACCATATTACTGCACTCATGAATAATCTTCAGTTTTCTTCATTAATGTTCATTTTAGTTCAGGCAAAAGTTACTCCATGAATGTTCATTTGAGTTCAGGCAAAAGTTGTCTGAAGCGTCTGTGCATAAAAATCATTAATAATAGAGAGACCGATGTACATGCTCTTAGAGATTGCCCTCGTGGATAGGCAAACTGGCCTCTTATTACTTTTTCCGAACACGCTGATTTCCAATTCTATTTTTAGTTGACAGATGTTCCTTTTTACAATACCCACTGTGCCCTCTGCTCACTGCTATTTACATCTTTGTTTAAATTAGGCTGCCTCTTTGAAATGTAATGTTTGCACTCACTAAGCAAATGCTTAGCAGAAAAATTGACCTACTGGTTAACAAGTATTAAAGGAAACCTTTCCAAAGAGAAATGTGGAGACATTTCTGAAATGCAAATGTCAGTTGCCTGGCTGTTTAATCCGCTTTTATTTTGCCTTCCCTGGTTGCTCCTGCCCTCTGTTATCAACATGCTAATGAGATTTTAAAATAAACCCTTTCAGTTTTTGTAACATTTTTAATTTTTAATAACACATTGGCCTGGATTCAGGTAGATTTGCGCATTTTTTTTACGGAGGCGCCTCCGCAAATTTACTGCGCTGCCCTTGATTCACGGAGCAGTAGCTCCGTAAATTGCGTGGGCGCACCGGCAAAATGCCCGGCGTAAGCGCGCGCAATTTAAATGATCCCGTAGGGGGCGGGAATCATTTAAATTAGGCGCGTTCCCGCGCCGATCGTAGAGCGCATGCTCCGTCGGGAAACTTTCCCGACGTGCATTGCGGCAAATGACGTCGCAAGGACGTCATTTGCTTCAAAGTGAACGTGAATGGCGCCCAGCGCCATTCACGAATCACTTACGCAAACTACGTAATTTGAAATTTCGCGACGCGGAAATGACGGGTATACGTAACATTGGCTGCCCCTGCTAATAGCAGGGGCAGCCTTACGCGAAAAACGCCGTACGGAAACTACGTAAACTGCGTACGCAGGGCTCGCGTAATGTTGTGAATCGGCGTTAGTATGCAATTTGCATACTATACGCTGAGCACAACGGGAACGCCACCTAGCGGCCATCGCAAGAATGCAGCCTAAGATATGCGGGCATAAGAGCCTTATGCCGCGCATATCTTAGGCTGCAGTCGGCGTAACAAGGTTCCTGAATCAGGAGCATTCGTTACGCCGGGGCAAGTAAGCAATTGCGCTGTGTAACTATGGTTACACAGGCGCAATTGCTTCTTGAATCCAGGCCATTGTCATTACTAGACCTCTGTGCTTCTTTGTGCATTTTAGGCAGATCATGTCTGGTGAAAGTGGCTGTACATTTACGTTCTGAAAAACACTACAGTGTCAGTACACAAGAGCCCTGGTTGGCTCTTGGAAGGAGCCATGGAAATATTAAAATGCCTTGATGGGTGGATGTAAGTCTGAAGGTGTGGATGTGCCTAAGCAGACTGCTACTGCTTGCAAAACTCCCCAGCCAATGCCCACATGTGATGTTGAGCCTCTATGGATGAAAAAAAAATGAAATTCAACAAGTAAAAGGACGTGGCCAAGGACAGCCAGACTAGGGAGATAAGTGCTAAGTAATGCTGCACATCCTTCAGCCAGGAAATTAGGTGGGCTCTCCCCGACTTACTTCATCTTCCAATGCACAATTCAAGAAGCTCACAGTATGCAGTGAAATCAGAGCAGACAATTTCATGTGCTTCAAGTTCAGCTTCAAGCATACAACAAACTTGCTGGCATAAGGCCTGGATAAGGATGCCGAGCTCCCAATGACTGAGTGCACCAAGATGGTAGCATAGGACATAGGCTATGACACCTAAACAGAAGATCACTTCAGGACAGCACTGGATCCATTGGGCACAGTGAGCAAGCTTTCTGATAAGAGCCCAGCATCACAGGTAAGAGAAAAAGGGTGAAGGAAAAAGCAAGGGGGAATAAAGTTCTTCTTTAAAACTGGCCATAGACGTTTCAAATTTTGACCCGCTCTGCGGGAGGGAACACAATCACTGCTGATGAGGGAATCAATTTTCTTTCCTGCAACCCCTGATTGCAGGAAAGGAAATTTCTCCATCTATGGCTGGCTTAAAATGTTACTAAACCCAGGACCCTGCATTTACTATATCTAGTTTCCCACATCTCACACAACAAGGAAATGCAATTATTTTAGTAATTATAAACTTGTCTTGTGACTTCTATGAGCGTCTGGTTAAAGCTTGTAGGGGGAGTTTTCATTCTCCAACGATTGTCCACAGGCCCGGACTGGCCATCGTGAACACCAGGCATCTGCTCAGTAGGTTGAGGCCGCCAGGCCACATGTCCAAGGCAGCTGGGCTGCTCTTTGAACCCGCGCCGCTCACCTAGCCTCTCTGCGGCCACCCATTCAATTCACTGCATGGCCATAGGAGACTAGAGGTCAGCTGACCGTGAAGGGGAGGAGTTAGAGAGGAGACCCCTTCACTGCATATTGGAACAAGTGTCACTGCTGTCTGCCAATTCAATTCACTGCATGGCCATCGGAGACTAGAGGTCAGCTGACCGTGAAGGGGAGGAGTTTGAGAGGAGACCCTTTCATCGCATATTGGAACAAGTATCACTGCTGTCTGCCCATTCAATTCACTGCACGGCCGTCGGGCCCAGGGACACAGAGATTAGAGGTCAGCTGACTGGCAAGGGGAGGAGCTGGAGAGGGGACCCTTTCATCACATGTTGGGACAAGTGTCACTGCAGGCACAGACACCATGGACTGCAGATAAAGTGAGTGCTGCTTTGTCAGTTCACCACACGTTTGTCACATTTTGCAGAGATAACTGTGATGAGAGGATGCTTTGGTCACTGTTAGCCGGATTCAGAAAGCACTTACGCCGACGTATCTTCTGATAAACCGCGTAAGTGCACGGATGCGCCGTTGTATCTATGCGCCTGATTCTTGAAAGAAGATACGCCTGAATTTTGGCTCCATCCGACCGACGTAAGTCTCCTACGCCGTCGTATCTTGGTCGCATATTTACTCTGGCCGCAAGGGGCGCTTCCATTGATTTACGCGTCGAATATGCAAATGACCGAGATACGCCCGTCGCAGTAGTATACGCCGTTTACGTAAGGCGTACGTCCGGCGCAAAGTTATTCGACCTATAGGAGACGTATCCCATGCAAAGGTATGGACGACGGAACAGCCGTCGTATTTTACGTTGTTTACGTAGGACTACGTGAATAGGGCTGGGCGTAGGTTACGTTCAGTGATTTGACGTATCTTAGGCGTTAGGTCCGACTTGATTCTGAGCATGCGCACTGGGAAGCGCCCACGGGACGGTGCATGCGCCGTTCGTTCGGCCATTCATTTGCATGGGGTCACGGTTCATTTAAATGGATCACGCCCACTTCTTTCCTACTTTGGATTAGGCGGGCTTACGCCGGCCAATTTACGTTACGCCGGCGTACCGTTGGGAGAGAGTGCTTTGTGAATACTGTTCTTGCCTCACTGATTTACGTCGGCGTAGCGCACATGAGATGCGCTACGCCGGTATAAAGATGCGCCACTCTACGTGAATCCGGCTATGTGTGTCTATCTCTTTCTCTCTCTTATAATGTGAGTGATAATAAACAGAGGATAACAGAAGGCAAAGTGAAGGCATCAGAGATCCGACATTGCCTTCACTTTACCTTCTGTTATCCTCTGTTCAATATCACTTACATTGTGAGAGATAGACAGTTCTTGGACCCAACAAAGTGTCCTGCATTTAACCACTAGCAATTTGTGGCCAGCAAAGCAACCAGTCAAACCGATGTGTGTCTGATTGGCTGCATTAAAGGCCAGAGGAGAGATTGGGGGTGTAGACCCCCCAATCTCTCCATAAAAAGAACCTATCACTGCCCATGCTATTAAAAGGGATGTTGTTCATGCCTTGTAATAGCAATAAAGTTGAAAAATAAAAAAAGTTAAAGGTACAGTGTTAATTTTTTAAAAAAATAAAACAATTTAACCACTTGACCTCTGGAAGATTTACCCCCCTTCATGACCAGGCAATTTCTTGCGATACGGCTCTGCGCTGTATTGCTACATCTTTTTTGTAAGAAAAAATCCAAAAAAGTGTATATTTTCATTTATTTATTTATTTATTTATTACTAGTAATGGCGGTGATCAGCAACTTCTATTGGGACTGCAATATTGAAGCGGACATTCTGACACTAATTGACACTTTTGGCGACCAGTGACACTAATATAGTGATCAGTGTTAATAATATACACTGTCACTATACTAATAACACTGGCTGGGAAGGGGTTAACATCAGGGGCGATCAAAGGGTTAACTGTGTTCCTAACCAGTGTTTTTCTAAACAGTGTGTGGTGCTTTCACTAGGGGAACATAGGATCTATGCCTTCCCTCCTGTCAGAATGGTTATCTGCCTTGTTTACACAGGCAGACTGCCGTTCTATCTCTGTGCTGGATGATAGGTGGGTGCCGGCGGAGGCACGTACCCTACCCGGAGAAGTCAGATCACATACATATACGTGATCCGGCGTAGAGGGGCCGCCATGTAGCAGTAAAACTGCTATGGTGCGGACCTTAAGTGGTTAAATAAAAAAATAAAATAAAATAATAAAAAAAACAAAAAAAATGTAAAGCACCCCTGTTCCCCCATGCTCACGCACAAATGCAAACACACATATAGGTCCTGCACGCATATGGAAACGGCGATCACACCACACATGTAAGGTATCCCCGCGAACGTCACAGCGAGAGCAATACTTTTAGCACCAGACCTCCTGTGTAACTCTAAATTTGTAACGGGGTGGACGGAATTTTAAAGTGAGACATGTTTTGTATCTATTTACTTGGAAGTAACATCATCTTTTATATTCAACCAAACAATTGGGTATTATATTATGTTTTAAGTGTATTGTTTCCCAAAAGAATTGCATTTGAAAAAAATGCTGCCCAAATATTGTGTGACATAAAAATATGAAACGCCCACCTATTTATTCTCCAGGGCCTCTTCTAAAAAATATATATAATGTTTGGGGGTTCTACGTCATTTTCTAGCAACAAAATTGTTTATTTTACATGTAGTAGAGGAATGCTAGACTTGGCCTAGACTGGAAGGGGATAAGCTGACAGTAGGAGAGAGTTTATCTGACCAGGCTGCTGCTGGTCTTTCATTGTCCAGTCATAAGCTGGAAGAATTGAGGTGACCATGCTGTGGTGCTTAACGGCATCAGAGAAAGATGGATACAAATTCTAATCTTTTGCAAGATAAGTCAGGTCCTATACATGTACATGTAGTTGTAAATTACAGTGACTGAAGCAGGGTAAATATAACTATAAGACATTGAGAAATCAGTAGTTGTCATTATTTGCAATTTGGTTTAAAAAAAGGGGGGCTGCTCAGTCTAAAATGCCCATGCCTATTTTTGTCCCAGTCTGGGTCTGATTTTCCTATGAGAATGAAGGACCTCTGACCCTCTGTCTGTACCATGCCCTATGCTTATCACATGCACAAACTGAGCATGTGTAGCCTGTCCCCTGGCTCTGTAAAAATCAGGAGATATATTGGAGTCAGTGGATCAAACAGCCATTTTACATAATGCAGAGGATTAACCCCTTAGGTTCCACAGTGATTATAATATAAGTATACTGCATATACAGACTGATTTTACTGTTGTGAGTTTAGTAACACTTTAAAGGGGTTGTAAAGGGGAAATTTTTTTTTCCTAAATAGCTTCCTTTACCTTAGTGCAGTCCTCCTTCACTTACCTCATCCTTCCATTTTGCTTTTAAATGTCCTTATTTCTTCTGAGAAATCCTCACTTCCTGTTCTTCTGTCTGTAACTCCACACAGTAATGCAAGGCTTTCTTCCTGGTGTGGAGTGTCATGCTCGCCCCTCCCTTGGGCTACAGGAGAGTCAGGACGCCCACTAACACACAGCTCCTTTCTCTATCTGCAACGTAGTGAGCGTCCTGACTCTCCTGTAGTTCAAGGGAGGGGGCGAGCATGACACTCCACACCAGGGAGAAAGCCTTGCATTACTATGTGGAGCTGCAGACAAAAGAACAGGAAGTGAGGATTTCTCAGAAGAAATAAGGACATTTAAAAGCAAAATCGAAGGATGAGGTAAGTGAAGGAGGACTGCACTAAGGTAAAGGAAGCTATTTAGGGAAAAAAATGTAGCTTTACAACCCCTTTAAGTATAAGGCTCCATGCACACTGAAGCTGATAAACTGCAGTTTATTGGTGTTTTGGCTTTTTTTTTTTAAAGCCCATAAACTGAACTATATGTTAGCCTATGTGCCCATGCACACCTGGGAGTTTTTTTGTGTTAATGAGGTTTGGAGTTTATTGGCTTTTTTTCTGAACGCCCGAAATTTGCATTAAAAGCGCCGTTTTTCGGTGGGAAAACCGCAAAAAAAGCAAAACGCCGAAAAACGCTCAAAATCGCTGGCGCCAGTGTTTTTTTATCCATTAAAACAAAAAAAAAGTAAAGAAAGAAAAAAGCTACACTCAAAAACGCTGATTAAAGCTATTGCAAAAACGCTAAAAAACGTTGAAAGGCTCCCTGCAAAGCTACTGGCGTTTTTTTATAGCTTTTATCAGCTTCAGTGTGCATGGAGCCTAATGATGAGTATTTGGTAAAAGAGGTTTTCATACTGATAAATGTGTTTGTGTAGTGTGTATTGTGTAAGTTATTTTGTGTATGGTAAGTGTTATGCATAAATGAGGGGATGTCATTTGGCCCTGATTCATATTTTACTGTGGGGTCCTGAGAAGCTTAGCTACACCCCTGATCCACACCATTACAAAAAAAAGCAAGCAGCAGTTGGAAGTTTTTTTCACCATAGAATACACAAATTTGGAGCACAAACCTAGGCTGGTGTATGGCTTTATATGCTTGGAACTTTTTTTTATTTTTTAACAGACTGTTCCAGGTTGCTAAGTAAATAAGAGAAGAGAATAATTGCTTTATATTTGGTCCTCAGCCCTGCAGTAACTCTTGCTCCATACCCATCTCTGTAAATTAATATCAATGGTACAAAAATTATTAAAACTGACACTTTTGTTTTGACAATAATTCAAATCTCTAGTCTCAAACTGTCACATTTTGTGCTTTAACAACTGTTATCAAATGCACATTATGCAAATTATTTTAATAAAGAACAGAAGCGAACAGCATGCAGCAATAAAACAGCATCCAAAAATGTAGTTGCTAGCCAGGATAAAAAAAAGGGTAATGTACAGCCAAGATCATTACCATCACTGCTTATTTATTTCTTAAGGTAATTACAGTTTTAATGATACTGGATACTAAATCACTTAAACCAAAGAAAACATTAAAGTGTTTTTAATCAAACAAAACATTTATTACAGAGTTTACTCATTGGCACTGAGTGACCCATTATTTTCCTTCCAGACCTTAAATGTTCTTTTTACTTTGTGTGTTCTACATTTGCTTATTTATATGGCTTTTGTGGTCATTATTTATTTATACGTACATTGCTGTGTTTTGTATCTTTTATTTATTTCAGAATGACCTGGATTGGAAATGTCAGTGTGCCAAGTTTAACTATATTACTTAAGGAGGATTTCTAGATAAAAAAGTGTTTACAAAATTGTAAGCAGTTAGTAAAGGCATTTGCGATATATGCATCTCAAAGGACCACCCCTCACCAGGGGCAGACTGACCATTGAGTCACTCGGGCACTGCCCGAGGGCCCCATGCCACTAGGGGGCCCCATCAGGGATGCCCGGCTCAGTAAAACCAGGGACAGTATGTAAAAATCTGTGTTTTTTTAACATCTATCCCTGTTATGTCTGAAACCGACATGCTTTTGATGTGAAAATCCCGCAATTTTAGCTGCCCTGCCTCTGCATTGCCTCCTGGCGTGGTGGCCATCTGTAAGCCCAGGGGCCCCATAATCTTCTATTGCCCGGGGGCCCCATGAGTTGTCAGTCCGCCCCTGCCCCTCACCTGTACTTGGGGGGTGGCTGTTCCAAAGGACTGATGAAAAGTTGGTTTGGTCATCTAGGACCTTGTTATCTGTAGGCCATTCCCAACATTGTACAGTACTCCTCTCAATGTGACATCACAGTATATTAGCCAACTGAGTTTCACAAACACTGCCCAGCTTGTTTGATTATGTAACAAAATAGTAAATTGAAGCGCCATGCCAATGCGGTTCAGGAGTCCCTTTGTCAGGACTTGAGTGAATGTGAACAGGGTGAATGGACTGGAAGTGCACTGGTGTCATGTATCAGATAAGACCAGAACTGTGTGGACTGCAACAGGGGAAACCCAGACGTGTGTAAGTGAAATATGATGATTTATTAAAGATACGTGAAATAATATAAATACAACCACCTCCAATACCACACAGTGCACAACACCCAATACCAAACTGAACCCACAAATAATAACAGTAACAGACAAATATATACAAGTAATAGGGAAAACCGGAATCATAAACAGGGCCAGGCCAGGGTCGTCAACGGGAGGTCAGCAGCTGGGGAAAGGGAAAACAGACAGGACAAGGAGAGGATGGATGGATCACAGGAGGGATGGGTACAGGTATAAGGCTTAGGGTACAGGATTCAGGTAAGAGACAGGAACAGGATCAGGTACAAATACAAAGCTTGTCAGTTCAGGGTCAGGGCGCAAGGAAAGATACCAAGGCAAAGTATGAGTGTGTCTGCCTGCAATAAGACTCAGGTGATGCCTGATTGCAGGAGATGATGTCGGCCCCACACTGCCAGGAACCACCCGCTTGTGGACACCAGTACTGCAGCCCAAAGATCACATAATACCACCACCAGGAAAAAGCTCCCCTGGCAGGTCCAGACTGCCAGGAGACACCTGCTGGTGGACCACAGTACTGCATACCACTTTCCTCAATAGCTTGATACACCCCAATTCTAGTACTGGGAAGCACAATTTTATTGGTTTGCAAAAATAATAATCAGTGATTGATTAAAATTCCATTTATAATGTTTTATCTGGAAACTAGAACTACATTTTAAAGAAAACCTTGTTTACTGAAATCTTATTGTGCAAATGCTAGTTTCCTGGCTGTCATGCTTATTATTAGCTTCAATATATTCAGTCAATGGAGTAATGAGAGGGCAAGCAGAGCCAAACCCTGGTGAAAATAAAGGGAACCCGATGTTTCTTGAAGCAGGAGGTTCTTAAGAAAGGATCTTTTTCACCCCCTGAAAAGGTTGAGTTTTTCCGCTCTCCTCTCTCATTTCATCAGTATCTGGCTCTACTTTAGCTCTCAATAATATTCCTATTATGGGTACTAACATCTTGTATATATTCATGAATAGGGTGAACTAGAATTACATCGGGCACACAGGTCAGTTAGGGGTCAGACATTAATGGAGAGTGGAATGGGGATAGATGGGGGGAGGGTTATGACAGGTGACAAGAAAGTTCCCATGTTGCAAACAGTCCTTCGGAAACTATAGTGCCATTTGTACTACTAAAAATGATATGAAAAACACCAGAGAAAAATGTAATAATACATTTAAGTGTTTGTTCACCAATGCCAGAAGTCTGCCAAGCAAAATGGGTGAGTTGGAAGCTCTGGGGCATGAGGAGAGCTATGATGTAATTGGTATTGCTGAAACTTGGCTTCAATCCTCACATGACTGGGCTATTAATATTCCTGACTATGCTCTCTTTTGGAAAGACAGGGTAAAAAGGAAAGGTGGCTGGGTTTGTCTCTATGTGAGAAGTGACCTCAAAGCAAGCGTGAAAGAGGACCTGGTTGATGAAGAGTGTGATGAGGCTGAAGCATTATGGGTGGAACTGCATACAGATGTGCGTAGTGCAAAGTTAATCATTGGAGTTTGTTATAGACCACCCAATGTTAATGAGGAGGTGGAGACTCTGTTGGACCTGGTAATCTCAAACCATGCAGAGCTTATTACTAATGTGTTCCTTTATCTGAACATTAGTAATAAGCTCTGCATGGTTTGAGATTACCAGGTCCAACAGAGCATCATTCCTAGTTGGGTTCTCAATAAACTGGACCATAAAATTGTCCTGCAATAGGTTTTTTAATTTTTGCCCTTTAACTGACCCAGCAGTGCCATTACTCCAGTCAATTTCTGGGTAGTTAAAATCCCCCATTATTATCACCGTCCCAGCCCTTGCAGCCCTTTCCATCGGTGTAAGAGCTGAGTCTCCACCTCCTCATTAACATTGGGTGGTCTATAACAAACTCCAATGATTAACTTTGCACTACGCACATCTGTATGCAGTTCCACCCATAGCAGTGATCATAACATGATTTCATTTGATGTTAACTATAAGCAAGAAATACATACAGGAAAGATAAAAACACTTAATTTCAAGAGAGCAAATTTTCCAAGGATGAGGGCTGCTCTCCAGGACTTAGACTGGGAGGGAATATTGGCATCAAGAAACACAGAACAGAAATGGGAATTCTTCAAAAAGACTGTTTGGGACCTCACTGCAAAGTATATTCCCATGGGCAATACGTTTAAAAGGCTAAAAATAAAACCTATGTGGCTCACGGTCAAAGTTAAAAAAGCTATAAACAATAAGAAAAGTGCCTTTAAAAAATATAAAAATGAAGGAACACTAGTGTCGTTTAAATGTTACAAAGAATATAACAGGATATGTAAAAAGGAAATCAAGGATGCAAAAATTCATAATAAACGACAGATTGCAAAACATAGTAAACCCCCCAAAAATCTTCAAATATATTAACAGTAAAAAGGTCAAGTCTGAGCATGTACGCCCTTTACAAAATAATCTAGAGTGGGTGACTGGGGACAAAGAGAAGGCTAATTTATTAAATGCTTTCTTCAGCTATGTGTATACAATGGAGCATGGGGGAGCTCATGTCCATAATGGGGGTGGTAGTGACACAGCCCCAAATCCACAATGGCTCAAAAGTGATATGGTCCAGAAATATTTAGACAGAATAAAGGTGGATAAAGCACCTGGACCAGATGGCATCCACCCACAGATCCTAAAGCCACTGTATCTAACTTTTAGGGACTCATTAATGACAGGAATAGTAGCACTGGATTGGCGTAGAGCCAATGCAGTGCCCATATTTAAAAAGGGAACAACGTCTTACCAAGTAACTATAGATCTGTTAGTTTAACTTTTGTAGTTGGGAAGATACTGGAGAGATTAATAAAAGACCACATAGACAAGTTCTTGCTGGAAAAAAACTATTTATGCAACAGACAGCATGGATTCATGAAAGACAGAAGTTGTCAGACAAACCTGATTTCCTTTTATGAAGAGGTAAGTATAACCTTGGACAGAGGCGTGGCTTTGGACGTGGAATACTTGGATTTTGCAAAAGCGTTCGATACAGTTCCGCACACACGGCTAATGTGTAAGGTAAGGTCTACAGGATTGGATATATCAGTTTGTAAATGGATAGAAAACTGGCTGAAAGCCAGAATTCAGAGAGTAGTGGTTAATGATTCTTACTCTGAATGGTCTAAGGTTATTAGTGGTGTACCCCAAGGTTCAGTGTTGGGACCCTTACTTTTTAATACCTTTATAAATGATATTGGGTCTGAGATCAAAAGTAACATTTCTGTCTTTGCAGATGACACCAAGCTATGCAGTGGAATAACGTCTTTATAGGATGTCTCCAATTTACAAGCCGGCCTCGATGCTCTGTCTAATTGGGCATCTAAGTGGCAGATGAGGTTTAATGTTGATAAATGTAAAGTTATGCACTTGGGGACTAACAATATGCATGCGTCATACATGCTAGGGGGAGTACAACTGGAGGGATGCATAGTGGAGAAGGATCTGGGGGTTTGGGTTGATCGTAAGCTCAATAATTGCATGCAATGCCAAGCTGCGGTTTCCAAAGCGAGCAAAGTCCTTTCTTGTATTAAGAGAGTTATGGACTCCAGAGAGAGAGATATAATTTTGCCCCTGTACAAATCATTAGTAAGACCTCATCTGGAATATGCAGTTCAGTTTTGGGCACCAGTTCTCAAAAAGGATATCCGGGAACTGGAGAAAGTGCAGAGAAGGGTAACCAAACAGATAAGGGGCATGGAGGAGCTCAGCTATGAGGAAAGATTAGAAGAACTGAATTTATTCACTCTTAAGAAGAGGAGAATAAGGGGGGATATGATCCACATGTACAAATGCATAATGGGTCCATATAGTGAACTTGGTGTTGAGTTATTTACTTTACGGTCAACACTGAGGACAAGGGGGCACTCTTTACGTCTAGAGGAAAATAGATTTCGGCCCAGATTCACAGAGAGCAGGGCGCACATTACGCCGTCGTAGAGCAAACACTGTACGCTACGCCAACGCAGTGCAGAGAGGCAAGCATTGCATTCAGCAAGCCAGTGCTCCCAAAGCTGCACCAGCGTAGCGTGGGTTTCGAAGGCGCACGTTGGCATAGGTGGAAGTGGGTGTGAACCCATGCAAATGAGGCGTGACCCCATGCAAATGATGGGCCGAGCGCCAGACAGGAACGTATCACGAACTGCGCCGTGCCGTGGACGCACCCCCATGCGCCTGCTCACAACCACGCCGGCAAAACTGCCTAAGCTACGCCGGATTACTGCGTACGCCGTGAACATAACGTACGCCCAGCCAGACACACGTCCAACGCACAATACGCTGGCTTGTGTTCCCTGGTACAGACCTGTGCATGTCTGTTGCTGGGTTGCACCTCCTTTATGGGGAATAACTTTACGCCAGACGTAAAACTTACGCGCATCTCGCGTAGAATGCGCCGGGCACACGCACATTCGTGAATCACCATATTTCCCTCATTTGCATATTTGAATGGCTAATCAATGGGAGCAGCACCATGCGCCCAGTCTAAATTTGTGCCCACCCTACGCCGGCGTGAGCAAGCTACGTTGGTGGGGTGTAGCATGGTTTTAGGCGCATGTCTGTTTGTGGGTCTGGCACACAGATACGACTGCGCACATTTGCACTTACGTCGGCGTAACTTGTTATACGTCGGCGTAAGTGCTTTGTGAATCTGGGCCATTATCTCCAAATACAGAAATGTTTCTTCACAGTAAGAGCTGTGAAAATGTGGAACAGACTGCCTCCAGAGGTGGTTCTGGCCAGCTCAGTAGATTGCTTTAAGAAAGGCCTGGATACTTTCCTAAATGTATATAATATAACTGAGTACTAAGATTTATAGGTAAAGTTGATCCAGGGAAAATACGATTGGATCAACTGTGAGTATGGAGTTGGGTGTATGGGATTGTACTATGTTTTTTATTTTGTATGTTTGTTTATTTTTTTGTGGTTGAACTGGATGGACTTGTGTCTTTTTTCAACCTGACTATGTAACTATGTAACTATATCAACTGCTATATGACTAGGTGTTGCTTACATTACCTATGCACATCCATATACTTTTGGATGTACAGTACATTATATTGGAATTATCAGTGTAGCAAATTCCCTTGCTGTATTATGCTTGATGTAATATGACATATTTAGAGACTTATACCTATGCTTGTATAGATGCTGAATACTATTTTAATGTAAAATCTTTTGATGTGGTATATACAGCATCTCACAAAGGTGAGTACACCCCTCACATTTTTATTATATCTTTTTGTGTGACAACCCTGAAGAAATTACACTTTTCTACAATGTAAAGTAGTGAGTGTAAAGCTTGCATAACAGTGTAAATTTGCGGTCCCGTTAAAATAAATCAACACACAGCCATTAATGTCTAAACTGCTGGCAACAAAAGTGATTACACCCCTAAGTGAAAATGTCCAAATTGGGCCCTAAGTGTCAATATTTTGTGTGGCCACAATTATTTTCCAGGACTGCCTTAACCCTCTTGGGCATGGAGTTTACCAGAGCTTCACAGGTTGCCACTGGAGTCCTCTTGCACTCTTCCATGATGACATCACGGAGCTGGTGGATGTTAGAGACCTTGCGCTCCTCCACCTTCCATTTGAGGATGCCCCACATATGCTCAATAGGGTTTAGGTCTGGAGACATGCTTGGACAGTCCATCGCCTTTACTCTCAGATTCTTTAGCAAGGCAGTGGTCCTCCAAGAGGTATATTTGGGGTCGTTAACATATCGGAATACTGCCCTGCGGCCCAGTCTCTGAAGGGAGGGGATCATCCTCTGCTTCAGTATGTCACAGTTCATATTGGCTTTCATGGTTTCTTTAATGAACTGTAGCTCCCCAGTACCGGCAGCACTCATGCAGCTCCAGACCATGACACTCCCACCATCACGCTTGACTGTAGGCAAGACACACTTGTCTTTGTATTCCTCACCTGGTTGCCACCACACACGCTTGAAACCATCTGAACCAAATCAGTTTATATTTGTCGCATCAGAACAGAGGACATGGTTCCAGTAATCCATGTCCTTAGTCTGCTTGTCTTCAGCAAACTGTTTGCAGGCTTTCTTGTGCATCATCTTTAGAAGAGTCTTCCTTCTGGGATGCAAGCCATGCAGACCTATTAGATGCAGTGTGCAGTGTATGGTATGAGCACTGACAGGTTGACCCCCCACCCCTTCAACCTCTGCAGCAATTCTGGCCACATTCATACGTCTATTTCCCAAAGACAACCTCTGGATATGATGCTGAGCATGTGCACTCAACTTTGTGGGTCGACCATGGCTAAACCTGTTCTGAGTGGAACCTGTCCTGTTAAACCACTGTATGGTCTTGGCCACCGTTCTGCAGCTCAGTTTAAGGGTCTTGGCAATCTTCTTATAGCCTAGGCCATATTTATGTAGAGCAACAATTTTTTTTTCAGATCATTAGAGAGTTCTTTGCCATGAGGTGCCATGTTGAACTCTCAGTGACCAGCATGAGAGAGTGAGAGCGATACAGGGGCTGACTGACCATTCGGGCACTCGGGCACTGCCCGAGGGCCCCATGCCACTAGGGGGCCCCATCAGGGTTGCCAGCCTAAGTAAAACCAGGGACAGTATGTAAATATCTGTGTTTTTTAAAAAAAATCCTAAGATTATAGCTGCCCTGCCTCTCCAGTACCTTTTCAGTTTGTGTATGTGTATTTTGTGTGTATGTATACTGTGTGTTTATATTGTGTGTGTGTGTGTATACTGTGTATGTATACTGTATGTTTGTGTGTGTGTATACTGCCTGGCCCCACAATATATTGCCCGGGGGCCCCATAATCTCCTATTGCCCGGGGGCCCCATAATCTCCTATTGCCCGGGGGCCCCATGAGTTGTCAGTCCGTCCCTGGAGCGATAACACAAAAATTTAACAAACATGCTCCCCATTCACACCCGAGCCCTTGTAACACTAACAATTCACATGGCTCCAGGTAAGAAAATTTGCTAATTGGGACCAATTTGGACATTTTCACTTAGGTGTGTACTCACTCTTGTTGCCAGCGGTTTAGACATTAATGGTTGTGTGTTAAGTTATTTTGAGGGGACAGCAAATGTACACTGTTATACAAGCTGTACACTCACTACTTTACAATGTAGAAAGTGTTGTCACATTAAAAGATATAATAAAAAATGTATAAAAATGTGGGGGGTGTACTCACTTTTGTGAGATACTGTGTGTGTATGTATATATATATATATATATATATATATATATATATATATATATATATATATATATATATATATATACATATATATATATATATATATATATATATATATATATATATATATATATATATATATATATTACATTTGTCAAAAAAGTTGCACTGTGCACAGCCTGTGCATTGGGTTCTGGGAACAGGCAGGCTCCAATCTACCACAGCTATACCATTTCAATAAATGGTGCCACCACACTCCCAAAAATGTCTTGCTCAATAGTAATGCTGGTCATACACTATACAAAAAATTGGTCGAAAATCGGTCGTTCAGACAGTTCATTCGTTTTTCGAACAGTTAATGGGCACAACATCGATAATCGTTGGGACAAGTTTGGAAATTTTCTGCCGAACGAACGATAAATTGAAAGGATAATGTGTTTCCCGTCCGAACTTTCTGCACTAGGTATATGTAAAAAAAAAAGGAACCAAATTTTTTTTATTTATGTTCACTGAACAATTTATCGGTCATTACATGACGGCACTGTTGTTTATGCTCCCGGCCGAACGTTAATTTTTCGAAAGTTTGTTCGGACGATTTTTCGTATAGTGTATAGCCAGCATTACTGTGCAAAATCTGGTGCAGCTGTGCATGGTAGCCAATAGGCTTGTTCAATTAAGAAGAGGAAAAAAGAGGAGGAAAAACAGAGAGAGTAAATCTCTTTATCTGACATCAATTTTATTTGGGTACAGGGTTACATAACCACGCAATTGTCAGTTAAAATAACGCAGTGCCGTATCGCAAAAAAGTGGCCTGGTCATGAAGGAGGGTCAATCTTCTGGAGATCAAGTGGTTAAATAATCCTGCTGGTGTTCATAGTTGAATGTAATATAGAAAACATAAATCATACTAGTATGCTATCATACATTTGTAAAGCATTGATGTGATTCTTGTTAATAAATCCAAATAAACATTATTCTTGGGGTATAATTTTCCTTTAGCTAAGTCATATGGTGATTTTTTTTTTATTCCCTTGTAGCTTTTCTAATTAGTACTTAACAATGTCAATGAGCAAAGCAAACTTCTAGTTTTGACAGGAATGCAGCTGAAATGGTTTGCTAATTACACGTGTAAAGTTGAAATAAGTATACATTTAATTCCCGTCATTTAAAAACATTTAAATTTAGTTTGAGCTTCATCGACAAAGTTGGCAGTGCATGTATCCCAACCAGCAATCATGTGAAAACCACATATTCATTAAAGCTCTTTCTAGATTTCCAGCTGTGCCAGTCCTTTCACATCTTTCCCTTCTCACATATGAGTCACTAATGCAAGATGTTCAGTGGGGTGCTCTTTTCATAGATGGCTAAAAGACACCAGAAAGTGATTACTGTTCTCTAGCTGTGCACTGATTTATAGGGACCTGCGCCAGATTTCTGATGCTGCTTCTACCGCTGTTAAGGACATTCTGAAAAGGAAGAGCTGTCATTCATTTGGAGAAAAACAAAGGCTCTGCGGTTACACTCTCTTTAAATCTTTAGTGCCAAGGGTACCAGTCTGAGAATGTTCACTGGTGCTCAATAAGCCAAAGAAAGAGACGCTTACGTAAATAACTAGGAAGCAATGCAATTCTGCTGGATACTATTATTATAGTTTATAATTACTCCTATATTTTATATAGTTTTATTATCATTAGTATTATTATTATTATACACGATTTATATAGCGCCAACAGTTTACGCATCGCTTTACAATGTAGAGGGGGGACAGCACAATTACAGTACAATACAGAAGGTACAGGAGGGCCCTGCTCGTAGAGCTTACATTCTAAAGGTAGGGGGTGGTGGTACAAAAGGTTATATCTGCAGAGAATGATTTGATGGGGGCAATGGCGGATCCAGGGGGGGGCAACAGGGCAATTCCCCCCCCCCAAAACAATCATGTCACACTTGCTTGCTCTGTTTTTTTTTGGGGGGGGGGCTTTTTTAAACTGCTTGCTGTGCCTGCGGCTGGCTGCCGCTGCCGTGTCTCTCTCTCACATCGGCCGATCAGCGGTGCCGCCATGAAGTTACGCGGCGCACTGTGTTGATACCAGGAGCAGAGGAGGAGGTGGGTGGAGCCGCTTTCCTTTCCTGCACTCGTTGCTAACGCCTGGGCCGCGTGGCCTCTAGCAACGAGTGACGTCACGGTCAGTGAGTCACGTCGGACTCAATCTCAGTCTTAGAGCCGACGTGACGCTGTGGCTGGCCGCTGGTGAACCTATAATTGAATTAGAGCAGCAGATTAAAGCCTCAAATGGGGGGGACGGGGGACGGTTGCAGTTTAGTAGAAACTATGTTTATCAGTTGCACAGTGCCACTAAGCCGTCTAAGCGCCATCATTCTTCATTCTCCGCCCCTGACTGTGTCGGCCACACCTACCACCGATACCTCCTCCCTCCATCTTCTCCACACTACAGACCTCCGCCACCCCTGAGTTAGAGTTGGCTCCACCCTCCCACCTCCTCCATCTTTTCCACCTTGCACAGTCTGCAGAGCCAGTGCGGTGTGACTACCGGAAGAACTTATTGAGAAGATTACTGGATCCATCCGATCCATCTCTACTCCATTGCTCCTGCATGGTAGCCCCTCACCAGAGCACCAAAATAAGTGAGTAAAAGAATAAATGAATGTCATGTGTCAAGTCGCAAAATACATGTGTGCCATTTATGGAAGGAATAATAAAATGCCCTTTTAGTCTCGACTTGTTAAATCTTAACCCCTTCGGCTCCGAAAAGTTATATCCCCCTTATGACCAGGCCATTTTTTGCAATACTGCGCTGCGTTACTTTAACTGGCTGACAATAGTGCAGTTGTGCAACGTTGTACCCAAATAAAATTAATGTCCTTTTTTCCTCACAAATAGAGCTATCAGGTGATGTGGCGAGTGACAATCCGCAACTTGTGGCAGGTGACGTGGCAAGTGACAATCCACAACTTGTGCCAGCTGACGTGTCAAGTGACAATCTGCATCTCGTGGGAGGCAAGTGACATTCCGCAACTCGTGGCATGTGACAAGCTGCATCTGGTGGCAGGTGAAGTGGCAAGTGACAACCTGCATCTGGTGGCAGGCAAGTGACAATCCGCAACATGTGGCAGGTGACGTGGCAAGTGACACACTCGGGACTCCCACTGATTCTGCATTATGGTGAGTTGAACAATTTAATTCTATATTACAATGTAATAATATAAATAATGCGCTTCAATCATCCTCACACCATAACAACCATGGCGCTGTGATGATTGAAGCGCCAACACCAGCCATTTCCCTGATAAATTGCCCCCCCAAAAAAATCTATTCTGGTAGAGCCCCTCCCGATACTAGACTCTGGATCCGCCCATGGGTAAGTATGTTTCCTGAGGGCGGTGAAGGATACGGGTTTTTGGGGGATTCCTCAGAAATTTAAAGCATAAGTTTTCCTTTTGTTCCATCTGTATTTAGTGTGTACATGTAACATGTAACAGCAACTACAGCCTCTCTCCCTCTCCCTGTGACAGCAAGCGGGGCTCCAACCACATGGCCGCAGCATTTATTCACAGTTTCCTATGAATGCACAATCTAAAACTACCGTCAGCCATTGCGGCTGACAGCTTGTAGTTCTCAATGGACTGCAAGGTTGCTGATAAGCTATAGTTCCCTGCAGTTTGTAAACAGTCATCCCATATGCAGGTACAGGCTGAAAGCTGCAGAATTCTGGCATAGCACTTCTGATCCACTGACCATGGGTGCAATACTTTCCAGGCTGCTTAGGGAAAAATATTATATACACATTTGTTCCTGAAAAAATATGTGCATTTAATATTTTTTATTTCTAATGAGGCCTTTTCCTTCTCCTCAAGAGAGCAAAGCAGCCACTTTTTAATTGATGCCTTAAGGGCTTGCTTTTCAGCCATATGCTTGGGCTCCTAATGCGGCCTTCCCATCCCTTATGCCTCTTCAACTAATCCTGCCATATCCCAACTCATTGCTAACAGTCAGGGGTCAGGTGGATTTGTCTCCCTGTCACAAAACCACCTATTGTGCTGAAGGCTCCCTCAGAGAGCACATTCGGCGTAGGGCAAACCAGAAACAAGTTCCAACCAGTAGTCCAGATTGAACATCTAATAGTCCAAAGGGCAGTGCTGTGTCTTGGCCTAGGCTGACAAGGTACAGGCCTAGGGTGGCACTTTGAGGGGGCTAAAAAACAAGGGGGGAACTAATGCGCAAACCAGCCTAACCCGGGAAAAAATATATATAGTGGTACAAATAAATTAAAAGTTACAATCAAGCAGCAGCCACAACTAATAGTGCTCACGCACTGACAGCATATGATAGACAGGGGGATGTAGTGGCGCTTGCAAATACTAAAAACCGACAATAATTTAAAACAATAAAATATTCTAAACAATGATTCCTAAAGTATGAGAGTGAGTCCGTCCTCTACTGGGGTAAAAATGTGTAACACTCGAGGTCTATGCCCAAAGAATACCATCCAACATCAATAATTAGATGTGGAAGGAACTGCGAGTGAATAAATAATGAAATCCAATGGATAAAAGTGCCTGACTGGCCGCACAGTGTACATGGGATAATAATCCTTTTTTAAAAAATATGTGTCATAAATCCTTAAAGTGCTTGATGAAAAACAAGTGCAAAGTGCTAATAATTAAAACAATAATAGCAGTGAATGAAAGCTCCAGCTCTCCTGGAAAGTGGTTAATTACTAATTAGCAAACACATGCAGGAAAAAGCAACAACTGAAAAGAAGTCCAAAAATGCAAGTGTCCTAAAAACCTAAACGGTTCAATCATAAAACTGTTGTTTTTCTGTGCAATGAAAAAGATATAATAATATTATAATAATAAAATAAAAAATAAAATAAAAAAATCATAAATAATAGTCCAAAAACAGATAGTACAATATCACTGCAGGATTAGTGATAGTGAATAAAACTATATCCAGTGCACAATCAAGTGATAATGAAAATATTAAAAATAAAGTCCAAAGTGCAAAGTGCATCTGTGCTCCATTCAACAATTCAGATGATCAGTGGTTAATTCGGTGAAGACTTGTTACATTGTGCTCATTCAATGAAGACTTGTTACATTGTGCTCATATGTCTGTGAATCAAACCAGCCCGATTTTCCTCAGTGTGGGGATTATTTTTACCAGCCTCTTACCTTCTTGAGGCTTTTACCAAGCCTGTAACAGGAGCTGCTCTGCAGTCACATAAATACAATCCAGGATCCAAAGACGGCTCACACTCCTCCCCATTCAGGCTCTCAAAAAGAAACACAGGAATGCCTCCATAGCATAAAACCACAGGATATCAGTTTAATAAAGAAAAACAAATACACTCACAAACATTGCTGTGTTAAACAGCGTGTGTACAATCGAGTGTCACCGCTCTGCGGCCGCAAAGCAGGTGACTTCACCAGCAAGCCCTCTGTGTCCTCCTCACGCGTATCGCGACAGCCCTACGTCGCTTAATCATAGGATAGAGGGCAGCTGGTGTGGACATGATTTTTATAGCGCCGGCATCACAAGTAAAGAGCTATGCAATTAGATAGCAATCATAAAATAAAAGTACATCTACATCATTGCGATCAATCTAGACATATAGTGTTTCTACAGTGATGTTAGATAAAATATGAATATATATAAAAAAACACATAATTCAGACACAGCGATCCTCTGAGTTAAGTGCTCCCTCTAGTGGTAGGAGGAAGGAATAGTATAAGTAAGATATAGGTGGACTGTTAAATGTCGCCACCTGCTGGAAATATAAGGTGCATATTTCAAATGCCCAGCCATCCACCTCATTGTCGTGCTGAACATTTAGATTAATCCAATTATATTCAGAGAGACAGAACATAATAAGAAAAAAGGCAGTGCGGAACCCAGGTAGGCAATCTTCTACTAATTTATGAAATAATTCATAAGTGTAAAAACGCTGATCAAGGCTAAAATATATGTGGTGGGGAGATATAAAGCCACAATAAAATAAAATTAAAATGAATAATCCAATGTAAAAAACCCCTTATGTGGCAATATTAACCATAAAATGACTCATATGTATAAAACAATGGCCAAGGCTAATAAATATATGGTAAAAAATTCCAGAGCCACAATAAGAAATATAATAAGGAATAAATGTTAAAAATGTCAATATAAAATGGCAATAAAAAGGAAAATCCAATACTGTAAGACCAATACATGGTTGCGCTAATCAAATAACCAGGACCAGTAAATAAGTACGGTGATGTAACCCTAAAACCACAGCAGTACCTATTTAAAATTATTGGTAAAATAATTATAAAAACACTAGTAAAAGAATCAGGCAAATAGGTAGTTAAAAGTTGGATATAAAACAATTCAAATCAAACTCGACATTGTGCCCCTGTGGCGTGAGGGTGCATAACTCGTGTATCCAACGAGATTCTGCCTGACTAATTTTCTGCACTTTATTGTCTCCTCTCCAATGCGGTTTGTATTTCTCTATCCCCCACACCATCAATGACGAGGGGTCTCTATTGTGGCACTGGTCATAGTGGCGGGATAGACTATGCTTGGGGAACCCATTGATTATGTTTTGTGTGTGTTCCCGAAGTCTTTTCCGCAATTTCCTTTTTGTTCTGCCCACATATTGAATCTTGCATGGACATTCCAACAAGTACACTACCCCCTCCGTCTCACAGGAGATAAATTCTTTGATTTTATATTGTTTCCCTGTAAAACAGGAATTGAAAGTCTCTTTCTTCTTTTTGCTCTCTTTGGTGCATTTGCAAGTAAAGCATTTTTTACACGGATAGTACCCTTTCTCATTAAAAAATGAAAAACTTTTTTTCTCTGGTGGATCTAGTACGTTTTTAGCAATAATATCTCTCAGCGTTGGGGCCCTCCTATATGTGAATAGGGGTTTTTCAGGAAGTACCTGTGCCAAATGTCGGTCGGCCTTCACAATATGCCAATATTTTTTACAGATCGCCTCTATTTGCTTGTGTTGTACACTATAATCCATTATTAATGGTATTTTTCCAGTGAAGGAGCTGTTTCTCACAGAGTCCTGGATCTGCGTGTCTCTATCCAAAGTGACTACATCTTTGATTTTTTTCTCAATAATTATGGAAGGAATAATAAAATGCCCTTTTAGTCTCGACTTGTTAAATCTTAACCCCTTCGGCTCCGAAAAGTTATATCCCCCTTATGACCAGGCCATTTTTTGCAATACTGCGCTGCATTACTTTAACTGGCTGACAATAGTGCAGTTGTGCAACGTTGTACCCAAATAAAATTAATGTCCTTTTTTCCTCACAAATAGAGCTATCAGGTGATGTGGCAAGTGACAATCCGCAACTTGTGGCAGGTGACGTGGCAAGTGACAATCCACAACTTGTGCCAGCTGACGTGTCAAGTGACAATCTGCATCTCGTGGGAGGCAAGTGACATTCCGCAACTCGTGGCATGTGACAAGCTGCATCTGGTGGCAGGTGAAGTGGCAAGTGACAACCTGCATCTGGTGGCAGGCAAGTGACAATCCGCAACATGTGGCAGGTGACGTGGCAAGTGACACACTCGGGACTCCCACTGATTCTGCATTATGGTGAGTTGAACAATTTAATTCTATATTACAATGTAATAATATAAATAATGCGCTTCAATCATCCTCACACCATAACAATCATGGCGCTGTGATGATTGAAGCGCCAACACCAGCCATTTCCCTGATAAATTGCCCCCCCAAAAAAATCTATTCTGGTAGAGCCCCTCCCGATACTAGACTCTGGATCCGCCCATGGGTAAGTATGTTTCCTGAGGGCGGTGAAGGATACAGGTTTTTGGGGGATTCCTCAGAAATTTAAAGCATAAGTTTTCCTTTTGTTCCATCTGTATTTAGTGTGTACATGTAACATGTAACAGCAACTACAGCCTCTCTCCCTCTCCCTGTGACAGCAAGCGGGGCTCCAACCACATGGCCGCAGCATTTATTCACAGTTTCCTATGAATGCACAATCTAAAACTACCGTCAGCCATTGCGGCTGACAGCTTGTAGTTCTCAATGGACTGCAAGGTTGCTGATAAGCTATAGTTCCCTGCAGTTTGTAAACAGTCATCCCATATGCAGGTACAGGCTGAAAGCTGCAGAATTCTGGCATAGCACTTCTGATCCACTGACCATGGGTGCAATACTTTCCAGGCTGCTTAGGGAAAAATATTATATACACATTTGTTCCTGAAAAAATATGTGCATTTAATATTTTTTATTTCTAATGAGGCCTTTTCCTTCTCCTCAAGAGAGCAAAGCAGCCACTTTTTAATTGATGCCTTAAGGGCTTGCTTTTCAGCCATATGCTTGGGCTCCTAATGCGGCCTTCCCATCCCTTATGCCTCTTCAACTAATCCTGCCATATCCCAACTCATTGCTAACAGTCAGGGGTCAGGTGGATTTGTCTCCCTGTCACAAAACCACCTATTGTGCTGAAGGCTCCCTCAGAGAGCACATTCGGCGTAGGGCAAACCAGAAACAAGTTCCAACCAGTAGTCCAGATTGAACATCTAATAGTCCAAAGGGCAGTGCTGTGTCTTGGCCTAGGCTGACAAGGTACAGGCCTAGGGTGGCACTTTGAGGGGGCTGCCACGAAAAAAGCCCCCCCACTGAGTCCTGACAGCCACACAAATACAGTCCCCCTTATAGCGGCATACAGTGTGAATGGCAGCTGCGGTCTCCGAGAGGGGGATCGGTCCCCACTCGGCTGGGCTTGACTATACTCGAGCAGAGGGGCGGTCTCAGCTCACCTCGGCTGTGCTCGAGTGGAGGGGCGTTCCCCACTCAGCTCACTTCGGCTATGCTCGGGCGGGCAGTCTTGACTCACGTCGGCTTGGCTGGACTCGGCAGAGGGGACGGTCACAGTGATTTATCATGTAAGTAATGATAACCGGAAAATGTATTAGAAGAAGGATGCTGACCATGTCCGCAGCCCCCGACCATTTCCGCAGCCCCCAACCATGTCTGCAGCCTCTAACCATCTCCTGTATCATGTCTGCAGTCTCTGACAGTCTCCTGTATCATGTCTGCAGTCTCTGACCAGCTCCTATAGTACGTCTGCAGTCTCTGACCAACTCTTGGGGTGGAGCTCTAATAGGAAGAGGTGGATCCTAAAGAGGAAGGGGTGGAGTTTACAGATGAAGTGGTGGGTTTTAAACAGGAAGAGGTGTGGAAAATTCAGATGGGGACGCCCGATTTTAGTCTTGCCTAGGGCAGCACAAAACTTAAATACACTACTGCCAAGGGGTCCTCACTTAGAAGAGAGTCCACATCAACCCTGTACCCAAAGTAGTCTGCAATCCTATGCTTTAGGTACTGCCTATGACTGTTCCCTGCTGTGGATGAGTGAATTACTTAAAAGTATTGCTGTGGCACCCACCACCGATACAACTCATTTCAACAATCTGAAGATCAAAGGCACTTTGGGCTTAAAAGGAGATCCTGCCAATATGTAGAAATGTAGCCAAGAGGTTTTTCTTCAGCATGCCTCGAACTGTTGCATGTTTCAATTGTGGATACAGAACTTGCTTCACCCTACTAGCTATACACGAGGAACCCCTGCATCTCTCTTTAAATCTGCCTGACATTATGAATACAGGGTATTGCATAACTTTATTATCAGCTATGACAATAGAAGGAATGAGGAAGTGGCTCTATGGTGCACATTTTTTTTCATGCATAGAAGGAAGAAAGAGTTGATAAGGGAAAACTAAGGGTTAATTAGGGCTTAGATAAGAATACATTTTATTTACAATTTTTATTTTATTTTACTCACCAGGTTGTTTAATTGACATCATATGCAGATCAAAGCCAATCCCTTTGATCTGCATGTAAATGGAAAACCAGTAAAAACAAAAATAACAATGTTACTTTGTATCTCTAAAGACTCCCACACACTATTATTTTTTTTTTTTCGTTCAACTCAGCAAAAAAAAGAAAGCTGTACCAACAATCCGATGTTAGTCCATGTTCTATTGTGTTCTGACAGGGGGGGCAGAACACTTCAGTCAGCGCTCTCAGCCATTGGCTGACTGAGAGTGCTGAACCGGAGCTAGTTGGCAGACCTTTTTCAGTCATGATTCGAACGGCTGGCTTCTATCGGACCGGCTGCCACACACAGGGACCGAATGTCTGATGGTTTCTATTGAATCGGCCGATGCCACCCAACATTTGGCCCCTGTGTACTAGGCTTATATCTTGTGTCTGAACATTGTTTATACAGACCTTGTTAAAACATTAAGGCCCGGCTCAAACGTGAATCACACAGGAATGTGACCCTGTCCATACCCGCATGGTCTAATTTTGCTGCCCATTCATTTAAATGGGCTGCAAGTCACACTGGAATGCAGAAAAAGTAGTGCATGCACTACATTTCATCGACATACTGCATCAAATGGCACTACAGTACCATGCGATCTGGTGCCCACAAAGGCATTGCGTTTGCGATCTGAATTTGGGATGCCTTTAACATTACATTGGCGCTAGCAGCAAATCACAAAGGCAGTGCGTTTTGAGCATAGTTTGGGAAATGCTTACGGAATGTGCCTTTTCCGCACTGCAATCTGCTGTGAACCGGCCCTAATAGCTGCTGTATTTGCACAGCAACTCCTGGCTGTCATTTTGGCATTGACAATCTATACACTGGGGGGATAACCTCTGGGGGCATCTAGGATGGAAAAGGTCCTGGGGGTCCTAGTAGATGATAGGCCCAGCAATGGCATGCAGTGCCAAGCTGCTGCTAACAAAGCAAACAGAATATTGGCATGCATTAAAAAGGGGATTAACTCCAGGGCTAAAATGATAATTATCCCTCTCTACAAGACTCTGATCCAGCCGCACCTGGAGTATGCTGTCCAGTTCTGTGCACCAGTCCTCAGGAAGGATGTACTGGAAACAGAGCAAGTACAAAGAAGTGCAACAAAGCTAATAAAGGGTCTGGAGGATATTACTATATTTATTGGCGTATAACACTCATTTTTTTACCCAGAATATAGAGGATAAACTGTGCCTGCGTGTTATACGCAGGGGGCTGTGGAAAGTTTTTTCCTGAAACTTCCCTATTAAAGTTATGGTGCGTGTTATACGCCGATAAATATGGTAGTTAAGAGGAAAGGCTGCGAGCACAGAACTTATTCTCTCTGGAGAAGAGACGCTGGAGAGGGGATATGACTTCAATTTACAAATACCGTACTGGTGACCCCACAATAGGGATAAAACTTTTTTGCGGATGGGGTTTAACAAGACTTGTGGCCACTCATTAAAATTAGAAGAAAAGAGGTTTAACCTTAAAGGGGTTGTAAAGGTTCGTTTTTTATTTTCTAAATAGGTTCCTTTAAGCTAGTGCATTGTTGGTTCACTTACATTTTCCTTCCATTTCCCTTCTAAATGTTTTTTTTCTTTGTTTTCTTTGTCTGAATTTCTCACTTCCTGTTCCTCCTCAGTAAAGTCTTCAGTAAGCTGTTCTAAATGACTTTCCACCGCTCGCATGATGGTGGAAAGTTTACTGAGGAGAAACAGGAAGTGAGAAATTCAAACAAAGAAAAAAACATTTAGAAGGGAAATCGAAGGAAAAGGTAAGTGAATCAACAATGCACTAGCTTAAAGGAACCCATTTAGAGAATAAAAGACGAACCTTTACAACCCCTTTAAACTACATAGAGGGTTCTTTACTGTAAAGCCTGGTACACACAATCGGATTTTCTGCGGACAAAATGTAGGACTTTTGTCCGAAGGCCATTGGCCATGGGCTTGTCTTACATACAAATGGCAAAGAATTGTCGGCCAAAAAACACATGTATCTAAAATAAATAAATACTGTATCTAATAGAACAACAATGCTCAGCATTTGTCTCTCTGTATAGTTCAGAAACCCCAGCCTCATATAATATTTTTAATGGCCAAAGATTATACTGTAATAACAGAGATGAAGTGCTGACTGTAATGTCAACAGCAGATTACTGAGTAACAAAACAACCAAAATCCTCATGAAAATAGGAAAGGATTATGTAGTTTGTTCTTAAAAGTTGTATATCTGAGGATAATATTCATGCTAGTTATTGAAATCATTGTATGCAAGTGACTGCTGAATTTCACAATGACACTCAGGCTATGCAATCATAAAAGTAGGTTTATCAAGAGTAAGAGCTTTTTTTTTTTTTTAAATGCTTCTACTCTATGTGGACAATAATGATGCCTTAGGGCTCAAAAACAGGGTTGAGTGAAGCAGTTTTCACAAGCTGGAATTTGCTGTGAATCTAGCTGGTTCATTCTGAAGACTCAGGGGAACTGGGCCATGCACATCATAGCAACAGGGATGGGATCGCTATAGAACTTCAGCAGGGATATAAACCTATCCTCTCTTTGAGTGTGGCTTGCTCTATGAAGGGCCCACTATGCATGCAGAGAGTATTGCGCTGTAAGTGGCCATTCGTTTATTAACATGCTGGGTGCGCTGAATATTCACTCTGTGGAATATATTTCCCAATAAAGAGAATCTGTTACGTGGAAGTGTTGCAAAAAAAGCAATCAATAGACTAGTCACCAGTATTGCCAGTAGGCTCCCGGCAGGTGATTTTTCCCTATTACTTTATTATCATTCCTTGCTGAAGACAAACAGACTCTTCACTTTGCAAGAGAGTTTTTCCAGAGCTTAGTAAATGTGGCGAAATGTATGTAGAATAAATATGTATAATGTATAGTAATATAGGTTGTATTTATATGTAATAGGTAAAATATAATATATATAGGTTTGTATAAAATATATGTAAGCTGTAATGGCCAACGTCAAGGTACCCCAGTGTACTGCAGTCCTAATTTTTTAATTTTGAGAGTCTCCTGAGTTGGAGCACATATACTAAACGCACAACAGTAATCAGTCTGTATATACAATAAAGCATGCTTGTTATATTCACTGTGGAACCTAAGGGGTTAATCCTCTGCATTGTGTAAAATGGCTGTTTGATCCTGTCTTCTCTGATTCTCCCCTTTCTTCCACAGTCCACAATCTATCTCCTCATAGTACAGAGCCATTGGGGCACTCAGTTTGATGTATATTGCTAGAGAGTTTTTTTTTTTTTTAGGCTGCATGTGATCAGCACAGGGCCAATCAGCACTGTCCAGACACAGTGTCAGGAGTCAAGCAACCTCATAGGATGGTTAGAGGAGAATGAAAACTCCTCCTACAAGCTTTAACCAGACATTGATAGAACTCACAAGACTGCTATTTACTGCTAATGAGAAAAGGTATTTAGCAGTTTATATTTACTAAAATAATTGCATTTCCATGTTCTGTGTACTGTGGGAGACCAGAAATAGTGAATGCAGGGTCCTAGGTTAGTAACACTTTACACTCTTAATGACCAGGCTATTTTTTGCTATATGGCACTGCCTCGCTTTAACTGACAATCATGAGACGCTATACTCAAACAAAATTTATGTCCTCTTTTTCCCACAAATAGAGCTTTCTTTTGGTGGTATTTAATCACCCTTGCGATTTTAATTTTTTTGCGCTATAAACAAAAAATAGGGACAAGTTTTAAAAAAAAAAGCAATATTTTTTACTTTTTGCTATAATAAATATCCCCAAAAAATATGT